>NW_024412430.1:6035470-6143817 GCF_014898765.1 Herpailurus yagouaroundi
ACACAGATTTGTACCACTGTCTACCCCTGTCCTCCATAATAAAACACCCCTGGAATGAAACCCTGCTGTCATTGGGGGGTAGTTGGTTTTAAGAGTTTAAAGTTGTCTGGGCTTGTACTTTTGGCTACCTTCAGAAAATGTTTAAGCAAACTGTTTCCCAACTTTCAGAAAACTTATTTAAAAATGCCATTCTGTTTCATAATTAAAATAAAATACATAAAACCAACAAAACTTGGCCTGTTTTCAAAAAGTAGCTACTGCTGTGATCTCTCGCCAGAAGAAATCGGGCGCGTGCATCCATACATCATCTCAAAGCCCTGTCCGTGCCCTCTCCACCTACCCAGAGGTCACCTGCAGACAGTTCCCATGTGTCTCCATGACCTCCGTCTCCTTACTTGAGAACATCTTCTGGCCACACAGACGGGAGGTAGCAGGAAGTGATTGCGCTAGAGCAACCTTTAACTAATGAGGCTGGGAGTTGGTAGATCATCTCAAATTCCTCATCACTCACGGTGACATTCAGAGGCTCGCTCATCCAACCTAAAAGTGAGACGGATCTTTCCTCCCGGCCCTGTCTCATTTCCCCACTCTCGCACAGTGCCTCCCGGGGTCACCTCCCAAAGGAACTACTTGCACCCAAATCCTTGTCAGAGCACATGCCTTGGGGAAAACCTAAATGAAGACCATCTCCAAGCAGGAGGTTGTTTTTACCCCGCATCGCTTCCTTCCCTTGTTACTACCTCCTTCCGACTCCCAACCCCCAGTTTAGGTAAAGAGAGTTTATCTCCATAATTCACACACACGGAAAGAAAATAGTTGATCTTCATTACATTGAGAAGAGAGAACCAGGAATAATGGACGACCCCCTTCGCTATTAGCAATGCACCCACACAAACACAGCCACACAAACCTGGAGTCGTTTTACAAAATAGCAAGTGGGAGTAGGTTCTTCTCATAAACATGTAAAGACTGCTCGGTCTTATCTGTAAAGCTGAAGTCATGTTGAAGGCATTCCTAGACAGAGATGCTCAATCAACACTTATTCATGGATGAAAAGAGAATGAATGAACGGCAAGCCTCCCATTGTAGAATTGAACACATGGGTCGTGAAAGCAAGATAAAGATTGGAAAAGTCATTGAGCTGAATGCGAGGGTCCGAGAAGAGCCCAGTGTCGGCTCCATCACTGCATCCACGCGTAACACACACAGCATCCGTCACACTACCCCCGAACTTCGTCCAAAACCAAGAGTGTCAGACTCAAGAACTGTGTCAAGCCCAGTGCCAGCATCAAGAGCTTTGGCCCACAAGTCAGGAGAGCTGGACTGGAAATGAAACTCACTAGTAACTGACGTTGACATCTGGCAAATCGCAATCTCCACCGGTTTAAATGCTGGGGTGATATTTGTGCCTTACAGATTATTCTTAGAATGAAATGGAAACTTGGCATTGAAAATGTAGTCAATTAGGTTCCTTACCTAATGTAATTACCATAGGGCCTTCAGCTATATTTGTTTTGCTTAAAGAAAGAGAATAATTCAAACTCATGGTCTGGAAGCTTCTGTTTTTTTAACAGTAGAAACTTTTATTCAAAGTCAACTCTTGGCCAGAAACCTGATGGATGTATCTTCATTTATTCAATCAACAAATATTTATCATGCACCAGGCATTGTTCAAAGTGCTGGGAATACAGCAGTGAACACAGCAAACGTAAAACCTCCGGCCTCATGGAGCTCACAGCTTAGAAGAAGTGCTCTGGTTGAAGGGTATATATGAGCTGGAGAGACAAGGGGGGACAGTCCCTGGGGCTCTTCAATATGCTTAAGAATCATCGGGGACCCTTGACTAACTGCAGATCTCCCGCCTCCATACCTCCAGCAGCCGATTCTGTAAGTCTCAAGTGGGGAAATCAGAACTTTCAACAAGCACTGCAAAGTATTTGATATGCAGGGGATACCAACCACACTGTGCAAAACACTGCCTTAGGGTTTCGTACAGCACAGTCTACAAGCCACGTGCTGAAATGATTTCCCTAAGGCCCGCTTTTCTATCCCAATCCCCAGATGATCACCAAAAAACCTACATTTGATGGTGCCTCCATTGAACTTAAGCTGGGAAATTTATGATGCGCAATCAGAAATTTATGATGCTTAATTGTGCCAAAGACACAATTAAATAAAAACAAAGTGCTGAACCTCATGACTTAGACCCTAAACATATTCATAACAGTAAACTGGACAAACAAATACTTGTTAATTGCTTCTCAACCAAGTTCCCACAGCCCTAGGCACATAATTCTGTATACCCACTTACCCGAAGTATCCTAAGTATCTGTTTCTGCCAGTGTTTCCTTCTCTCCAATGGTTGTTCTTGAAAGATGAGAACGGTGATTTATGTCAGTCTTTGTGTCCATGGTGCCACTACAGTGCTTGTCATATGGTAGCCAATAAATGCTTATGAAACTCTTGAATGAATGGGACAATGAATTGATGAACAAATGAATTAAGCAGTAAATGAAATAGCTTCTCTTGCTCTTGTTTTCTCATCTGGCAAATGATCTCTTTCTACAGGATGTCCAGTTTCCCTTCCAAATCTGTACATCGTAATATTGAAAGAAGAAAAAGCAGGAATATTAACTGCTCCTTCCAAAAATTTGCCCCACAAAATTCCAGACTGCTCTTTACCACGTGGCTTAGAAGTCCCGGATTTGGCTACATTTCAAATCCAATCTGCAACAATGTATCTATCAAAAAGAAAGCTTGAGGTAATGCAGTTCATCAGCGTCTGCTGGTCCTCCAACCCCACGGTTATATGAACTTTCCACAGCACATATTCCTTCCACCGCAAAAACTCTTAACCTTTAAAGTAACTCCAAGAATTCAATAATAATGATGATGACGACAATGATGGATGAGATGGCAAGTGTCCAACTGTTTACTTAGGTATCACTGCCCTCTGCTGGAGAGAATTAGAAGTGAATAGACTTAATTTTCCAGACTCTCTGGGTAGGAAGAAACTTTTCAAGTTATTTTTATTTGTTCAAACCCAGGGCGAAGACTAAGGTTCAGTACTTGATTTTTCCTTTTGCCTAAGGCTCCACTATGGCTCAGCGCAGCATTATTACTGATCCTTGATTCATCTTCATTCAAAGTATGTCTTATTCACCATGAAGTATGATGCATTAATTTTCATTTTAAAAATATTGTATTAAAATATTGTTTATCTTGATTATTGACTCTTTTTGTGTCCCCTTCAGGTTTTCACCTGGGGGAATCTGGCTGGCTCAGTGGCAGAGCACATGACTCTTGATCTCAGGGTTGTGAGTTCAAACCCCACACAGGGTGTGGAGCCTACTTAAAAAAAAAAAAAATCAATTAATTTAAAGTGTTAATAAAGAGGGGTGACTGGGTGGGTCAGTCAGTTAAGCATCTAACTTCGGCTCAGGTCATGATTTCACAGCCACATTGGGCTCTGTGCTGACAGCTCAGAGCCTGGAGGCTGCTTCAGATTCTGTGTCTCCCTCTCTCTCTCTGCCCCTCCCCCACTTGCATTCTATCTCTCTCTCTCTCTCTCTTTCTCAAAGATAAATAAACATTAAAAAAAAATTTAAGCAATCCCTATCAAAATAACACCAGCATTCTTCACAGAGCTAGAACAAATAATCCTAAAATTTGTATGGAACCAGAAAAGACCCTGAATAGCCAGAGAAATTTTGAAAAAGAAAACCAAAGCAGGAGGCATCACAATCCCAGACTTCAAGCTATACTACAAAGCTGTAGTCATCAAGACAGTATGGTACTGGCACAAAAACAGACACTCAGATCAATGGAACAGAATAGAGAACTCAGAAGTGGACCCACAAACGTATGGCCAACTAATCTTTGACAAAGCAGGAAAGAATATCCAATGGAATAAAGACAGTCTCTTCAGCAAGTGGTGCCAGGAAAACTGCACAGCGACATGCAGAAGAATGAACCTGGACCACTTTTTACACCAGACACAAAAATAAACTCAAAATGGATGAAAGACCTAAATGTAAGACAGGAAGCCATCAAAATCCTCCAGGAGAAAGCAGGCCAAAACCTCTTTGATCTTGCCCGCAGCAACTTCTTACTCAACACGTCCCAGAGGCAAGGGAAACAAAAGCAAAAATGAACTCTTGGGACCTCATCAAAATAAAAAGCTTCTGCACAGCGAAGGAAATAATCATCAAAACTAAAAGGCAACCGACGGAATGGGAGAAGATATTTGCAAATGACACGTCAGATGTTAGTATCCAAAATCTACAAAGAACTTATCAAACTCAACACCCAAAAAACAAATAATCCAGTGAAGAAATGGGCAAAAGACATGAATAGACACTTCTCCAAAGAAGACATCCAGGTGGCCAATCGACACATGAAAAAATGCTCAACATCACTCATCATCTAGGAAATACAAATCAAAACCACAATGGATACCACCTCACACCTGTCAGAATGGCTAACATTAACAACTCAGGCGACAACAGATGTTGCTGGGGATGCGGAGAGAGAGGATCTCTTTTGCACTGTTGGTGGGAATGCAAACTCGTGCAGCCACTCTGGAAAACAGTATGGAGGTTCCTCAAAAAACTAAAAATAGAACTACCTTATGACCCAGCAATTGCACTACTAGGCATTTATCCAAGGGATACAAGTATATTGTTTCCAAGGGGCACATGCACCCCCATGTTTGTAGCAGCACTATCGACAATAGCCGAAGTATGGAAAGAGCCCAAATGTCCATCAATGGATGAATGGATAAAGAAGATGTGGTGTATACACACACACACACACACACACACAATGGAATATTACTCAGCAATCAAAAAAGATGAAATCTTGCCATTTGCAACTACATGGATGGAACTGGAGGGTATTATGCTAAGCAAAATTAGTCAGTCAAAGAAAGAAAAATATATAATTTCACTCATATAAGGACTTTAACGCAAGGGAAGGGAAGCAAAAACAATATAAAGACAGGGAGGGGGACAAAACATAATAGACTTTTTTTTTTTATTTTTTTTTTTTTTTTTTTCCAACGTTTATTTATTTTTGGGACAGAGAGAGACAGAGCATGAACGGGGGAGGGGCAGAGAGAGAGGGAGACACAGAATCGGAAACAGGCTCCAGGCTCTGAGCCATCAGCCCAGAGCCTGACACGGGGCTCGAACTCACGGACCACGAGATCGTGACCTGGCTGAAGTCGGACGCTTAACCGACTGCGCCACCCAGGCGCCCCCATAATAGACTCTTAAATATGGAGAACAAACAGAGGGTTACTAGAGGGGTTGTGGGAGGGGAGGATGGGCTAAATGGGTAAGGGGCACGAAGGAATCTACTCCTGAAGTCATTGTTGCACCATATGCCAACTAACTTGGATGTAAATTTAAAAATAAATAAATAAATTATAAAAAATAAAAATAAAATAAAATAGCTTACACAATGTTATATGTCAATTATGTCACAATAAGAACAGAAAGAAAAAATTTTTAAGTATTAATAAAGGACATGTATATTTCAAATTAAAAGAAGAAAAAGAAAAAAAGTTTTGCACCTGACATAAATGCCTCTGTCACTTCACCCCAGTTCCAACTCTGATCAAACTACTTCCTAACATACTTTCCCCAGGCAGTTGGCTCCTGTTTGAGCACCTCAGGGACGCCTTCTTTTACCAAACCAGGCTGCTTGAACCAGGCTCCCAAGGGGACACGTACCTGTCCTTGCATAACTACTGGATGTGGATAAATACTACCTTCCACTTTGCACTCTGAGCTTTATGATGGCAAGGACCAAGCCTTGATTCAAATACTTGGTATTTGTCCTAAGCATGGGATTTCCAGCCCCTAGCCCAGACTTGGCACATCATAAGTTTCCATGAATAGAAGTGGAATGAAAGAATAAACAATTAACCCCAGGGAAAGAAGGAAGAATTGTACCGTAGACTTTCAATCCTTGGACAATTCTATTAGGAAGATCTTACTATGGAGCAGGGTAATAAGAAGAAGAAAAACAGCCATTTACTGATCGCTTCCTGCATGGACTGCAGACTACTTGTGCTAAATAATATATGATCTCACTTAATCGGTACAACAACCCTAAAAGGCATGTGTCTATCACTAATACCCCAGTTCAGTAGAGGAGGAATCTTAAGGCTTAGAGAAACAAAGAAACCAGAAACATTTCTCCCAGTAGCTTTCACATTGGCTCGAAAATTTCTCCTTGATAACGTTTTCACTTATCACGTAAAATTAATTCCACCCCCCCCCCCAAAAGGGATATCTATCTGTTATGTCAAAGGCACCAGAGCAAGATCTTACATGGGTAAAAAGGAAAGTAGAACACATTTCTCTCTAAGAGCTTCAGTCTAGGACAATGAAGAGGATTGAAAAAAAAGAGTATGCAAATGATAATTTAAAAATATAAGCCTCAGGAGGGTCAAGGTCATATGAGGACTAAATGGAAGTTCAAATAAGAGAATGGTTTTAATCCAGTTGGCGGGATCAAGTCTCCCTTCATGGGAGATGGCAGCGTGTCAAATACGCCTTGAAGGAAGGATAAAATATTAACAAGCAGAATCAAGGGAGAGGAGAGAGGGAGAAAAATTCAGAAAGAGGCAACTGTCCAAATGTAGTAAAAGAGGCAAGGGTGTGTGTGTGTGTGTGTGTGTGTGTGTGTAAAAAGGACGCTCCGGTTTTCCTGCAATACAAGGCACATCTAGAAAACAAAATGACATGGGGCAATAAGACAGACTGGAACATTCTATAGAGGGCTCCCTAGGTCAGGCAGAGGGATCCATACGTAAGTATTTCCTATTAGAAAGAAAGAAGGTTCTTTAGCAGAATCCTCCTCCCCTACTGAAAGCTCGAATCCTCCCCCTGCACTGAAAACCATTGATTCAGAGAGCTGGTAGTTCTTCAGGCCGATGGAGATACTTCATCTACCCAAGTCCTTACTACGTCTAGCTTGTTACCTGCTGAGGCCACAAAGGCAAGTAAAAGAGCCTAGAAGCATTGATGGGGCAGGTAGGGGTGGCCCCAGGTGGCCACTTAGCCAATGGCAGAGGGACCAAGGTCACCTTTTCCCCCACTACTCCACATGGGCCTGGGTTGGGACCCCAGCCTAAGTGGGGGCATGTACCCTGTTGGTGAGACCGTAGGCGGGGCTGGCTCCAGGTCCCAACACATGGGAAGTGTTTGTATCTGGATGTACACCCAACCTAGGCTCTTGTGGCTGCAACAAAGCAAATGAAAAAGTCCTTGAGGGTGGCTCGGACAATTAAGCGTCTGAGTCTTGATTTCGGCTCAGGTCATGATCTCGCAGTTCGTGAGTTCGAGTCCCGCAGTTGGGCTCTGTGCTGACAGCTCAAAGCCTGGAGCTGGCTTCAGATTCTATGTCTCCCTTTCTCTCTGCCCCTCCACCACTCAAGCTCTGTCTCTCTCTCTCTGTCTCAAAAATAAATAAACATTAAAGGAAAGAAAAGAAAGAAAGAAAGAAAGAAAGAAAGAAAGAAAGAAAGAAAGAAAAAGAAAGAAAGAAAGAAAGAAAGAAAGAAAGAAAGAAAGAAAGAAAGGAAGGAAGAAAGAAGAAAAAGTCCTTGAAAGGCCTTGGTGTAGTTCCCTGTGTTATATCATGGCTCAGAAAGAAACATGATTTACTTGGTGACAGCCAAAAAAAATTTTTTTCTAAAGTCCACCAATAATTTGGAAATTATTAGAGTAACTGGATAAATGATTTACACTAGAATTTATAGCTCTTGTTTTATGACATAAAGTTTAGTCAGAGAATAAGAAATATGTTTCTCATTTTCTTATTCATTTATTTACGTATATAAACATTGTCATTGTTAAATGTCTTAAATATCATTTGGGTTTGCAGCCATCCATTTCCATGGAGACAGGGAGCTGTCAGGGATGGCCTGGGAAGTGGCGAGACGGGGGGCTAGGGTGGCAAGCAAGGTCCAATTCACAACGGGCCTTGTGAGCAGGATTAAGGGAGCTGGGCTTTAGCAAGAGAGTAATGGAGGAGCATAGAAACCATGTAAGAGAAGAGTGATATGATCAGACTTGCACCCTAGCTACAGCAGAGGGACTACATGGTACGGGGGCAGACTGGAAGCAGGGGAACAGAAAGGATGCCCGCTGTGGTCAATGGGGTGAGAGATAATGGTGTTCAGAATTAAACGAATGATGGAGGGGCACCTGGCTAGCTCAGTCGGTTCAGCATCTGACTCTTGATTTTGGCTCAGGTCATAATCTCACAGTTCGTGAGATCAAGGCCTGCGTCGGGCTCTCCGCTGACAGTGTGGAGTCTGCTTGGGATTCTCTGTCTCTCCCCTCTCTCTCTGCCCCTCCCCGGCTTACTCGCATATGTGCGCGCGCTCTCTCTCTCTCTCTCAAAATAAATAACTACACTTAAAAAAAAAAAAAAAAAAAAACTAATGATGGTAGGAGTTGAAAGAAGCCGATATTTCAAACACTATTTATTAGGAAGAATTGAAAGACCTCGGTGACTGCTGAATAGTGTCATAGGCCAAATGTGTGTGTCCCCCTCAGAATTCATGTATTGAAAGCCCTAACCTCTAGTGCAGCTGGATTTGGAGGTGGAGCCTCTAAGGAAGTAATTAAGGTTAAATGAGGTCATAAGGATGGGGTCCTGATCTGATGGGATTACTATCCTTATAAGAAGAGATTCCAGGGAGCTCTCACTCTCCACCATGTGAGGACACAGCGAGAAGGCAGCTGTCTGCAAGCCAGGAGGAGAGCCTTCACCAGAAACTGAATTTGCCAGCACCACGAACACCACGATCTAGAACTTTTCAGCATAAAGAAACGTGAAGAAAGAAAACCCTGTTTCTTAAAGTACACTTACTATGGTGTTTGGTTGTAGCAGCCTGAGCAGGCTAACACAGATGGGGATTCAGGGAAGGGATGGAATCTGGTGGGACATCCAGGGCTCTAGCTTGGTCATGCGACCACCTAGCGTACCAGTCACTGGTAGAGAAGCACGGGAGAAATAGGCTTGTGGGGGAGGATGAGTCCAGTCTGGGCAATGAGAGACAATGAGGATCCTTGTGAAGATGTGCAGTAAGCAGCCAGATACACAACTCAGAAGAAAAAGCTTTGTCAGAGATGTGCGTTTGGGAAAAATCAGGTGATAATTAAAGCCTTAAAAACAAATGACATTTCTGGGAATGCAAGCTGGTGCAGCCACTCTAGAAAACAGTATGGAGGTTCCTCAAAAAACTGAAAATAGAACTTCCCTACAACCCAGCAATTGCACTACTAGGCATTTACCCACGGGATACAGGTGTGCTGTTTCGAAGGGACACATGCACCCCCATGTTTATAGCAGCACTATCAACAATAGCCAAAGTATGGAAAGAGCCCAAATGTCCATCAATGGATGAATGGATAAGCAAGATGTGGTATATATATACAATGGAGTATTACTCGGCAATCAAAAAGAATGAAATCTTGCCATTTGCAACTACATGGATGGAACTGGAGGGTATTATGCTAAGCGAAATTAGTCAAAGAAAGACAAAAATCATATGACTTCGCTCATATGAAGACTTTAAGAGACAAAAACATGAACATAAGGGAAGGGAAACAAAAATAATATAAAAACAGGGAGGGGGACAAAGCATAAGAGACTCTTAAATATGGAGAACAAACAGAGGGTTACTGGAGAGGGTCTGGGAGGGGGGATGGGCTACATGGGGAAGGGGCACTAAGGAATCTACTCCTGAAATCACTGTTGCACTATGTGCTAACTTGGATATAAATTTAAAAAATTAAAAATAACATTTTAAAAAAGGTAAGAAACATTAAATAAATAAATAAATAAATAAATAAATAAATAAATAAATGACACTTCTCAGGAAAACTATGAGGATACACGAAAAGAAAAAGGACTTGAGGACATAAGTCAGACGATCGCCAATCTTTAAAGAACGGGGAAAGGAAAACGAAGAGCTCTTAAGAAAGATTAAGCGCAAGAGGGAAAAGAAATCCCAGAAAGCATGGTGGACAAAGCAGAGGCAGAGAAATTACCAAGAAGGAAGGCATGAGCCGTCACGCCAGAGGTCAATGGCGGGTTCCGTTAGATAAAGACAGAGCAGGGATCCCCGGGCGGAGCAGCCGGGCGGTGGGGATGCTGGAAAGGAGGACTTCCGGTGGAGTGGGGGAGGGGGCAGCAGTCAGGGCACAGAGTTAAGGGCTGCCTTAGCAGCGTGAGCTAGGAGAGAAATAAAGGCGCAACAACACAAGAAATAAGGTCATTGCATATTTGCACATTTTTTACCCTGGAGTTGTAATTTTTTTAAATAGATGTAAATAGAGGAGACAGAATTCATTACTAGAAGTCATAAAGAGATACTTTATTTGTGCAAAGCGGTTTTTAAAATTAGGCTATTTGGCAGGTTAGGAATGAAGTCACATTTGCACCTCCTGTGGAACTCGATTGGTATATTTTGTTCCGATTAGGTTTTAATAGAAACAAAGCCTCGTGAATCCCTGAGCTTTCAAAACTGTTACTTTTGTTTATTTGTAAAGTGGCCTGAGAGCAGCCACAAACACGTTCTGAAACCAGGAAAATTCCAGGAAAGTTCTTTTTGTGTATTGTGATATTGGCTGCCATGACTGCCATGTGAAGAGAATGTTTTGTACGTTACCATGACTGAATGATCTGTACTGACCCAGAATTACGAATCCATTGTTGCGATTGACATCTCTAGATTATTATAAGAGTCTAGGAAGAAACTAGGCCTGCCCCTCTCTTTCACCTTCTCCCTCTTTCCCTCAATAATCATCCATACGTGAAAAGCCCTAAATCAAGAACTGACAAGATCATAGCTAGTGTTATTTTATCATGACTGTTTACCTGTGCCTTTTTTTTTTTTTTAACATTTATTCATTTTTCAGAGACAGAGCGAGAGCGGAGAAGGGGAGAGAGAGGGAGACACAGCGTCTGAAGCGGGCTCCAGGCTGTCAGCACAGAGCCCAACGCGGGGCTCAAACTCACAAACTATGAGATTACGACCTGAGCTGAGGTCGGACACTTAACCGACTGAGCCACCCGGGCGCCCCTGCCTGTAAGTTTTAATTCCTCTGCAAGAAGTTCTTTCCTGCTGTCGAACCCCCAAATGCATTGGAGGATTCCAGCACTCTCCTCCCCCCAAATTCTAGAATGTGGCCCATCTAGGACCCACTACCTCCATGCGTTCCCTGATTTTCTTCAGCCCTTCCCAAGTCAAGGCAGACATCTGGTCTTTATGCAGTGGAAACTGGCTCTCACTGCTCATATAGTCTTCTAAACTATGCGTTTTTCCTGGGTCTCGACTCCAAAAATACAAAAGTTAAAAAAAAGACTGCATGTCCGCCCATCCCCATGGCACGAAAGTAAGTCTCATAATGTGTCAGAGGAATAAAATCTATGGGCAAGGAGGTGGGTAGTTTATATCTCAGAATATTATATTGCCCTTTAAGCAAATAAAAGAAGACAGAAACAACAGCTACAAACGAGTTGGATATAATAAGAAAAATTAAAGGACCCATCAACCAACACCATAATCACTGGAAACAATTTGAATATATATCTTTTTCAACTCATTATCCATTTATATGTATATGTATATATTTCTACTATGCCTGTCTTTTGCTATCTATAGGTTGCAACCTGCTTTGTTTAATTTAATCATTTGCCTATCTCTTGTGTAACATTATTTGGTTCTGGAAAACCTTGCTAAGTGAGAAAAACAGTAATTTTTAAATTTTCATTAATTTCAGTGGGAAAAATGATGATGCATTTCATCCCAACCTATGATATCCAAACAATTTTCACACTGCTAACTGAAAAATGAAAATAAGTTATATAAGCAATAAACAATGATATTTAAAAGGATATGAATATGGTTTTTACATTGGCTGAAATATAATAAAGCTTTATTATTCTCACAAAATGAGAAAGAAGGGTCTTGAGAGTGGGTGTTGTCTGGGAATAGCTGGGAGGGAGCCACTCATTTAAAGATAAATTCTCCAGGTATCATTTTCTTTACAAACTTTTGAAATTTGTGGGGGGGGAGGGATCCGTGATTATTATTTTGCATTGAAATTACACTTAGAAATAAATTATAATACTGAAAAACACTTGTAGGACAAAATAAATGCTAAATCTACTAGTCCTTAGTGACATATGGAAACAGAATATAGAGACGTTCTAGTTTTATCCTACTTGACTAGTGGCCACACACAAAGGAATCATTTTGGAATCGACAAATATGGTCCTACCTTATAGTTTAATCTTGTATTATTTGATCAGAAACTCTGGTGTTGAGAAAATTGGTGACTGCTCATTAGCCTAAAACCATAATGTTTTATAAAGCATATTGATTTAGGATTTCTTGGATGAAAAATAATTACTTATTTCAAAAGAGTTTTTTGATAAGTGGTATGGCTATTAAACAGCCGTTAGAGCAAAAAACCAAAAAAAAAAAAATCTTTCAATGAACAATCATTATATGAAGTAACTCTGTACAGGAAAATATCATCTCATGGTAGTCTACATGCTTCTTCAGCAATATTTTTAAAGGCTGAGTAAATTCCATTATGTAAATGCACCAAACTTTAAACAATTCCCAGTCGTTGGAAATTTAATGATTTTTTTTTTTCAAATTTCATTATTATCAACAATACTGTGGATGAACATTCTTGTGGTTAAGTCTCCTAGGAGGTTATTCACGCACAAGTATTAGCTCTGACCTGGAGCTAGACTCCTAATTCTCATTCCCAAGTAATACATTTTTCTGTGTGCCAAATTGGGAAAACTCAGATCGCATTAGATATGCCATAGATAGATTCTGCACAAACACAGAAACAAACACATAAAGATTCCCATGAAAGATTTATGTTGACTGTCCGATTCAAGTGAATACAATTCTCACTCCAAAGTAATTGACTGACTGTTTATTAAATAATATGCCTTTTGAGACACAGAGTCAAGAAAAAAAAATGTGGTCCTTGTTCAATTTACATTGTTTTAATGGCTTGGAATGGGAATCCCTTCTGAATGACCTAATTCCTGTGAAGCGGAGTCTCTTTAGGAGTTTTCCAGCTTTCCTCACTTGGCCAGTTCGGGGGAAAACTGTGTGGCTGAAAAAACACATGAGGCCTGGCTCTAATTCTTCTGCCTTTATCTTTGTCTCTTTGTTGACAAATGTGAAAAAGCTCTGGTGAGCCACACGGGCACAGTGCTCCGCACTAATCATGTTACATAGTTAACACACACACACACACACACACACACACACACACACACACTACCAAAGTAACTGCACACAGGAGAAATGAACCTGGTGACAAATGTACTTGAAACACGACTCCATGGCTTTTGAAAGGTGCAATCTAGTATGGATAGAGAACTAAAACGAATGTTTCCATACACAGAGAAATAAATGGCCTCAAATCCCTATTTCCAATTCAGATGTGACATTTTCCTGCTGAAGCACAGGTCCTGGCCAAGCAGAATGCTGTGTCATAAACAAGTTTTGTATAGATGCTACTAGTCTATTTCAAATCCAACAAGTTCCCTTAGCTTTTCCTCCCAGTAGTTCATGTAAAAAATACAGTATTATAAATGTAATTTATCATCTTATTCAAGAATGATAGAGTGAAGTTTATATAAATTCTGTCAACACAGTCCAGAATTGGTGACGTGAACTGATTTTCCATCTACTCTCTCTGGAGCTGGTTTCCTTGAAAAAGAGATGTGTTTGGATGTAACCTTCATAAACAGCAAATCAATGAACGTTTCACTTCCATTTATTCTCCTTACAAGATGGCAGCCTAGGACAGCAGAAGCCTCAAAGTAGAAGCGGAAATGCCAAAGAGGTGCTACTGTTGCTTACTGGACCATTGGTGTGCAATTGCCACAACCCCACAACCCCTACGGCAATCACCAGCAGCCTCCAGGAGTCGCTGTTGTGGAAGCCAGAGGCAGAAGGTGTGCCTTTTCCACCTACTTCTGAACTCTTTTAAAAATGTGGCCTTTTGTAGCAACGTGGATGGAACTGGAGAGTGTTATGCAAAGCAAAATAAGTCATACAGAGAAAGACAGATACCATATGTTTTCACTGTTATGTGGATCCTGAGAAACTTAACAGAAGACCATGGGGAGGGGAAGGGGAAAAAAAAGGTTAGAGAGGGAGGCAGCCAAACCGTAAGAGACTCTTAAAAACTGAGCATAAACTCAGGGTTGATGGGGGGTGGGAAGGAGGGGAAAGGGGGTGATGGACATTAAGGAGGGTACCTGTTGGGATGAGCACTGGATGTTGTACAGAAACCAATTTGACAATAAATTTCATATTAAAAAAAATAAATAAAATAAAACACTTCGTAATGACAGCAACTAAGAGGGAGCCCGTTGGCAAAGGAGTCTGGGAAATGTAGTTTGCAGACTCCTAGCAGCAAGAGTTCAGAACCAAGTATGGAAGAGCAAGTGTTCAGCCTAGAGGCAACAAATAAATAACTGGCACACTTCTAAAATGAAAAACAGAAGCAGAAAAGCAAAATAGAATTAAGGAATTCAGAGGAAACACTGAAAATACAGGGAACATTAACCAAGACAACTTTTTAAGTAATAATTTAACCTTCAAAAAAATAAGAGAAAGCATAACATTCATACGACAGGACAAGATACTTTTAAAATAAGAGAACTTTCCCAAAAAGGGAGCGTTTTTGAAAATTAAAATTGTCATAACCCAAATTACAAATAAAAGTTCAAAAGAACACTGGGAAGATTACATCAACAAATCTCCCATTAAGTTTTCCCCAAAAATACTTTTAGGAAGTAGAGAAAAGACAAGAAAATTAGAGTATCTATTGAGAAGTTTGTCATCTAAATAATAGAAATTCCAAGAAAAGAGAACAAACCACCATTACTGGAGAAAAAACTATTAAAGATACAATCAAATTTATCAGAACTACAGAGAATAAAACTATAGTGTGGAAGGCCCACAGAGTACTTAAAAGTACCAAGGCAAGTAGTTATAAAATTTTAGTGTATGGGGGGATGGGGGCAGCAGGGTGAAGAAGATCCTAAATGTTTAAATAGGAAAAAAAAAAAAAAAAGACAACACATCAATGATTCAAGAATGTCACCAGACACCTAAAGAGCAAAAATTAGGGTGGAGGGGAGGGAAGGGAGATAGAAAATGTGATCAAAATTCTGAGGAAATAATTATTTCCAACTTAAAAGTATTCCCTCTCCCACATTATTAAACAAAAGACAAAATAAAGACATGTTTAGAATGCAAGGTACTCCCCAGACAATATATGTCCCAAGCATTGTTTTCCAGAAAGCTTTTAGAATATAAATCCCTTCAAAAGGAGGAAGCAAGCCAAGAAGTCACAAGATCCAAGAAACAAGGAGTGAAACATAGGAGAGCAGTGAGGGGAATTTGGAAGAGGGTAGTTCCTAGATGGTCATTCTCCAAAAGCCCAGATTGGAGCAATAGGATGAAAGGCTCCAAGAAAGTTGTTTCCAGGTGTGTGTGTGTGGGGGGGGGGGGGGAATTAATAGATTATCTGATGGGTGTGGCTATACAGAAAAGACATTTACCATTCTGTTGAATGTTTGAGTTAGAAGTAATGGTAGGCACATAGAAAATGAAGTATATGAAAAAAAAACCACAGCAATTATAAACTCCAGGTGGGACAAAAAATTATAAAAGAAATAAACAGTAATTATATTATATTACATGTTATATGATAATGCTGTGAACAATAGTTATATAATAAAAATAGTATAAGTTGTGATTATTGATTTCAAAAAATGTGTAATATTAGGATAGGAGCAGAAGCTTGGATGGGATTGGTGGAGACACTGGTTCTGAGGAAGTACAAGAGAGACAAAACCTCAACTTCTCTAGTAGAAAATCAATAGAACACACTTAAAACTAAAACACTATGGGGCACCTGGGTGGCTCAGTCGGTTAAGTGTCCAACTTCTGCTCAGGTCATGATCTCACAGTTCATCAGTTCAAGCCCTGCATGGGGCTCTGTGCTGACAGCTCAGAACCTGGAGCCTGCTTAGGATTCTGTGTTTCCCACTGTCTCTGTTCCTCCCCTGCTTGTGCTCTGTCTCTCTCTCTCTCTTTCTCTCTCTCTCTCCCTCTCTCTCTCAAAAATAAATAAAAATTAAAAAAAAATTTTTAAGCTAAAACACTAAGGAATAGCATTTAAATATGAGGATCCATTTTACATATAACAAAGCAAATAATTTAAATTGTAGCTTGCCACAGGTTGTACACGTAGTAGTGATGGCACTAGGATTCCAATCCAGGTCTGTTATGCAAACTCTATGCTTTAACTCCTCTATGTGCTGATTCTGCCTTGCTAACAATGTCATTTTTTATATGTCGGGTGTTTAAGCCATAAATCCTACTCTACAAAATGTGCATTTCTAACACCACAGAGTGCTACACAGTATCATGTTAGAGATATTACCCAGAGTTTATTGCCGAGAAGAATTATACCAAAACATTAGTCGGTATCAGATGGTAACAACAAATAGCGACACATTCTTTGATCTGGATCCTCTGAGACTGAACGGTAATACCAAGATCTGTTTTATAATTTAGGAAGTCATTTTTAAAATGATTATTCTCATTCTCACTTTCTTAAAAATAAAGTAATAATCATTGTTAACATTTTAAATGATTTCTTTTTTCTTTTTTCTTAATTATTGTTATTATTATTATTATTATTATTATTATTATTTGAAATTTACATCCAAGTTAGTTAGCATATAGTGCAATAATGTTTTCAGGAGTAGAATCCAGTGATTCATCCCCTGCATATAACACCCAGTGCTCATCCCAACAAGCATCCTCCTTAATGCCCCTTGCCCATTTAGCCCGTCAACCTACCCACCACCCCTCCAGCAACCCTCAGTTTGTTCTCTGTATTTAAGAGTCTCTTCTGTTTTGTCCCCCTCCCTGTTTTTATATTATTTTTGCTTCCCTTCCCTTATGTTCATCTCTTCCATATCTTAAACACCACTTATGAGTGAAGCCATATGATATTTGTCTTTCTCTAATTTCACTTAGCATAATACCCTCTAGTTTCATCCATGTCGTTACAAATGGCCAGATTTCATTCTTTCTGATTGCTGAGTAATATTCCATTGTATATATATATACAACATCTTCGTTATCCATTCATCAGTCGCTGGACATTTGGGCTCTTTCCATACTTTGGCTATTGTCAATAGTGCTGCTATAAACATTGGGGTGCCTGTGCCCCTCGAAAGAGCACTCCTGTATCCTTTGGATAAATACCTAGTAGTGCAATTGCTGGGTCATAAGGTAGTTCTATTTTTAATTTTTTGAGGAACCCCCATACTGTTTTCAAGAGTTGCTGCACCAGTTTGCATGTTTTTAAGGTTTATTTATTTATTTTGAGAGAGAGACACACAGAGAGCGAGCATGAGTGGGGGAGTGGCAGATAGAGAGAGGGAGGGAAGGAGGGAGAGGGAGAATCCCAAGCAAGCTTCTCGCTGTCAGCACAGAGCCAGACATGGGGTTCGACTTCACCAACCGTGAGATCATGACCGGAGCCAAGATCAAGAGTTGGATGCTTAACCGAGTCACCCAGGTATCCCAATCATTGTTAACTTTTGGTTAATGATTCAAGGCCATCACTTTTACAGTCTCACAGGAATGCCCCTTTTCATATCACAGGCTACTTTGGAGAATTTTTTAAAGTAAATGGCAGGTCTAAAGTAGTTCTTTGTCAGCTATAAATTAGAATCACCTGGGGAGCTTTTAAAACTACTGCTCCCTAGGTCCCACTACAGACAATTAAAAATCAGAGTATCTGGGGATTTTAACAACATTCCAAGTGAGTCTGTCACGTAAAGCCAGTGTTGAAAGCCATAGGTTTAGAACAGTGATTGTCAAAGTGTTGTTCCCAGACCAGTAGCACCAACATCCCCTGAGAACTTGCTAGAAATACAAAAATCTCAGCCCCAACTCAGAACTACTGAATTAGATACTCTGGGAGCCAGGGGCCAGCAATCTGAGCTTTAACAACCCCTCCAGGTGAGTGTGATACACACTTGTATTAATTTCCTAGGGCTGTCACAGCAGATGACCAGAAACCAGGTGGCTTTAAAAAAAAAAAGAAGAAGAGGGGCGCCTGGGTGGCTCTGTCGGTTGAGCGACCGACCTCGGCTCAGGTCATGATCTCGCAGTCCGTGAGTTCGAGCCCCACATCGGGCTCTGTGCTGACAACTCAGAGCCTGGAGCCTGCTTCGGATTCTGTGTCTCCCTCTGCCCCTCCCCTGCTCATGCTCTGTCTCTCTCGGTCTCAGAAATAAATAAACATTAAAAAAATAAAAAAAAAAAACAGAAGAAGAACATTTATTTTCTTACAGTTCTGGAAGTGCAGGTAGGACGGCACTCCCTCTGAAGGCTCCTTCCTTTTCCAGCTTCTGCCAGCTGCTGGCACTCCTCATGGTCACCTTGCTCCAGATCCTGCCCTCGTCTTCACAAAGTCTTCTCCTCTGTGTGTGTATTCACCTGTTTCTCATAAACACACTTGTCATTGGATTTAGGGCCCACCCGGAGACCCTAACGTTATTACACCTTCAAAGGCATCCTTTCCACTCAAATTCACAGGTTCTGGAGACATCTCTTTAGAGGGAAGAGTAGGCACCATTTAACCTATGACAACACTCAGGTATAGGACAAATTGGTTAAGGACACATGAATGGGGAAATGCCACGTGAAAAGACACACTTTTGGGGGTGCCTGGGTGGCTCGGTCAGTTAAGCATCAAACTTTGGCTCGGGTCATGATCTCACGGTTCGTGAGTTTGAGCCCCGTA
Source organism: Herpailurus yagouaroundi (assembly GCF_014898765.1). NCBI lineage: Eukaryota > Metazoa > Chordata > Mammalia > Carnivora > Felidae > Herpailurus > Herpailurus yagouaroundi. Next base: position 6,054,376 of record NW_024412430.1, read on the forward strand.
TTGGGCTGTCTGCTGTCAGCACAGAGCCCGCTTTGGATCCTCTGTCTCCCTCTCTCTGCCCCTTCCCTGCTTGCTCTCGTTCTCTCAAAAAAATAAAGAAATATTAAAAGATACACTTTTTTCATTTCCTCCTCTTCGTAGTCTTGTTCTTTTGATTGTTATGTTTTTCCATTCCCTTTCCACTATTTAGACTTTTTCTCTCTCTCCACGTTCCCCGAGGGAGAATCTTTCCATTATTCAGGGACTCTTCTCCTTACATTCTTATTCAAACTAGAAACTGCATTTCTATGTTAGCAGAAAATTCAGGGTAGTCCTCAAATAAAGCTACCTTTCTCAGATGAAATCTCAGAAGTCATATTGCACATCAAGTGTGATGAAGATTGATCTTAGTGGGGCGCCTGGGTGGTGCAGTCAGTTAAGCGTCCGACTTCAGCCAGGTCACGATCTCGCGGTCCGTGAGTTCGAGCCCCGCATCGGGCTCTGGGCTGATGGCTCAGAGCCTGGAGCCTGTTTCCAATTCTGTGTCTCCCTCTCTCTCTGCCCCTCCCCCGTTCATGCTCTGTCTCTCTCTGTCCCAAAAATAAATAAACGTTGAAAAAAAAATTAAAAAAAAAAAAAAGAAAATTGATCTTAGAGTTAATACTAAATATAACAGGGTCACCTGGGTGGCTCAGTCTATCAAGCATGTAACTCTTGGTTTCGGCTCAGGTCATGATCTCACAGTTCGTCAGAGCCCAGCACCAGGCCCTGAGCTGACGGTGTGGAGCTGGCTTGCGATTCTCTCTCTCTCTCTCTCTCTCTCTCTCTCAATCTCTCTCCCTCTCTCTGTCCCTTCCCCACTTGCTCTTTCTCTCTCTCTCTCTCTCTCAAAATAAATAAATAAATTCTTTTAAAAAATACTACAGATAACAATTCAATGTTGTATATAATTTTTGGGAATTCTAATTTTTTATCATTACATCTAGTGCTCTCTAGTGGCCAGTGTAGGAACTCACAGTAAAAAAAAAAAATCCTTTTTCTGGCTCACTGATTAAAGCTATATTGAGCATCTAAGATGTGTTAGATGCTGTAGATGTCTCTGAAATAACTAGACAAATAAACTGAAAACCCTGTTCTTCAGATGTTCAACTTTCCCCCACGTTATTTCAGCAATGCCAGAATAATATATGACTGAAATATTTATTTCACTAGAAAGTCCATAAAAACGATTTCAAGTTCACTAGCATAACTGTGCAGACTTCCTAGGGAGCAAGACTTTTCTTGTCTGAAAGGATAATTCCAGAAACTTCATAATGTATGAAAATGAATGAAATTTATAACTCGGACTTAAATCAGAATCCCTGGGCGTGATGTAATGAATCATACGTTTTCATATGAAAATTTTTAACTCTTTGAAATGCCTTTACTTATAATGTAATCATCATATATCTTTTTGCCTTTGAAAACTAGCAGTTAGTTCACGATAACTAACCAAGCAGACTCATTTCCCTTTTCCTCCTTCCTAAGTCCCATTAAAATAATTACAGAAATAGAAACAAGAATATAAATCTGTTGAGTTGGCTAGTGGAAAAGGTGGCATCACCAGACCAGAAGAGAGTGCAATTTTGACAAAATGTAGTGTGTGTGTAGAGCATTCATGTCAGGCATGCAAACTTGTGGTTAGCGTAGGGCTTTCTAAAAGCCATGTTGGTATTCGTAAAAAGAGGAGGTCTTTTGGAAAGAAGAGGTAAGCTCTTCATAACTGGAAAGGAACGAGGGGTATTCGGAAGCAGCAGGAAATCAGAGGAGGCTGTGACCTGAAGAAGAGTAAGTTTCTAGAGATCTCTGGAGATAATGGGGAGAGCACTGGATTTCCAATAACACACTGGACTGGGACTCGAGCTGGAGCAATTCTACTAGTTTTTAAAGGATAGAGTAACCTCCCAAGTCTGGAAGATGTGAGGTCACCCAGACAACAAATTGCTGGGTTTCAAATAGCTCAAGTTTGCAAATTATTTGGTTTTTTAAAGTAGAATCGTCTTGGTATCCCTACAATAATGTCACCTCCCTTTACTTGCATTCAATATGCTTCATTTGGCTAAGAATAGGGGAATTAGAGGTAGCCCGGGTGAAAGAAACTGACTACAGGGTGTGTTGTACTCAGGAACATTTTCCCTCATTTGTATCATAGTGCGGAAAAGAAGTCTGGATGGTACATTACACAGAATTTGCTCCGGGAACCTGTCCATGATTCTTCTGATGCGTTGTTCACAAGAGACACCTGGATATATGTGCACAACATGTGAGGGGACCTTAAGAGGAGATCTGTTTGCCAGCCAAGGAGAAATCAAGCGAGTGGACCACTTGATCCTGGACCTCCAGCCTCCAGAACTGTGAGGAAATAAATTTCTGTTGTTTAAGCCACCAGGTCTGCTGTTCTCTATTAGCACAGCCCTAGTAAATAATACATTCCTTAGGGTATAATGTCTGATTTTTAATTTTCTGTTACCTAAACTAGGCTTCCTTGTACCTTTTCTTCTGCAATTAAAGTCCATTCACCAAAGATCACCAAAATACACCAGGGGTCAAAAAAAAGGGGGGCGGGGGTGTCTTAGCTTCCTGTAGCAAGGGGAAACATGTGCCTGGAGAACCGTGACGTGTCTCCAACTAGGTTAGGGAAGGACACTTACAGGGTTTTGGGGGACAGGGGATTGTCACCAGGTGGCTTAAGGCAGAAGATAATAAGCAAGGTCTAGGCAGGGATGGGTCAGAATTTGTAAACTAGATGAGTTTCTGGAACAATCAGCAGTTTTTTATCTCTAAAAGATCCAAGTCCTTATACAGTTACTATTAACTCAAGTTCATGACTTGAACACAGGGGTCTGAATGGGCTGGTGTTAAGGGGACCGGCGCTTAAATGGTTTGTCCCACAGGTCATGGGTTTGGTACAGTTGGGTCTCTTTTGCAAGTTACCTTTGCAAGTCTCTTTTGGGTATCGTTTTGCAAGCTGTGGTTTCTGTTTCATTTCTCACAACTCAGACTCTGCGCTTACCTCAGTGATCTCAGATATAATCCAAAGAATTCATATGGATAAGTGAGCACTTTATCAGCAAAAAAGTGACTGCTTACTTTCTGGGTGATTCCAGAAGTCCGTATCTGTTTAAGATCCTAATATTTTTTTTATTTTTTTTTATTTTTTTTTTAATGTTTATTTATTTTTGAGACAGAGAGAGACAGAGCATGAATGGGGGAGGGTCAGAGAGAGGGAGACACAGAATCTGAAACAGGCTCCAGGCTCTGAGCTGGCAGCACAGACCCCGACGCGGGGCTCGAACTCAAGGACCACGAGATCATGACCTGAGCCGAAGTCGGATGCTTAACCGACTGAGCCACCCAGGCACCCCCCTAATATTTTTTTTTAAAAAGGCAACTTGGTGTCTGAAAAACTAAAGCTTCCACACACTCAATTAACATAAATTTACTTCCTCATGTTAACTGAGATTTGGTGAAATTACATGAACAGTTTAGCTCAAAAATTTAAAGTGGGCCTGTAGAGTCGGACAGTCCTTGATTCAATTCCTGTCTCCCTGGCTTGTGACTTGTAGGATCTTGGGCAAATTATTTAACACCTCTGGGTCAATTTCATCACCAGTAAAATCGCATAAAGAACAGTACTTCCTTCAAAGGGTAAATGTGAGAATTAAATAATACATGTAAGTCTAGTTATCTGGTGCTACATAAAAAAAAAAAAAAACTCAAATTGAGTGGCTTAAAACAGCAATTTTATTTTGTGGGTCAGGAATTTGGTCCATCCCTACCCCACAAGCATCAGCTGAGGTGATTCCATTGAGGCTGGAGGACCCACTTCCAAGATGGCCAGGTGGGAAGACCACCCAGCGCTATTGACCTGAGATCTCGGTTCCTCTCCAATGGGCCTCTCCATAGGGCTACTTGGTCTCTGCCAGCCTGGCCACTAGGTTCCAAGAGTTCATGTTCCCAGAGGCCTGAACAGAAGCTGGAAACCATTTTGTAACGTAATCTTAAGTCCCAGAATATCACTTCTGTTTTATTCTACTGGTGAAGCATGTCACAAAAGTCAGCATGGATTTGAGGGGACAAGAATTAACCCCCCCCTCCCTATCACTGGGTGGGATGGTAAAGAATTTGTGGTCATCTTGAACCTACCACACACCCGAAGGGCTGTCATGTAAAAAAAAGCAAACTTAATCCCAAAGTGAAAACCTTTATATTTTGGGTTTTGTTTTTTTGTTTTTTTTTTTTTAATTTTTAAACATGAGTCGGTATGTGGAAGTCATAGGGCTATAGACCTTGGTTTAATAAAAGCAAACATCTTCTTTCTGTTAGAATTGTTAACCAGTGGAACACGATGACTCCGAAAGTGGCATACCTTCCACTCCCTGGAGGGCGGGTAGCAGGGTCTGATAACTATTTGGTGGGGATGTTACGGACAAGATTCCTACAACCGTCAGTTACTAACAGGCTGTTTGTTTGATATCGAGTATCCTCCAACAATGCGATCATATAATTTAAAGTCTGATCAACTTCAGTGCCTGTTTTTCTGACTTCTTTTATAATCTACAAGCCTACAATCTCCATGTAAGAACTGTCTTCGTACATAATCTATTGGCCATTCCTTCCCGGGTGAGCGAAAGTTTGACGGTTCAACAGACCCATCCAGCAGAATTTGGAAGAGAAGCAACTCTTGCCAGAAATTGCAGCGCATGCTACTGGGGAGTAATTAGTGAAACAGCCATCCCACAGAACCTCCATGTTTGTACCAAGGTGAAAGTTTAAAGGTGCCATACAAATAAATGCAAATAATTGGACATAGAGAAATGTGACACCAATCGTTTGGGGGCATAGAAAAGTTAATGCACAAGCTATATTTTAAAGCAGAAAACAAGGAAATGAGTGGTAGGAACCTTGAACTTAGTAGCATTTATGGCATACCTACAAAACTCTGTGTTGGCTGAGGCAGGACAAGGTAAGAGCCAGTATTGGCATGTGGATAGGAGTGCTTGCGCCATGAGTCTGGGAGAGAACTTTGGTAACTAAGGGAGAGGTTATCACAAGAAAGAAGGTCACCAACTCTACACAGATCCTTCCTACAGGAAAAGTGTCTTATTCTTACAGGAAAAAAGAATCGTAACCACGAGGTCACCAATTACCTCACTGTTGCCAAGGCCAGTCACCACCCTCTGTCCTAATTTTATTGTGTCTTTCAGCAGCTTTTCACACCATCAACCATTCTTGTCACTTTCTTTAAACACTTTTCTCTTTTGGTTTCACTAACTCTGTACTTTTCTGGTCTCCTCCTCTACTGACTCCTTTCAAGTTAGTTTCCTTTTCTGGCCCTTGCCATCACCTCTAAAGGCTGAAGGTCCTTCAAGCTCCAGTAATGGCAACCACTCTCTTTCCATATCATTAAATACCATCTCTTCCGCCTATACACTTACACCACCAAATGGATGTCTTGAAACAAGAACCTCTCCTCAGAGCCTGCACTGTCATATCTATCCAACTGCCTACTTGACATCTCTACTTGTGCACTTCACACATCTTAACTTCAACATGTACAAAACACAGTATTTGATTCTGCCGCTACCAACACGGCTCCTTGTGCATCCATTGTCCCGCCCTCAAATCTGTTGCTGAGCCTTCCCTATCTTAGTAAATGATGAATCACCATATAACCAGTTATTCCATGCGACACGCAAGAATTCTCCGCAACTCCTACTTCTCCTCGTTCCATCATAGCCAATCTTTACCAACAAGTTCTGTTGAGTCCACATACAAAATATATCTAGGACCCATCCACTTTCTGCCTTTTCACTTCTAGACCCCTAAAGCAAACTACGCTGGACATTGCAATGGTCTTCCTAACTGTTCTTCCCATGGTCCCCTTGGTAATTCTCAACCCATGCTCCACACGGAAACCACTGCAGCTCTTGTGAAAAATTATTTGCTTTTTTTATGCCTGTATTTCCATTTTTCTTCCCCCAAAGAAGAAAAAGGGTTGCAGAATTTTTATGCAACTGTAACAAGAGCTTGGGTTTCAATCCTTACTACTTCTAAGAGGCAGTGTTTCCATTCTCATTAGTCTTCTTTTCTACTGTTCTTTTCCCTTTCATAAGTCAATCAAATGCCTCAGGAATACATCCCTCATCTGCCAAGGGAGTCCACTTATTTTAAAAATTTATTAATTTATTTATTATTTTGAGAGAGAGGAGGAGAGGGAGAGAGAGAGAGCACGCGCATTAGCGGGAGAGGGGCAGAGAGAGAGCGAGAGAGAAAATCCCAAGCAGGCTCTGTGCTGTTAGCATGGATCCTGACTCGGGGCTCAAACCCACGAACCGTGAAATCATGACCTGAGCCAAAATCAAGAGTGGGACGCTCAACTGACTGAGCCACCCAGGCACCCCGGCAGTCTACTTTTTGACACGTGTGCTAGACAAACTAGCTCCATGGTGGTCACAATTCATGCGACTCTTCTGTTTAGAACTTTTCAATGACTTCTCTCTGGAGCAAAAAGAAAATCTAACTCTTTACCAGAGTCTTTATAAGGCCCTAACATACTTCTCAAACTATCCATGGTAAAGGGCCAGTTTTCTTTTCTTCTTCTTCTTTTTTTTTTTTAATTTCCAATTCCTTTCTTTATAAGATATGGTTACCTTCTTTATAAGATATAATAAAAATGAATTACTAGAAAAGATAAAACGGGCGAAAAACCATCAGAATACAAGTTCAATTTTTTAAATTAGATTGAATAGATATAAAACCACTGTATCAATTGTTTAAAAGGCTTAAGTGCTTTTTTTCAACTTCTGTATTTATCCCATCATGGATCAGCTGAAACACACGGACCTAGATGATCTGGCAAAGACTCTTCCTCCTTTGCTGTGTCCCAGCCCATCTTTCTTCCTTCTTCTTTTTATTATTTTTTATGTTTATTCATTTTTGAGAGAGAGAGAGAGAGAGAGGGCACAAGCAGGGGAGGGAGGGACAGAGAGAGAGGAAGACACAGAATCTGAAGCAGGCTCCAGACTCGGAGCTGTCAGCACAGAGCCCGACAGGGGGCTCGAACCCATGAACTGCGAGATCATGATGAGCCGAAGTTGGATGCTTCACCGACTGAGCCACCCAGGCACCCCCAGCCCTACTTTCTGTATCTTAACCAGAACACACTCTCTCCAGCTTCAAGATACATCCCTTTCCCTGGATCTGGAAGCTTCGACATCCCCACTCATCTGCCTGAAGTTCCTTCTCCTCCAATCTCATTTTGACTCCATTCTCTCGAATGACCATTTCAACTGAAGTAGTTGCCCTGTTTTTCTCTAACAGAGCACCTCACCCATTTCTGCATACCACCTAACATAATTCATTTTGTTTATTTGTTTACTGTTTGCCTCCTAAATTAGGCCTCGGTTCACTAAAGGGAAGAACTGTGTCAGCTTTATTCACCACCAGCACCTGGCATACACCAGGCACTCTGTAAATATTTGTTGAGTGACTGACTGAATGAACAAATGACTGGGCTTTTCTCTTGGAGCATACTACTGGCCATGCTATGTATCCTTGAATATTCAGCATCTGAGCCAGGCCAACCCAGTCAAAATGAAATACAAAAGTACACCATTATTCTGTGGTCGTATTCAACCATTTATTCAAATTCAAAATTCCCCGAAGGATAGTACTGAATCCAAAATTATATAAGGACAGGATTGTCTGCTATTAACTGACCTTAATGGTGCTTTGTGCGAAAGTGAAATCATTCTGAGTCTCTGTCATCCTGTTAAATAACTTCACAATATTCTCTTACCCAGTGCAAATGTGTGCCTTTTTACACTCCATTTAGATAATAACATTAACCCACAGGGTCAACATTTTAAAGTTAAGATTTAAATTAACACAGCTAAGGGAAGAGGGGAGACCAGCAAGCTATGTTTTTTGTGGTTGTTTTGTTTAATGATTGCGCAGTTCTGTAGTTTTGTTTAATGATTTTTATTGTGTCTTTTATTTGTACGTTGTTGTACAATAATCTGAATATGAAAGACAAGTCAATCAAAAACAAAAATCTCTAAGCATATAAGACTTCCTGAAATCTTTGTTGGGGAAAAAAAGGCTTGACAAGCAGGTGGTGCCCTAGCCGATTATTCTGAAAGAAAGAAAGAAAGAAAGAAAGAAAGAAAGAAAGAAAGAAAGAAAGAAAAGAAAGAAAGAAAGAAAGAAAGGTAATTTAATTTCTCTACTGTTGTCTCGAACTCTTGAAGAAATTCAATTAATCATTATGCATGCAGAGAGCATTTTTTAAGATACAACCATCCGGGTCATCTGGGTGACTCCGTTGGTTAAGCACCCAACTCTTGGTTTCGGTCGGGTCATGATCTCACGGCTTCATGGGTTTGAGCCCCATGTCGGGCTCTGTGCGGGCAGCGTAGAGCCTGCGTGGGATTCTCTCTCTCCCTCTCTAGCTGCCCTTCCCCCACTTGTGCTGTCTCTGTCTCTCTCAAAATAAATAAATTTTAGAAAATTAAGATACAACCATCCACATTTGAAACGTCAAATAGGAGATTAGGAGATGCTCAATTTAGAGGGAGGGAAAGTGCCAGAGACAAATTACAGAAGCATCAAAGCCAAAGCTAAGCATTGTGTGCGACCCAAGAGCAGATTTCAGAATCTCCCATGAAATAACAAAGGATTTGGGGAACTAACAGAAGGTCCCTCTTCAGTACTTCCTTGAATGTCTAAATATCCTTCTCCAGGGTCAAAGACTCCAGGTAGGAATGAGAGAGAGGATAGGAATCACCTCTAGATCCTTCCACAGAGCCTAGTCTCAGACTTCCATCATTTAAGAAGCCACCACCAAAAGAAACTCCCCCCAACACAAACACTAACCAATCTCTTGCTTTGCTTCAGGATATATGGTTCGTCTTCCCTCCTTTTAGGTTGTAAGGTCCTTTAGAAAAGAGACTTTGTGTCTCAGATTCAAAATGCTAACTCAGCTAGGACATTGCCTCAAATATAAGAGGAGGTCAACAAATATTGTTGAGTGAATGAAGGAACCACTTAATGCTTGAGTGTTCAGCAAGTGACAGATACAGCTCTATTCACAGTGAACATGCATCGAATCCAATTTCACGCACAACTTTGCACTAACCACCGAGGAGAGAACTTTACAAATTAACCACAAATCCAAACAACAGAAACAACAAAAGTACCTGTAGCAGGGCAGTGGGGGTGGGGGTGGGGGGGTTGGATGAGGGGGTCCAAAGGCACAAACTTCCAGTTCTAAGATAAATAAGGAGTGGAAATGTAATGTACAATATGATGACTATTGGTAACCCTGCCATATGGCATATATAAAAGGTGTTAAGTGAGTAAGTTCTGGGAGTTCACACTACAAGGAAAAACCCCATTTTTTTCTTTAGTTTCCTTTGTGTGTGTGTGTCTATGTGAGATGACAGATGTTAAACAAATTGATTGTGGTCATCATGAAACAATATATGTAAGTCATGTCATTATTCTGCACACCTTAAACTTACCCTAGACCTCTTTCTAGTGCCAATTATATCTCAATAAAACTGGGGGACAGGGGGAGATTCATCACAGCTCTGACCCTCTAGGAACATACAGCCTAATTTCAGTTAGCCTGATTTCATTAAGTGGTGTCAGGAAAATAGAGGTGGCATCTCCAAGCTTTTGTTTGTCACACAAACACTGAAAAACAAGCAGAAACGTTCAAATTGTGTGTATCTGTTTTAAGCAGCCTGGGGACTACCTGAAGGTCTGATGCAAGGCAATCAATTGTCTGTTTTGCCTAACTCAGGCGTCAAGCCAGTGTGCATGGCTCAAAAACACCGTGAGCAAACCTAACGATTTTCAGACACCTGAGACAAAGAGAGTACAGTCTCAAAAGACAACAGGCCGCCTGAGGCAAAAGTCAGGGAAAGTTTTGGACATTCAAAAGCGGCCATGTACCCTGGAATTTAGAAGGCCACGTGTGTGCCCAGGGTGAGACACATGCAGAGAAAAACCTGAGAAGATTGTAGGCCTTTACCTTGGGCTGGTCCCTACGCTAGGAGCCAGCCTGGCAAAAGTGTAGAAGGAGGCCCCAAAACAGTCTCTCTCTCTCTCTCTCTCTCTCTCTCTCTCTCTCTCTCTGTCTGTCTCCTTGCTTTTCTTTGTTGGTTTGTTTGTTTTTTTTGTTTCTAGTTCCTAGCATTCAAGGAAACGTGTCAAAATACTAGCTGAGGAACAGAGACTTCAGGGTTGTCACACAATGAGAGCAACAGTCTTCACCACAAAAGTTTTAAAAAGTTATGAAACACTATAGCCTTCAACAACTAAAGAATAAAATAGCAAATCCTAGAAAAGGAAGAGAATCTGACTCCCGAGTTACCACCTCAGAATATTCAAATGTCTAGTTTTCAACAACAGCAACACAACAACAACAAAGACAAACAAAGAAACAGAAAAGTATAGCCCATTCAAAGAAACAAAATCGGGGCCCCTGGGTGGCTCAATTGGTTAAGCGTCTGACTTTTGATTTCGGCTCAGGTCATGATCTCAGTGTTCACGGGTTCAAGCCCTGAGTCAGGCTCTGTGCTGACGATGTGCCTGCTTGGGATTCTCTCTTCCTCTCTCCCTGCCCGTCCTCCACTCTCTCAAAATAAATCATTTTTTAAAAAAGAATATAGAAAATGCTGTGGCTGAGGTCACAGAGATTTTTTTCTGCTTTCTCCTCTAGGGTTTTGATGGCTTCCTGTCTCACATCCAGGTCCTTTATCCATTTTGAGTTTATTTTTGTGAATGGTGTAAGAAAGAGGTCTAGTTTCATTCTTCTGCATGTTGCTGTCCAGTTCTCCCAGCACCATTTGTTAAAGAGACTGTCTTTTTTCCATTGTATATTCTTTCCTGCTTTGTCAAAGATGAGTTGGCCATGCTTTTGTGGGTCCAATTCTGGAGTCTCTATTCTATTCTGTTGGTCTCTGTGTCTGTTTTTGTGCCAATACCGTGCTGTCTTGATGATTACAGCTTTGCAGTAGAGGCTAAAGTCTGGGATTGTGATGCCTTCCGCTTTGGTCTTCTTCTTCAAAATTACTATTGGCTATTCGGGGTCTTTTGTGGTTCCATACAAATTTTAGGATTGCTTGTTCTAGCTTCTAGAAGAATGTTGGTGCAGTTTTGATTGGGATTGCATTGAATGTGTAGATAGCTTTGGGTAGTATTGACATTTTAACAATATTTATTCTTCCAATCCATGAGCATGGAATGTTTTTCCATTTCTTTATATCTTCTTCAATTTCCTTCATAAGGCTTTCTATAGTTTTCAGCATACAGATCTTTTACATTTTCGGTTAGGTTTATTCCTAGGTATTTTATGCTTCTTGGTGCAATTGTGAATGGGATCAGTTTCTTTATTTGTCTTTCTGTTGCTTCATTATTAGTGTATAAAAATGCAACTGATTTCTGTACATTAATTTTGTATCCTGCGACTTTGCTGAATTCATGTATCAGTTCTAACAGACTTTTGGTGGAATCTACCGGGTTTTCCACATATAGTATCATGTCATCTGCAAAAAGTGAAAGCTTGACTTCATCTTTGCCAATTTTCATGCCTTTGATTTCCTTTTGTTGTCTGACTGCTCAGGCTAGAACTTCCAACACTATGTTAAACAACAGCAGTGAGAGTGGACATCCCTGTCGTGTTCCTGATCTCAGGGGGAAAGCTCTCAGTTTTTCCCCAAACCAATTTGACAATAAATTTCATGTTAAGAAAAAACAATTATTATTCTAAATAAATAAGGAAAAAGCTTTAAAAAAAAAAGAATATAGAACAATGGAGTAATATTGAAGGCCAAGAGATAAACTCAAGTTTGCATGGCCAGCTCATTTCTGACAAGGGTGCTAAGTTCATTCACTGGGGAGGAAGAGATTGTTCAACAGCTGGTGCCGGCATGACTGGTTTTCCACATGCAGAAGAATGAAGTACATCACACCATACACACAAGGTAACTTCAGCTGGATCGATGAGCTAAACAGAAGAGGGGAAACTATAAAATTCTTCAAAGACAACATAGGGGTAAATCTTCATGACCTTGGATGTAGTGATAGAGCTTTAGACATGACATAAGCAACAAAAGAAAAATAGATAAATCTGACTTCATCAATATTAAGAACTTTGGTGCATCAAAGGACATTATGCAGAAAATGAAAAGACAGGGGCGCCTGGGTGGCTCAGTCAGTTAGGCGTCCAACTTTAGCTCAGGTCATGATGTCATGGTTTGTGGGTTCAAGCCCTGAGTCAGGCTCTATGCTGACAGCTCGGAGCCTGGAGCCTGCTTCAGATTCTGTGTCTCACTCTCTTTCTCTGCCCCTCCCCCACTTATGCTTTCTCTTTCTCTCTCTCTCTCTCAGAAATAAATCAATAAACATTATGGGGCACCTGGGTGGCTCAGTCGGTTAAGCCTCCAACTTGGGCTCAGGTCATGATCTCAGGGTTCATGAGTTTGAGCCCCACAACAGGCTCTGCCCTGACAGCTCAGAGCCTGGAACCTGTTTCAGATTCTGTGTCTCCCTCTCTCTCTCTGCCCTCCCTCCCTTGCTCACACTCTGTCTCTCTCTCTCTCTCAAAAATAAACATTAAAAAAATTTTTTTAATAATAAACATTAAAAAAATAAAGTGAAAAGACAACCTGTGGAATGGGAGAGAATATTTGTTGATCACGTATATGTAAGGTTTAAATAACCAGAATGTATAAAGAACCCTTAGAACTCAATTTTATAAAGACAAACAACCCAATTTTAAAATGGGCCAAATGCTCAAATAGCCATTTCTCCAAAGAAGATAAACAAATGGCCAAGAAGCGCATGAAAATATGTTCAATATCCTCAGTCTCCAGGAAAATGCAAATCAAAACCACAATGTGATAGCACTTCGAACCTACTAGAATGTCTAGAAAAAGTGGAAAATGAGAAGTGTTGACAAGGATGTGGAGAAACTGAAACACTTATGCGCTGCCGGAGGGAAAGTGAGACAGCACAGTCAGCGTGGAAAATTGTTTGGTGGTTCCTTACAAGACACAGAATTACCATACGATCCAGCAACTCCACTCTTAGGTATAATAGCCAAAAGAATTTAAAACAGGGACTCAGATAGTTGTATGGCAATGTTCATTGTAGCGCTATCCACAACAGTCGAAAGGTGGAAATAACTCAGGTGTCCATCCATCAAAAGATGAGTGGAAAAATTAAAAATGGTATATACATCCACCAAATGGAATATTACTCATCCATAAAATGAAGGAAGTTCCAATGCATGCTACAACATGGATGAACCCTGAACACAGTACGCTGAGCGAACAGTCAGACACAGAGGATAAATATCATGTGATTTCTCTTCTATGAAACGTCTAGATGAGTCAAATTCATAGAGATAGAAAGTAGGGTATGGTTACCAGGGGCTAGGAGAAGATGGACGTAGGGGGGTTATTGTCTAATGGTTACAGAGTTTCTGTCTGAGGTGATGAAACTGTTTTGGAAACAGTGATGAGGATCGCACCACAATGCGAATGTAACAAATACCACTGAGTTGTACGTGAACAAACAGTTAATGGTAAATTCTACGTTTTGTATATTTTACCACAGTAAGAAACACATATGTAAGTAAATAAAAACACATGTACACTAACAAGAGAATGTGAACAGACATATATCCTGGGAATATTTGCCTTCTAGTAGAGGACTATATTTATTTAACTAGCATTTTCTGGTACAGACTCTGTGCTACTCATCTGGTCAACAAACATCAAGACGAGGTCCCTGACCTCGAGGAATTTACAATCCCGTGGAAGAGACCAACAAGCCCGATGTCAACTCTGAGAAATTCAGAGATGAATGTACACTTGGGGAGCTAGACGGTGCACAGAAGGAGTCGCTAACTCAGATCAGGATGAGGGAAGAAATACGACTCAAAAGGGTCAAAGTATTCGGAGCAAGAAGAGGAACTTTTGTGAAGGCTTTGGTGAGACAGACATCAGGCTTTAGGGAAGAACTATTTATTAGTGGTTGAGCAAGGTTGAAACAGAGTTGGGATGGAGTGGGTGGTCCCTGAGGGGTAGTAAGAGATGAGGTTAAAGAGACAAGCGAAAACAAGACTTAGCCATGCAGAGAAGTCCTCATCTTACCCTATGGAGAAGACACTGAAAGATTTTATTTTATTTTTTTTTTATTTAAAAAAAAATTTTTTTTCCAACGTTTATTTATTTTTGGGACAGAGAGAGACAGAGCATGAACGGGGGAGGGGCAGAGAGAGAGGGAGACACAGAATCGGAAACAGGCTCCAGGCTCCGAGCCATCAGCCCAGAGCCTGACGCGGGGCTCGAACTCACGGACCGCGAGATCGTGACCTGGCTGAAGTCGGACGCTTAACCGACTGCGCCACCCAGGCGCCCCGACACTGAAAGATTTTAAGCAAGGTAGTAATACAATTATGGGCAGTGCCATGAAGAATGATTTAAGGGTGATACAACTAAATAGAGGAATTCAGGCACTCCTATGAGCTTGAAAGAAAAATCTCCACGAGCCAGAAAGCGAATCCATTTAATGCTCTAAAATCACAAAATGTTTGCTAAATCCTTTGTTGATTAGGCTTTGGGTAAAGAAGCATTCTCATACATTGCTGATGTACAGCAAACTATCAGGGTAATTCGACATTTATGGGAATACACGTACATATTCAGCAGTTCTGTGAATTCATCCTAGAGACAGACATGAGTAAAATGGCACACGCTGAACGTCTCACTACTGCACTGTTTGTAGTCATAAAAGATCGGAAGTAATTTTACATATCCAACAATTGCAATCTGGACAAACAGGTTATGGTGCGGTCATACACTGAAATACTATTTGACAATAAAAAATGTGCGATCAAGCTCTCATGTACACATAGAGAATAATTACCAAGATAAATTTTTAAACACTAATAACAAAAACGAAACAGCCTCCCCCTTCCCCCCCACCGAAATGTAAAATATAAAACTTCATGTTATAAAAAGGGGGGGGGGATCTTAATTTAAAGAGAAAATGCTGGGCACCTGGGTGGCTCAATTGGTGAAGCGTCCAACTTTGGCTCTGGTCATGATCTCACATGATCTCTGTGCTGACAGCTCAGAGCCTGGAGCCTGCTTGGGATTCTGTGTCTCCCTCTTCTCTCTGTCCCTCCCCAGCTCACACTCTGTCTGTCTCTCTCTCTCTCAAAAACAAACATTAAAAAAAAAAATTAAAGAGAAAATGCTACTGTCAAGATAGAATTTTAAGTAAGAACAATAAAAAAAATTTTTAAAAAGCAAAGATCGAATATGTGACTCTTTGTGTAAAAGGAAAGAGAAATTCTGG
Organism: Herpailurus yagouaroundi; assembly: GCF_014898765.1. NCBI lineage: Eukaryota > Metazoa > Chordata > Mammalia > Carnivora > Felidae > Herpailurus > Herpailurus yagouaroundi. The sequence continues at coordinate 6,069,772 of NW_024412430.1, forward strand.
ATTTAAGAAGAATACCATCAAAGGTATTAGTAAAACAACCAGGCAAGTAGTAGTATAACAATGTTCCATTTCCTGAGTGCCTTGATTATGTCGTGGTGATGTAGGAGAATGTCCTACATTTCTACTTTCATTTTATACTTCACTCACTATCTTGGTAATAATTTCTGGTAAGCTCATTGGCCCACAGTCTCTGAAATTCAACGCAATATTTCCTTCTTTGGAAAATAAACACGTTTGCTGCAATCACATTTAGGCCTTTTAGAAAAATAATAAGGCCCTTTATGCAACCGACTCCTAGCAATATTAGCTGCTCAAAGCCTCTTGTAAATTTCCTCCTGACCTTCTGACACATGGATTAGAGACCTATGGCTTTCACCATCTTCTCTGTGTTTTAGGAACATACATAAGAATTAATTTTACAAGTGGCCTCCAGGGACAGACCTTGCAACCTTCACAAAATTAACTCAACAGGGCTCATAGACCTAAATGTAAAATGCAAAACTATAAAATTCCTGTAAGACAACATAGGAGAAAACCCAGATGGCCTTGGGTATGATGATGCCTTTTTAGATACAACACCAAAGACCCAACCCATGAAAGAACTAAACCCTAACCCGAGCTTCATTAAAATTAAAAAAAACTTCTGCTCTGTGAAAGACAATGTAAAGAGAACAAGAGAACCACGGACTGGGAGAAAATATTTGCAAAAATCACATCTGATAAATGAACACTACCCACAATATACAAAAAACTCCTAAAACTCATTAGGAAAACAAACAACTGGATTTTATTTTATTTTTTTTTTTAAATTTTTTTTTTCAACGTTTATTTATTTTTGGGACAGAGAGAGACAGAGCATGAACGGGGGAGGGGCAGAGAGAGAGGGAGACACAGAATCGGAAACAGGCTCCAGGCTCCGAGCCATCCGCCCAGAGCCCGACGCGGGGCTCGAACTCACGGACCGCGAGATCGTGACCTGGCTGAAGTCGGACGCTTAACCGACTGCGCCACCCAGGCGCCCCTCAAACAACTGGATTTTAAAATGGGCCAAAGTTTGGGGCGCCTGAGTGGCTCAGTCGGTTGAGCATCCGACTTCAGCTCAGGTCGTGATCTCGCAGTTCATGAGTTGGAGCCCCACGCCGGGCTCTATGCTGACAGCTCCGAGCCCAGAGCCTGTTTTGGATTCTCTCTCTCTCTCTCTCTCTCTCTCTCTCTCTCCCCCTGTCCCTTCCCTGCTTGCACTCTGTCTCTGCGTAACCAAGATGTCCTTCAGTAGGTGAACAGATAAATAAGCTGTGGTACATCCGGACGATTGAACACTACTCACTGCTAAAAAGAAACGAGCTATTAAGCCCAGAAAAGATACGAGGAAATGGAACATATATTATTAAGTGAAAGAAGTCAATCTTAAAAGGCTGCATGGTATATGATTCCAACTATATGACATTCTGGAAAAGGCAGAGGTTGTAGGGGATGAGGAGAAGAGATGAACAGGCAGAGGAAAGAACGTTTTTAAGGCAAAGGAAATACTCTGTATGATCCTATAATGAGGGATACATGGCATTATACATTTATCCAAACCCAGAGAATGTACCCCACCACGAGTGAACCCTGGTGTGAACTGGGGACTTTGGGTGATTGTGATTTATCAATATAGCCTCATCAGCTGTAACAAAGGTACAGTCTGGTGGGAGATCATGTACAGATCTGGTGGTTGATGATGAGGGAGGATGGGGTACTATGTAAGAAATCTCTGAACCTTCCTCTGAATTTTGCTGTGAACCTAAAACTGCTCTAAAAAATTAAATCTTAAAAAAAAAAGTGAACTTCAGATTGAAAATTCTGTACAGCAGCTAGGAATCTTTGAGTTCAAGGTAAAATATTTAATGCCATTATTCTTTATTAATCACGAAGTTATATTCCTTAATTTGGAAGCCTGCATCTCTGTTCACTGTTTGTGACTAACCTTTCTCCCCATACCCAGCCAAGTAACTTCACAGAGAAAAAACTTCCTAGTCATTAAAATGTGGGACTAAGACCAGATAATTTGTAAAATTTTTGCAGCTCTAGACTTTTTTTCCCCCCATGTGAATAGGTACATCTTCTGGGCACACCAGTCTCCCTATCAACAAGTTAAATATGATGTCCTACATCCTCTTTTATACTCTGGTTTGACCTATAGTAGAAAGTTGAAAATCAAGTTTTAAAGACAAAAAGGTTACAGTTCAGAGAAGAAGGCAGGGACTTAACATTTACTACATGAATATTATGACAAGCATTTTCTGCATGTTATCTCTTGAAATCTGCACAATCATCCTGAGTGCTAATCAAAAGTGCCCTCGTTTCAGAGATGAGGAAACAGACGCTCAGAGAGGTTAAGTGACTCGCCTGAAGTGACTCAGCAAGTTTGTAGCTAATCTGTGACTCACTTTCAGTTCTCCCTCAAAGCGAATGGATCTTTCTCTCTACTAGACTTTGTAACACATACTGTCTTTTGTTAGTAAAAGGGGAAGTCAGATATTTTGCACTGTTTTTACCGTTCTGAGTATGTCTTGCTGTATCTGAAATTTCCAAGAATGTCTAAGGTGACAAGTTCTTTTTTGTTTTTGGTTTTTTTTTTTTTTTACACTGACAAGTTCTTAAGAAATCTGTGTTTAAAGTGTCTTTTTATTTCTGAATCGTTGGGAATGACTCCATCAATGATGTAAACTGACATTTTGGACCTCTTGCAAGCATTTCAAAAATAATAAATTCTATATAAATCACAAAAGAAGCACACTGCTTTATGCAAACTCATGTATTTCCTTGATATGTGTCAAGCCTGTAGGAAGCAATCATTTGATTTCAGAATCCAAATAATATTGATTACAATTCTGTGACACACCTAATCCTAGCTTCCCCTGAAATATGAATGTTATAGGTTTATTTTAGAATTAGTCATCATGTATAAAAATATATAGTCTGTATATATAATCTTTAGGTACATATAGAACATACAGTACACAATAAGAAACATACATATAGTCTTCCTCTGGCACATAGTTCCTAAAATCCTTGGAATCTTTTTAATTTTAATGTTTATTTTTGAGAGAGAGAGAGAGAGACTGAGACACGCAGTCTGCACTGATAGCAGAGGGCCTGATGTGGGGCTCAAACGCATGAACTGTGAAATCATGACCGGATGGGAAGTCAGATGCTTAATGACTGAGCCACCCAGGCGCCCCAACCCTTGGGATCTCTTAAGTGAGAAGCGTCTTTTTGTGTACTAATGACACGACTAATGGCTCGGGGCTCCTGGAGAGCCTCAGGATGGAGGCTGGTCAACAGAAGAACCAACCATGTGATTAGAGAGTTGGAACTTTAAGCCCCACCCCCTACCTACAGGGAGCTGCCAGAGACTGGAGGTTGAGTTAATCGCCTACTGCCAGTGAGTTAATCAATCATGCCTATGTAATGAGGCCTTTGTAAAAACCCTAACCAAAGTGGTTTGGAGAATTTCTGCGTTGAATACCAACCCAAAAGGTGCTGGGAGGGTGGTGCACTCACCCTTACCCCATACCTTGCCCTATGCATGTCTTCCATGTGGCGGTGAAACTAGTAAACTGTTAACTCCTGAGTTCTGTGAGCCATTCCAACACCTTACCAGTCTTGAGAAGGGGTTCACGGGCACATCCGATTTATGACCAGCCAGTCAGAAGCACAGGTGACAACCTGGGCTTGTGACAGGCATCTGAAGGGGGTGGGGGGCAGTCTCGAAGGACCGAGACTTTAATCTGTGGGCTCGGCACTGAGTCCAGGTGGACAGTGTCAGAACTGAATTGACATAGACTCACCCAGTTGGTGTCCAGAGACCGGGGGAGTTATTCCATGTGTAAATTCCACACATCGCTGTCAGATATGTGGACAGTAGAGACAAAGGTTGTGGGTTTTTTTAGCCTCTCATGAGGCCTGTCACAAATTTTGCTTACCTATGGCAGTCCATAAGACCAAGCGGTTGAAACCGTACTGACCATTTATTCACCAGTTTCGAAAAGCACTTAGGAGGTGGATGGCGCTCGGTCCGGGGGCCTGGGGGGGGGGGGGGGGGGGGGGGGCCCGCCAGAAGGAAGTCGGCAGCCAGGAGGCTGGACGTTGGAAATGTCGCAGCGACAGGGATGCTCAGTGCTGCTGAGGCAAGATGGCAGGGCGGCGGGGCCAGATCCGCCCCCACTGATCGTGGGGCGACACTGTCTTCCAGGTGCTAAACAAACAGCTGCCTGGTGAAGCGGGACCCCTTTGACAGGATCCCTATGGGCTTAGCTGGGCTGTGCAGAGGTGGCCAGAGAGGGCGGGGTCCACTCCGTGGCTCCTGCCCCCAGCCGCGCCTCATGCTGGAGGGCGTACCCCTTCCAGTGCCTGCCAAGCGGTGGCCCTTGTTCAGCCCACCGTTCAGTTGCAGAACATCACGGATTTAGAATTGCAGCTCGGTTATCAGCCAGGCTGCAGCAGAGATCCTGCCCACCAGCGCCTTAGGTGTGTCGCCGAGGGAATGAAGGCTTCTACAGCAATTCCCAGGGAAGGGGGTCAAACAAAAAAAAAAGAAAACCACATGCATCTGAAAGACAGGCAGGGAAATCACAGGCGCAAGAAAACACCCGCACAGAGGTGGGAGATTAGAATCCGGGCACCTGCACCATTCCTGCCACCACATCCCCTAGCAAAAACGGAAATGAAGGGAAACCTGATTTGCTCTCCGTTAAAAAAAAAAAAAACAACACCTTTTTTTTGATTAAAAAAGGAATTACGAAACCTCTACGTAAATGTTTATAGCTTTTCATAATTGCCCCAAACTGGAAACAACCCAAACGTTCAGCCACAAATTTGTGTTATGTTCACAGAATGCAATGTTAGCAACCAAACCTGGTGAATCGCAAGGGCATAACCCAGAGTGAAAGAGGGCGGTCTCAAAAGATTACACACTTTATGACTCCATTTACAGGACATTCTGGAAAAGACAAAAGTAGAGGGAGGAGGAACAGATCAGTAATTGACAGGGGAAGGGAAAGGTGCTCTGTACCCTGATTACGGTGGTGGCTATAAACTTTATACATGTGTCAAACGCCGTAGAACTTTACAGAGAAGGGGCACCTGGGTGGCTCAGTCAGGTAAGCATCTGACTCTTGATCTCGGCTCAGGCCACAATCCCAGCGTTGTGGGATTGAGCCCCACGCGGGGCTCTGCACTGAGCGTGGAGCCTGCTTGAGATTCTCTCTCTCTCTCTGCCCCTCCCGCCCACACACTGTCTCTGCGTCTCTCAAAATAAATAAAAACTTAAAAGATATTTTAAAATAAATAAAATGAAAAAAAAAAAACCCCAAATGTTAGAACATGAAAGGAGAAAGAGATCATTTCCAGCTTAACAGAAAACAGCTTCAGAGCAGAGATTGTGCTGGATCGCACTTTCAAGGGCAAGGGAAGGCAGATGATCATTTACATGCATTGCGTCAATAGTGTGCAGGGAGGAATGGGACGGAAGTGCCTAAGGACAGCAAGTGTGCCTAGTTAAAAGATAAGGAATCTGGGGAGAGCCTTGGCTGGGGTGCTGGCCATCAGGCCCAGCAAGGCCTTTGCGGGCAGTGGGACCCACCCCCGCTGGGTGCCACGGAGACCACGCTTGGTCCGCCTCTTCATTTTATTACCAACACTTAAGGGTTGTTTTTTGGTTTTTGTTTTTGCCTCACATACAAATATGGGGCATATGTTCATCTTCCTTGCTACTACCGTGGCTCTTCCTAATTGTAATGCTATCTCTGCATAGATCTATGCAACCTCTGCACAGATAGAGCCCCCCAAGACAGGGACACGAGCTCCCTCCTTAGGGATCCAGGCAGCCGTAGTGAAAATGGAGGGGAAAGCACAGGTTTGAGAGACATGACTTCGCAGTTAGGATGCATTAATAAGACTGGGTTGCAAAATGGATGAAAGGGATGCAGGAACTGGGAAGAAAATCAAGCGCAGATCTGGAGGCAAAGTTCTAAGGAAATGTACATTTGTTGATTGTTTTAATTCTTGTCCAACAGCGGCATTTAAATATTAATTTGCTTTAGCAATATTTATAACTAAAACCAATTTTTCTTTCCTTCAAAATACATGCAGGGAAATTAAATACTATTTGAGAATAAGTCATTCTGACTCTAAAAAAATTTTTTTTCAATGTTTATTTGTTTTTGAGAGAGAGAGACAGAGCATGAGTGGGGGAGGGGTAGAGAGAGAGGGAGACACAGAATCCGAAGAAGGCCCCAGGCCCTGAGCTGTCAATACAGAGCCAGATGTGGGGCTCGAACTCACGAACGGCAAGATCATGACCTGAGCCAAAGTCAGATGCTTAACTGACTGAGCCAGCAGGTGCCCCAGGCCATTCTAACTTTAACTAAAAACTTAGGGGCGCCTGGATGGCTCGATCAGTTAAGACTTGGGCTCAGGTCATGATCTCGTGGTTCGTGAGTTCAAGCCCCACGTTGGACTCTGTGCTGAGAGCTCAGGGCCTGGAACCTGCTTCAGGTTCTATGTCTCCCTCTCTCTCTCTCTCTGCGCCTCCCCCACTTGCACTCTGTCTCTCTCTCTCTCTCAAAAATAAATAAACATTAAAAAAAATAAAAAAAATAAAAAAACCTTAAAGGTAGATGTAAGAAGTAAGCCCACTGACCCAATCGAAGGAGGGACACGGGGGCTGGGAGCACAGTGAAGCAAGGCTTTAGTCAATGTTCTTGCAAGAGCGGGTGTCTGCTGGACAAGAACACTCGGGGTGGTTACAGCAATTTATCTCCTAGTGTGCAAGTCCCTCCCCTGATTCCTTATTGGCTGAGCACCACAGAGGTTACAGTCTTGCCCAGAAGTCGTCTACGTCCACGTAAGGCAAAAAGTACATTCCTTGAGGGGACACAGAGACTTCAGTTCTTTGGCACACACTCATTGCAAAGCCTGTGAAAATAAGCCTGTGAAATGGAGAGGGGAAGAAGAACCAGGAAGTGAAATGTCTAAGGGTTTGGGGGTCCATTGTGTGTGTGTGTGTGTGTGTGTGTGTGTGTGTGCGGGGGGTGGGTTTCATACATATTTCCAAGAGGTTGTAAACCTATTAAACAGACAGCACAGCTTTTATTTGGTATTTCTGAAAATGAATCTTCTCGCTTTTCACAGTAGGGGTGCCTGGATGGCTCAGTTGGTTAAGTGTCTGACCCTTGATTTCTTTTCGTTTTTTTTTTCGTCTAGGTCTTCTTTTCTTTAATGTCTATTTATTTTTGAGAGACAGTGTGTGTGTGCTTGTGTGCGAGTGAAGGAGGGAGGGGCAGGTTGAGAGGGGGACAGAGGACCTGAAGCAGGCTCAGCACTGACAGCAAAAAGCCCAATGCAGGGCTCGAACTTGTGAACCGTGAGATTGTGACCTAAGCCAAAGTCAGAGGCTTAACCCACTGAGCCACCCAGGCACCCCCCAGCTCTTGATTTCAGCTCAGGTCATGATCTCACGGTTTGTGGGATCAAGCCCTGCATTGGGCTCAGTGTTGAGCATGGAACCTGCTTGTGGTTCTCTCTCCTTCTCCCTCGGCCCCTCTCCCCGCTCATAGGTACTCTATCTCAAAAAAAAAAAACCCTCAAAACTGGGGCTCCTGGGTGACTCAGTCGGTTGAGCATTTGACTTTAGCTCAGGTCATGATGTCACCATCTGTGAGTTCAATCCCCGCATCATTCTCTGTGCTGACAGCTCGGAGCCTGGAGCCTGCTTCCAATTCTGTGTCTCCCCCCTCTCTGCGTCTCCCCCACTCACGCTCTGTCTCTTTCTCTCTCAAAAAATAAATATTTAAAAAAAGAAAAACAAAAGAAGCCAACCCCTACCGTATGTTAAATCAAGCCTGAACAGGCTTCAAAAAGAAAACACCTGGGGCACCTAGATGGCTGAGTCAGTTAAGTGACTGACTTCAGCTCAGGCCATGTCTCACACTCCGTGAGTTCAAGACCCACATCGGGCTGACTGCTGTTAGCGCAGAGCCATCTTCAGATCCTTTGTCCCCCTCTGTCTTTGCCCCTCCTCCACTCATCTCTCTCTCTCTCTCTCTCACTTTCTCTCTCACAAATAAATAAAACAAACAAAAACCTTAAAGGTATTTCAAGCAACAGCATGATGTAATCCAATTTTTGAAAGATCAAATAATAGACAATCTCTGAAATTGCAATTAAGAACTCCTTATTGGCTATGGAGATGAGGAAAAAAGTACAGATTTTACAAAAATAGAGAATAAGAAAATAACATATGACTGAAGAAGTCTTTAAAAATGAGAATCAGTGGTTTTCCTCACAGCAAAGAAATTATGTTGAAAGAGAAATAAAAATGACATACGGAGAATAAAGTTTGCTGTATGGCTTGTAGTAAAAAGGAAATTTGGTAGTACTAAATGTATATTGCTATAGTCTCAGTCTTAAACCACAAACGTATGCAACAGAGGAGGCCTGTCAACTAATTTGAACACAGTGAGATTTTTCCTATTGGTATGAATATATGCGAAATCATCATTAACACTGCAATAAAAAATATATGCAAACCATTAAAACAAGCAAGGCACATCAGTGAGAAAAGAAATGAAACCAGCCTTCTATTCTTATTCTCTGAAGTCATTACCAGGTTTACAGGGCTCTTGGTTCAAAGGAAAACACCGCAGCCACAAGGGCTTACTGACACATCACCTATTTACCACGTTTTCATTCTTAGGACTCATCAGTGAATCTAAATGACAAGGCTGCTAGGCTCATACTAAGTAAAACCAGTCAACAAATTTCGTGATTTTTCTTCAATTAAAGAGAAAGCACTTTCAACATACAAATGTTAACAAATACTTGCTAAATGTCCGGCGATATTCCTTGCTGATGGACGAAACAGAGAGAAAGCACAGGAACACTGATAGCCTACGACTGAACATACTCCACAGCACAAGTCGTCTTGTTACTGTAATGACTCAGACACCATAAAAATCAGGACATAAGAATTTCGACTCCTTTGTGTCTAGGACAGCTCATAGAGGCCAGCCACAAAACAGGGATAATAAACTCAATCATTTCAAATTTTATTTTGGCTCGCATTTCAATTTCTCCCCATATTAACCTTTTATCAGGAGATAAAAGTAAGCAACAAAATGAGTTGATTTGATCAGACCCTTCCCATTTCCTGTGTGTGTGGTTAAAATGTAATTGAAGAAAAAAAAAAAGGGGCAAGAGAGAGATGGCTGAATACAGAGGACCCGGAAAATCCACTAGAGTAAAGCATGTGTACTGTGGGAAAACAATCTCTCACAAAGCCACACGATCTAGAAAGAAAATACTCATGGCAAAGATCTCAAATCCCCTCTATTTGATTCCTCATCAGCGATCAGTTATGTCATGACCTTGCTGTGTTTCCAATAGGAAGTCACTTCTGGACATCAGGCTCCATCTATTTAAAAAGAGGGAGAGGGGCCAGACATTGGACTGAATAAATAATACCGAAGCACTGTTCAAGGACAAAATTAAGAACAAGTCTTATAGGGGTCCCTGGGTGGCTCAGTCGGTTAAGTGTCCAACTCTTGGTTTCAGCTCAGATCATGATCTCATGGTTTGTGAGTTTGAGCCCTGTGTTGGGCTTTGGGCTGACAGCGCAGAGCACTTGGGATTCTCTCTCTCTCTCTCTCTCTCTCTCTCTCTCTCTCTCTTCCTCTCCCCCCCCCAACACAAATAAATAAACTTAAAAAAAAAAGAACAAGTCTTACATTAGCAGTTACAGTGTTCTTGCTGAAATCTCCTAGTGGGGAATAAATGCTTAATAATTACAAGTAGTAGCAGTAGGGGTAATTAATGAATTCACATAACAGTCACTAATACTGAAAAATGGAGCAAGGGAGAGATAAGGCACAATTTCCAATTTTAAGAGAGAGAAGCAAGGCATTCACAAATTAATACAGTGCCCGTAAGTGATGACCCAAAGGTTAAACACTAATGAAAAGCTGGGATGCCTGGGTGGCTCAGCCGGCTAAGTGTCCAACCCTTGATTTCAGCTCAGATCATGATCTCACAGTTGGTGGGATTGAGCCCCACGTCAGGCTCAGCACCGACAGCATGGAGCGTGCTTGGGATTCTCTCTCTCTCTCTCTCTCTCCCTCTCTCTCTTTGCCCCGCCCCTGCTCACACATGCTCACTCCCTCTCTCTCAAAATAAATTAAAAAACATTTTTAAAAACATCTTTTAAAAAAACCACAACTAATGAAAAGCTGATGACTCATAGAAGAGCAATACCCACAGCACTGACGAACACCGATGTAAAGATACAATGAAAACCTCCCACTGTACCACATCTCACACTCATATACTCAGCTGGTACAAAGGAGAAGAGCCCCAAGTATTCTTCCACCCTGAGGTTCGCTATCTGAAGCCCAGTTCTGAGATTAAGGGTGGGGGGTTCTTCATGTGTCCTGCTGCACATGCTTGAAAGGGTTATACTGTAACCTGAGGTCTCAGGAAAGGTCCTTGATGGAGGTCCTCTAAAAAATTGATCCAGCAATGCCACTTTGAATTCACACAAGCCAATGTCACTTGATCCTCTACTGGTGCCTCAAGGGGACAAAGAGCCCAGCCAACGTCACAGGGCTCAGAAATGACAGGGCAAGGGCTGCAGGCCACGTGGTGCATCTTCTCTACCTAAGGGCTCTTCAGAGCTGTGGATTTCTCTGAAGCAATTTCTAGTCAGTTGAAGAGTGAACTTTGGCTAATTCTTAACACCAACCTGTGCCCCAACAGCCCTCACCTCTGCATCTTAGACTTCGTCCTCATTTATAAGAAGACATTTTCATGTAGCCCCAAGAAGTCCCCTTATGGAATGGGAAATGAAATACCCAATGCAGTTCTTCCTCTATAGCCTTCTTGCTCAAAGTTAGTAAGGATTATATGATACTTAATTCTAATGTCTTAGACCCTCGTGTCATTGACACTGGGAGATCAAATTCTCACGGCTTAGACTTTATAGGGGAACCATATGAAGTTGCAAAGTTTATCCGTTTGAAAAGACGGATTGTTTCTATTTTGAAGATGTGTAACACCAAGATGGTAATACCAAATACCCTTCCAACTGGAAGTCATCACATACCAAATATTGGACCCATGGTCTCCCGAGCCCATCAAAACACGTAAAACCAAAATGGTGGCAGACATTCTTCCCACTTGACCTGTGAATTAATAATAATAATAATAATAATAATAATATCCAGGTCTTTTTGAGTTATATACCTCTTCATTACAACTCTCAGTAAGTAAATTCATATTGAAAAATGCTCTATGGGGCGCCTGGGTGGCGCAGTCGGTTAAGCGTCCGACTTCAGCCAGGTCACGATCTCGCGGTCCGTGAGTTCGAGCCCCGCATCAGGCTCAGAGCCTGGAGCCTGTTTCCGATTCTGTGTCTCCCTCTCTCTCTGCCCCTCCCCCGTTCATGCTCTGTCTCTCTCTGTCCCAAAAATAAATAAACGTTGAAAGAAAAAAAAAAAAAAGAAAGAAAAATGCTCTACCAGATGAAAGCATACATAAACGACAGGAAGGAAACATCACTGTCCTGTACTCATTGTTAAAGTATTTTAGGAAATCCCACGATGGCCATGTCTTTGAAAAACACGTGTGATCCATCCTTCACACACACACACATTTATTTAATGAAAACTTCTTCCTTCACGTTTATGGGAGTAGCCAACATTTATTAAGCAATCACTCTGCCAGGCACTACCTCCAGTCGTTACACGATCACCTAGTTTAATCCTAACTTCAGACACAGGTACTTTCACTTAACCCAGTTGCAGCTAATGAACATGAATGTTTTAGGTAATCTGTCCAAGGTCCCTCAGCAAGGAGCGGCAGAGCCGAACTTGAATCCAGAGAGTCCACCTGGAAGTCTGTACTCTTAGCCACTTCTTGAAGCGTTGAGATTTCATATCAGAACTGCAACTTAGAAAAGGTCATCGCTTCTCCTTTGCTGTGCGCCCTCTTTCCTCCTTGTCTCCTCTTCCACTTTCCTTCCTACTGCCTCTCGGGCTTTCGAACTCATGCTTCGGATTTCTTCGGTTTTCGTTTTCAGCCACCGCCAGGAACCTGACATCACTCCAGCCCCCCGTTGGCGATAGTACAAGTGTAGGGAGAAGGCTGGGCCTCACGGGAGCCCCAAGCAGATGGCCGTTGGCACAAGGCAAGAGCAGAACTGCCTGGAAAGTGGGAGGTGACCCGCATGTCCAGGGCGAGCTCCCAGACTTGGGTAAGAAAACATCCTCTGACCCTTCCCAGGCACACGTTTCCTTTATGGTTACAAGGAAATATGCGAGGAGCTCTCGGACCGACTGGGGGAAACATCGAAGTGAGCAGTGCAAGCTGAGAGCAAGGTGATTACCTGCTAATTGAGGCTTTCCTTCTTTGGCATTTCTTTATAGTGTGTGCATAGATAGGAAAATTTGGAAACTTGTTCATTAAATACTTCTTCAGGGTACTGGGAATTAAAAAGTATTGCCAACAGTTTTCTGAGGGGAGCAAAGGGAAAATCTTTTATTAAAAAAAAAAAAAGTGGGGATCGCCTGGGTGGCTCAGTTGGTTGAGCGTCTGACTCTTGGTTTCAGCTCAGGTCCTGATCTCACGGTTTGTAGGATGGAGCCCCATGTCAGGCTCTGTGCTGACAGCTCTCTCCCTCTCTCTCTGCCATTCCCCTGCTCTCTCTCTCTCTCTCTCAAAATAAACTAGAAAAAAAAAGACATTTCTACAAATAAGCCAATCATAAAAAAGACAAGTACTGTATGATTCCAATTGTATAAGGTACTATATGAGTAGTCAAAGATAGTTGGGGCGCCTGGGTGGGTCAGTTGGTTGAGCATCTGACTTTGGTTTAGGTCATGATCTCATGGTTCCTGAGTTTGAGCCCTGCATCGGGCTCTGTGCTGACATGTCAGACAGAGCCTGGAGCCTACTTCGGATTCTGTGTCTCCCTCTCACTCTGCCCCTCCCCTCCTCTTGCTCCGTCTCAAAAGTAAACATTTTTTATTTTTTGTATTTTTTAAAAAAATTTTTAATGTTTTTATTTATTTTTGAGACAGAGACAGAGCATGAGCAGGGGAGGGGCAGAGAGAGAGGGAGACACAGAATCCGAAGCAGGCTCCAGGCTCTGAGCTGTCAGCACAGAGCCCGACGTGGGGCTCGAACTCACAGACTGTGAAATCATGACCTGAGCTGAAGTCGGACACTCAACCAACTGAGCCACCCAGGCACCCCTCAAAAATAAACATTTTTTTAAAAAAGCACTTAGGGTTGGTTTAAATAACACATTTAGGTAAATTAGCAGATATGCTGAATTCATTAGATGTGACATCCAGGGCTTGATGTAACATCAAGGGACTGGTCTGTTTCTGCATTATTTTTCTGGCCAACTATGAATGGCATCATCTGCCAGATGCAATAGGCTGCAGGTGCATTAGCTCAGGAGTCAGCCAGACCTGCACTTCCACCTTCAAGCAGTGTGACCTTGAGCTAGTTACTTAGCTTCTTCAAACCTCAGCTTTTCTGTAAAGACAGGGGCATTAATGTTCACCGCCCGGGGTTGCTGCAAAGATCAAATGACATCACGTCTACGAAACTGCCTGGCACAGAAACCGGCAGGGTAGGCATTTAATAAATGGTAGTTTTATTTAATCTTATGTCATTTTAAGGGACGGGCAGATGTAAAGGCTTGTTATTAAGAAATGAGGAGAAAGCAACCATGAATTTGTGGCCTGCGATTTTTTCCTTCACTTCAGAAAACTTCACCAAAGTTGTGTTTTCAGCTCAAATAGGGAGAATAGAATCTTTTGCAATACTTCTCCCACCAAAACCCCAACTTTCAGTAATCAGGCACTTTGAAGTTTGGCTGGACAATGTATGGCTATCTGAGTATTACTGTTACAGACGTATATGCAGCATAAAATTCAGGAGAACGAGCACAAAATCAAAGCCAACAGGGAAGGGCTGATGTAAATGTTAGGCTCCATGTAGCTTATCAGAAAAGAAATCATCATTCACAAAAATGAGAAGTACAGGGTTCAGGATAAGAAGAAACAGCAGTAAATCAGAAATTCCACACAATAAAGAACACCTACGAAGAAAGCTCATATGGGCAAATTTTATTTTCTTCTACCTAAAATTACCTGAGATTTCATTTTCAGCATTGTTTCCAATTGGGTTTTTAAGATTAAGAAAAAATAAGATCACTCCTGCTTTGCTTAACATTTATTCCCTTTTGGGTGACAACACGGACACTCTATTGAAAAAAAAATAAGACAATGGGGAGGGCTCACCAGAGAAATACGGAAATTGACAAATGTAATGCATGGCAGCTCAACAACAGATAATTTGCCACAGACCAGTCCCAGAAAGGAAACTAAAATGGGAAATTGATAAAAACCGTTCTCTGCGTGAGGCTACTGGGCCTAAAGCTGATGCACTTCACGGACCCAAGGGCTGGAAGACATTCTCTATCTAACGCGTGCAACAGGCTGGGGAGGAGTTCAGGCCACAGGGACTGTCAAAAAGCTCATGTTACAGCAAAACCTCCAAAGTCATTTCCAGAACATAATCAAAGCTCTTCTCTGCACAGCATCAGAGTGGTGACAAGTTCTTAGAACTGAGTTTTGTTGCTGAGTTCAGCATTAAACAGTCTCTGAAAAAGCTCAGATCGGCTAGGCTGAATAAACAAGAAGGAAAAGTATGTTTTCTTATGAAGTCTCAACTACAGCTAACTGCACTGTCCTTCTTTGTTTCACCGGAAACTCCTCGCATATACCTAAGTCCGACCCGCACCCCCACAAAACTCTGGTTGGCCAACTTTCTAAAATCTTTATAAGGTCAATAATGTTAAAAGCAATGACAGTGAAGCTACTCACTATTCTTTTCCTTCAATACATAAACAGTATGCCTACATCAAGCACAGAGCAGTTCCCCCAAAATTATCTATATTCATGCAATCTGTATTACCTCTGCCCATGTTAAAAAATTAAAAGTGTTTAACTGGCATCTATCCTAATTACTCCAGGCCCAAAGTATACAAGAACAAAAAATGAGAGATTTCCAAAAACTTTTCATTAAGGCACGAACCCTGTATTTTATTTTAATCATTTCATTTCAAAGATTTTATTTGTAAGCAATCTCTACACTCAACATGGGGCTCGAACTCACAACCCTGAGATCAAGAGTTGCACACTCCACCGACTGAGCCAGCCAGGTGCCCCCCCACCGCCGGACAAGCCCCATTTTAAAGAATGAACCCCTAAAGGTTCTGGGGGAACAGATGTAATTTCAACAAGGATTTCATATCTTCAAATTTATGCTTATGAAGAAATACAACTGCTTAACTCAAATTTAGTAAACACTTATTTTGAGGATAAAATACCTTTTTCATTAATTTTCAGATTTTGTGCTTTCACTACTTATACAGATTTCTTTCTATTGAAATTTGGTTGGGGTATTAGAAAGACCTCAAACAGGCTTCTCAGGATACTCTTCCTCAAGGCACCCACAGAGAGAAAAAAACCAAACAGTCACAGATAGAAAACTCTCACAGTAGCAGTTATTCATTTCCTGAGCTAACCCACTTCCTTTTTCAAACATTTCCTTCTCTTCACCAATGTGTTTTTTGAAATTAGCATCAAAGTCTTCTTGCAAAATACACTTCTGGACCCGGGGCCTGGAACCTAGGCAAATGCCAACGGCCATGTCATTCTTAATGTCATCGCCACCTTGATACAAAATTAGAATCTCAAATCAAGTGTCTTTCAGTAGTACAGAGGGCTCCCTGCAATATAAATTGATGTTTTAGCAAAAGAAGCTGAGTTTTTATGAGCTCGAGCCATGCTCTGGGAAAACAAATGCTATCAAAGTAAAAAAAAATTTCATGGCTCCTGGCTACTCCATTACAGAAAACCATGGTGTCTTGTATGATAAGGAAATCAATTTTTTTCATTTTCAGACCTTCAGCAGACTGTAATGAGTTGCTGAATTTCTTCATACTAAGTGTAACCTCAGAGATAAACTAAAAGTCTAACGATGACTAACATTATGTATTTCATTATAAATATATCTTCTCAATGATTATGGACTCTAATCAAAGCCAATATACAGAGCTGAAAAGAAATTTGGCTATTGTGATTCCTTTGTGCTAATAAATATAAAATACAACTTAAAAGATAAAATCAGCCTTCACCTAAATATAAATATAAAAAGCTTTATTTACCGGCAAAGAGTGATACCACAAAAAACAGACAAAAGGAATCCAGTCTCTTCAAATGTTTATTTTTGTCAGAATAGCTGACGATTTTCTGTTAAGTCTTTTGGTTCATTACTATAACAAGCATTTTTCCCCTTGAAAAACCCACTCAAAATATTTTAATCCTTGAGGTAAAGAACTTTAACTAAAAAAACAAAACAAAACAAAAAAAACAAAAAAGAACTGATCTTTTTTTTTTAAAGAAAAAAATTCTTAAAATTCCTTTAGCTTGATAAATAGAAATAATCTCTTCTTGTTCTACTCTGGTGAACAAAAATGTACTTTATACAGCAAAATATCCAGTCACTTATTGGCAAACTGAAGGTGAGAACCTACCCATTTACATGTTCTACTCAAACACAGTGCAAGACTTCCATGTTCATATAGACTTCAAAAAACAAAAACAAAAACAAAAACAAAAAAACCCAAACCAAAAAAAAACCAAAAACCAAAAACCGGTTACCAACACTCTTCTGGCAAAGACGAGGGTTTTGGAATGGCAAAAGGAACACAAGTTTTAGATCTCAAAGCTCCAGAAGGGAATTAATCTGAGTCTTCGTCATCAAGATACTCCTCGGCATTGCTTAATGTTCGAACAGCATCTAAAAGGAATGGCGGGAAGGCAAAACGGGCAAATTACAGATTGCTCACATTTGGTTTGCACTTTCAAAGCTCCTGATACCTCAAGGGATCGTAATCTTTCCTCAGGCCCGGGGACTGTACCACCCCTGAGGATCTTTTTCAACTTTTGCTTTCCTGCCTGACTGTTCAGTGTCTGCTGTCCCAGAGGCTGACAAACGCAGCTGTCTGCTTGTTCCTTGGACATGCAGAAAAGTAAAGCCCGTAGGCCGCAGGTACCATTAATCTACCTTGCACAAAATGCAACCAGCCACATGTGCCGTGACCAGCACGGAACACACCGGACGCCCCTCCACTCGTCCAACCCCCTCTCCCAATGACAAGTGCCACATGTGGCTTCGGTCAGTCGACAGCCTGCAGCCTTACTTGAAGGCAAGATCACTGGGTAGAAAGGTAACTAATGAGGGGAGAAAAAAAGGAAAAGAAGCAGAATGAAAACACAGAAGCTTCGGTTTCATCTCTAAAAGCACGGATAAATAAAAAAAAAAAAAAATTTAAAAAAGCACGGATAAATAAAGTATGCTCAGAGGTAAAAGAATGAAATAAAAAAAAAAAAAAACCCAGAAATTTGAAACAGAAAGAGCCGAACCCTACCATACGTGACATCAAGCTTGAGCAGGGGTCAAAACGAAGACATCTCATCTTTAAATGGTCACCTATTCGGTTGTCTATTTAAATGCCTATAAGCAACAGGTTACACGGGGTATAATTTCAGGGGGCAAACTGAAACACGAGCCTAACCACCGTCAGAGCTCAACAAGTGTATGTTATCATGGTCTCTAAATACTATCTTCCCGTGCTCATTGGAGAAATGACTGATTCCAAGTCTGGGGCAGAAAGTGTACCTCTTGTCATACCGTAAAACAAGGATGCTGTCAAAGAGAGCGTCAAAGGTTCACGATCCAACCCGAAGAGGCCTCCACTAGCCAAAGAGGAGCTATCAATAGGGATACTAAATATAATGGATTGAAACACAGCAAATATTTCAACGCACATCACAGAGAAGCCACTAGTCCTCTTTGGAGAATGAGAAGGAACCAGCACATTATTTTGAAAACTCCTAAATAAAGGACAAAAATCAAGCCTTTATTCTTCTACTACACAAACTATTCCTTGGAGTCATCAAACCATGGATGAAGGGCAATTTTTTTTATAGAATGTTCCAGCTGATAACTGAGACAGGAGTGACAGAACTAGAATATGGCCATTTCACAACTGTTAGTGAACTAATGGATCTAGACAACGATCATCAATGAATGCTAACATCACAGGATGAGTGACAGACAGATAATACGTGCCTCTGATGAAAGAACACAGCTTTCTTCATGAAGCATTCTTCCATCTACCCTTTCACAGACATAAAATGTAGAATCTAATCAAACCTCTAGATCTAACACCAAATGACAAAAATACAGAGGAACCTTTAGATCTAACACCAAGTGACAAGATTACAGAGGAAAGAGGAACCTGTCAAACACCCTGAGAATGCATTTATGCAATGCCTAGACTGAGAAATTCAGGAAAACTGACCCTGCTTCTTTAATAAATAAATAGCCAGGCTAAACGAAGAGGGGGAGAGGAGAAGGAAAGGAAACAATGATTTAGGGGATGTATCTACCAATCAGAACCTGACCTTATTTAGACCCTGACTTAAACTATAAATAAAGAAACAGATAAGTAAGTCAACAAAGCAGAAACAAACATGTATGGGAAAAAATGGTGAATCTGGACAGTGACAAGATACTTGAAGATATGAAGGAATTATTAATTTTAGGTCTGCTAGTGATAATGTAGCTTTGCTCAGTCATTATCTTTACAAATTTAGGAAAATAATTATAGAGAAAAAAGAAAGGGACAAGGGAGAGTTGGTACAAGGGAGGTAGAAACGTATACGAGAAGGAAAGATTCGGATTCAAAGAAGTGGATATAAACAGAACAGAGGCAGCCTTGAATAATTTCACACCAGCTTCCAAACTACTAGAAATCTCCAGCTTGTCTGCATTCATCTCCATCCTCCTTATGAGAAGTTCTGGAGACCTGGGAGGAATATACTTTGTTCTATCCCACGTGCACGTACAACTTCAGGACTGGCTGTAAACTTTTTGTCTTCTTAAGCCACAGACAAAAAGACCATAGCAAGGCTCTTTCCTACTCTGCTTTGCTCCTACAATCCTACGTGTTGCCCACTGAGGTAGTCTTGGGCCTCCAACGGTTACCTCAGCGCTTTATTTCAACCTCGTTTCTCCTGTTAGCAAGAGAAGAAGGCTCGCCATGCTGCAAACTCTTACTGAATGGAAATCAAGAGACAGGAACGAGCCAGGAAAATAAATTCCTTCTCCTTCCTTCCTTTTATGGATTGCTCCCAGGCACAGTTTCTCTGGAATCTTCTCACATGGCCAAGTGCTGAGGAGCTCCGTCTCTTCACAGCCCATCTTGGGCCGTGACCATCATGGTAATGTAACTCCTAACCATGCCTCCCCGTTCCCCCTAGCTGACTTCCATCTCTCCTCAATGTCACTGACCTGAATTTGCACATTCCAAACCAAGTACTAGCACTTAAGACAGACAGTCAAACAAACCATAAAGGGTGGAAAGACAGACACAGTAACCTGGATAAATCTCACAGGCACAGCATTAAGTGAAAAGAAGTTAGACACAAGAAAGTACATACTGTTTGGTTCCATTTATATCAAGTTCAAGCACAGGCAAAACTAGGCTATGGTGAGAGAAGAGGAGGACGTGGAGGGGTTTTCAGGGTATGGAAAATGTTCTCTACCTTAATCCGGGTTGTGGCAAATAGGTGTAAGCACGGTTTAAAAAAAAAATCAAGATGTAAACTTAGGATTTATATACTTTACTTAATATAAATTATACCCCAATTTGTAAAAACTGGAAAAAGAATTTAAAGTGTTGACTCCTCAAGGTAGGGCTGAACCTCGGCCCTACACACATGTCCCAAAGTTACCCTTCATGGTAACTACAAAATGTGACTTGTTTTTTCTCATTAAAAAAATCCAAGATATGGGGCGCCTGGGTGGCGCAGTCGGTTAATCGTCCAACTTCAGCCAGGTCACGATCTCGCGGTCCGGGAGTTCGAGCCCCGCGTCGGGCTCTGGGCGGATGGCTCGGAGCCTGGAGCCTGTTTCCGATTCTGTGTCTCCCTCTCTCTCTGCCCCTCCCCCGTTCATGCTCTGTCTCTCTCTGTCCCAAAAATAAATAAACGTTGAAAAAAAAAAATTAAAAAAAAAATCCAAGATAAGGGGTGCCTGGGTGGCACCCAGGCAATTGAGCATCTGACTCTTGATTTCGGCTCAGGTCATGATACCAGGGTTGTGGGATCGAGCCCCATGTCAGCTTCATGCTGAGTGTGGAGGCTGCCTGAGAGTTTCTGTCTCTCTCGCTCTCTCTCCCTCTGCCCCTCTCCCCTGCTAGTGCACTCTCTCTCTTAAAAAAAAAAAAATTCCAAGATGTGCTTTTAAAACTGGAAAACAACATCAGAATATACTTTTCCCAGTGTAGAGTTTGTGCTGGCAATTAGCTATATGGCCCAATATTCAACTCTTACTCCAACTAAGATCACAATACAAATTCAGACTTTTCACTGGACGATTGAGGTAATGAAGCGAGAAAAAAGAAAAGAAAAAGGTAACGTGAAAACTGAAATATGAAAATTCATTTCTTGCCTCTGTGTCAAGCCCTAAGATTACCTCATTGATGAGTCCATTATCTAATCATTACACATTTAGGAAAGTAGACCAAAGACACTTAGTGTGAACAGAGCAGAGGAGACCTACCTCCCAGCCCTGTTCTACAAAGACTGCAGAAGGGTGAGGGAAAAAGAGCAGATGTGCCTTCCCAGCTCTGGGTGCCCAGATGGAGGCTTCTGGGTACAGCTCTCTGGGGTCTGAGTAAGTGTGGCATTCTCCTTGCCTATCATGATCAAGCTCATAGTGTACACATGGGGCTCTGATAACCTTCAGCTCCTAAGAAACCTTACTCCTTGCTCAGGACATTCTGAAGGTACCCATAGAACAACAGGAAGTCAGTGGCAGAAAAAGGAAGTTGGGCCATAGTCCTACTTCCTGACCCAACCAAGGCAGCAGGAAGGAAGAGGTCTGTGCCAAGTAAAAGCATCTCTCCTACATGGCTGCATATACACTTCTCAATCAAAATGTAGCTGGGGAGCACCACGCAGCTGGTACATACTTTCCCGCTCACTTAGCAGACCCTCGATCCATCTACGCATGAGTAATTACTTTAAAGAAACACCAGCTCTGCCAGTGAGCATTCACGGCTGAGATAATTAAGAAACCCAAGCCGCTTAGTGGTTTACACTACATCTGAACTGAAGTTAAAAGAAGTAAGAAACTGAAACAAAGACATATCTGGAGTAAAGAACAAAAGGAACAGCAGACTCATGAGGAGGGCTATGACGGGAATTTGGTGATGGGCAAGGAGGATCATTCTGGGAAGCTCCCTTGGCAAGTCATGAAGAAAGGAGGACTGTTTGCTATTTTTGATTAACTAAAGCAGGAAACCAGAGATCTGACTGTATTTTGTTGCTTCAGCGGGAACAGGGATATGGGACAAGGTAACACCACCTCTTCTCATAAAACAAAGGGGACTTAAGGAAGAGAGAAGCTTTCCAAGGGTTCCAAAACGAATGGGAATGTGATTCATATAGGAAAACAAATCAGTACCTCACTCCACAAGCTCGGAGGGTGACAACGTCCTCAGATTAAAGTAGAAACAAAAATGTACTCAGCCTCTACACTAGAAATGTCTCAGAAGTTGTTTTGGTGACTCTCCACCAACATGGACCAGGCTAAACTTTAGACTCTAAAAAGCAATACTAAAAAGGGTTGGAATGATGAGTACCAATGCTCACTAAAGACATGAAAAGCGAGTTCTCCATTATACTAGTTCCATTCTAGAAAACGATGGACAAGATGTATCTATCGATCATTGGCTTATACTCCAAAGTGGTATGAAAGTGCCAAACACGAGATAAAGGTAGAGGAAGGCTTGAGAAGTGAGGGGGGGAAAAAAAAGATTGAATGTCCCCTCCAGCCAAAACATCTTGTATTTTTCTTTTTTCTCCCTCGGGGTTCCTCAGGGGCCGGGAGGCTGATGGTGGACGAAGGGGAGAGACAGGAGAGGAAAATGAGAAGGAGGGGTAAGGCACACCGCCCCCCAGCATTTCTTTCAGGGGGAAGCATTCGGTACATTATGTACAGAGAAGTCCAATAAACAGCCAGTCTCTGAATAGTAATCATGAACAATGCAAGCGTGTTTCACACCTTTTCTTTAACACCTTTTCAAAATAACCACAAGGACCTTTCTTTTTTTTTTTTTCCAACCCCATCTCCCACGCCAATAGATATTTTTATCTCGAAGAATGTATACCTAAACTTTACCTTTAAAAACCACCCCACAGTCTGTAAACAAACATCAAATTGGTTATCAAGACCAGAATAATTCTGATCGTAGTTTACTGATACTCTCGTTTAAAACAGAGATAAAATATAATCATGGAGCTCTTCAGTGCTTAATTGAAAAATAAATATTTAGAGACAACCACTTGTAAAACCATATCCGGAACCATGGTTCTCTGATAAGGGCTCTACTGGAAAGCAAGTGATTACGACCTGATTGCAAGGAACAAAGGAAACACACAAAAAATACTAAAAGGCCAAAGTCTCTTCGATTTGCTTGCATGAAGGCATTCTTCAATGTTGCACGTTCCAAATGAGACCCAGGATATAAAATCTGACTTCAGAACCACATGAAGAGTTTACCAAGAAAACGTTTCCCCAATTCTAAGATGGTAAATCTTAGTCATGATGGCGTCAGAGGAGAAAGAAGGATCGAAGGCAAATACCTGTTCCCTGTTTCTTTTTCAGGAGAGACGCACAGGCCGCGTTGGTGGCCATGTCCAGGGCCAGCTTCTTCTCGTTGTTTCTCAAGTCTGTTCTTGCACCTTCCCCAACACAAGAAAAGCAAGTCAGGTGTTTTTGAAGAATCTGCAGTCCGCTACTACAGATTCTTCTTCTCACCAAGACGAATCACTTTTGGCCAAACTGACTAGAGAACCATTCTGGCCCTGAAGTAAGCTTTTTCAAAACAGTCAAAGCACGTTTGGCGTCTTGAAATCAGGACGCTTGCTGCTGCGTCCCAGATAATTAGGCACAATTAAAATAGAGCCTTTCCTTTCAAATCCTCAGACTGCTGCATGTGACTTTTCAGGGGGGACTTCACTATCCCCGAGGTACCTCCTGAGTCAGTTGGACTCCAATGTGTCTTGGCACGAGTTTTTGGAGATTAGTTTAACATACCCTTTGCTTCTTGAGAGAAGCCCGTGTGGGTGGTGCCTGCCGGGATTAGTATTTCATATCTGCCAAGTATACTCTTGTGCAAATTAGCAGAAGAGTAACACCATAAAACCTAGAGGCAATCCATTGTTCCCACAGCACATCTTCTGCTTGCATTTTGTCCGGGTCTTCGTGGTGATAAAAATTACATCAGAATTCGTGGGTATATTTTCGTTGCCAAAACTTCACAAATGCAGAAGTGTGCTGAACAAAAGCATTCGTCCCGTTTCGTCCCCTGACTAACCCCTCCCTGCCCCATCTTCCAGTTTGTCTGGGGGAATCCATTCCCAGCAAGTGGGTATCAGTCCTCACCTCCCTCAGGTGCAGGAATGCACTCACAGACATCTATGCATATATACGTAAAATCACACCACATATAACAGTCTGTAACTCGATTTTTTTAACTTAGCAATATATAATGGTACTCATTCCTCAGTAGTACACATAGCTCAATCCATGTAAACATTTGTAAGTATTCAATTTTGTGGGCATTCCAATATTTATTTAATAACTCTCCTCTTCCCCTATCGAGGGACACTTAGGCTGTTCCTTTACCACAAACAATATTGCTGTAAATCTCCTTGAACACCAGCTTTCTGAAGTATGGCTTCCTAGAAGTGATGCTGGGATATAAGGCTATGTATATTTTTAATTCTGCTAGCTACTGTCCGATCGCTGTCCAAGAAGGCTTTACCAATTTATACTTTCTGCCACAGTACAGGAGAGAGTCATTTTGCTTGTAATCTCATCCTCTTCAGGAAACAAAAAAATAAGTGTAATGAAACTCAAAGGGACAAAAATACTGAGTCAAGAAAGCATGGTTTGTTTAATTAGGAATATGGCGACTGTGTCTAAAAATCTCTCTCATGAGACTTAGATCTGCCCACAGCTAAGGGTCTATAGAAACCTCATTCGCTTATTGGGCCACGGGGATAAATTCCGGAGGGTTAAGAGCTCTGTGACTGATCATATCTTACGTTAAATTGCACTTTAGAACCCATATACATGATTTCTTTCAGGACAGGAAATGTTTGGAGCCAGCAAGGCAAGAGAAGAAATGACCATTTCCTGGGTCCCTCTCAATGAGTGCTACCCAAGAGAAATACGATGTGAGCCACATGTGTCATTTTAAATTTTCTAGCGGCCACATTTTCAAAAGGTGGAAACCGTTTTAATGACATATCTTATTTGACATAGTAGATCCAAAATGTTACCCCTTTATCATATAACCGATATAAAAGTTATTGCGATATTTTACGTCTTTTTTTTTTCCCCTAAGTCTTTGAAATTTGACGTGCCTGTTACACTTACAGTACATCTTGGTCCAGACCATGCTCATTTCATGGGCTCAGGGGCCTGTGTGGTTAGTGGCAGCCAGCACAGACAGCCCAGTTCTCAGCATAACCTTTAGGGGGGCACCTCATGCTGTCTGATCTTTTGTACCTGAGATGTACATCACCAATGTCCTTTAAATCAATAACATGTCCTCTCTATATCCCACAACATTGCTGTGAGGATCCCTAATGAACGTGCATCCATAAGACACCTTGGGACTCAAGCATCTTATATTATAGCTTCTGGACCAGGATGCAGGACGGGGAGATATGCCTGGCCCTCTGTAAGGATTAATATTTATGTGACGGATGGATGGATGGATGGTCAGTTCATAATTTCACTGTCCCCTCTGACTTGTATAAAAATAGGGAATCGAGGTATCTTCATCTTCCCCGTACTTGTAGCACCTGCTCAGATCAAAGCAGGACATTACAGCCACAGCATTCTTTATCTGTCAGGACTTTCCGTGTGAACAGGGGCCTCAGCACCTTTCCCCTACAGCTTTCTGAGATAGCATCTTCTCTGCACGGGTGCACATACACACGCCTTTCTCCAAGGACCCTTTAATCCCACAGAAATATACAATAAACTCCTACGAAAAGTAATACATGGAATTTTAAAGCTTACCAAGCTTTTAACGTAAAACAAAAAATTTAACACAAATCACCACTGTAACTTCATCTTATTGTAACAACTCTGTGATACAGACAGAGTAGAGGTTAAAATCCCAGTTTCAAAATACGGAGCCTATGATTCTTCCTACTATTTCAAATAATGTAATTGAACACAGCCTGTTTTTCCAGGGTGAGCAAAGGCCAGACAGATGCTTTACCTTTTTCCAGAAGCAAGTGGACAATATCTGCATAACCTTTCCAGGCAGCGGCGTGCAAAGCTGTGTCTCCCAACTTGTTCTATGGTGATTTAAAAAGAGAAAGCAGCATTTTAAAAAGAGACGGTGGGTTGAAAACATGCACGAATTCAGGTTTACTCCAAGCAAACTCAAAGTGAGAACAAATTATAAAGTCATATAAAGTTCCCAAGAGAGAAAGGAGACTCAAGGGATGAGAGAAAAGTCATTTGGGGGGAGGGAATGGATGAAAGAGGAGAAACGGACGTGGCAGAGCAGAGGGAAACACCAGGAGCGAGCAAGCAGACCTGCCCCTGCAAACCTCGCAAGAAATCAGGCCCTGGCGATGCCCAGAGACACTGGAACGAGCGTGAGGCACGGGACTGGACACAAGAGTACTGGGTGAAAGTGTTTATAGAAATAATCAGGGGCGCCTGGGTGAGTCAGTCGGTTAAGCATGTGACTCTTGATTTTGGCTCAGGTCATGATCTCCTGGTTCGTGAGATCGAGCCCCATGTCAGGCTCGGTGCTGAGAGTGGGGAGCCTGCTTGGGAGTCTCTCTCTTCCATCTCTCTAGGCTCTTCCCCAGCTCGCGCACGCGCACTCTCTCTCAAAATAAATAAACATTAAAAAAAAAAAAAAAGTAATTAGATCACCTTCCTCTCTCCTTGCTGCCAGGTGACCCAGTGCGGATGGCAGGATGACCCTGTCGAAAAATGAACCAGGTAGTTTCCAAGCTCAGGGGACTCGGGTACGAGGGAAGGTGGCAATAAGGCCAGGAACTCACAGTGGTGGGTGAGCTGAGACACCTACAAATTGAGCGGTAAGACTCCTCTCCCAGCTGCCTTGACCTACCCTGCTGCCCCAGCGTATACAGCCTAGCACCTGCAGGCAGGGAGCTGGAGGACAATCCTCCGGTGGAGGTGGATAGCCCCGCATGTGGAGGGGGAGAGCATACCCACGCTGACATCTGGGGATAACCCAGCACAACAGCCAGGACCTTCCCACCTCACCCTACAGAGAAGCCCACAGCCAGTAAGCCCCACGTGCATGCAGAACTTCCAGTCACCCTCACACATGGCTGGAGACACAAAGATACTAGGTATTTGAGGAAAGCCTCTCATATTTGAGAGAAGATTAAAACAAAACGAATGGATCTCAGAGGGAAAAGACACAGTACAGTGAATGGCAGGAAAGGTTTTAAAAAGCTGTAATTAATATAGTCAAGATACAACATGATATACAGCATCATGCAACAAGAAAAGAAGCTATTTAAAAGCAATAATCAGCAGGGCACCTGGGTGGCTCAGTCAGTTAAGCGTCTGACTTCGGCTCAAGTTATGACTTGGCCATTCATGAATGTGAGCCCCGCGTCAGGCTCTCTGCTGTCAGTACAGAGCCTGCTTCAGATCCTCTGTCCCCCCCACCCCTCAAAAATAAGTAAAAAGAAGAAACATTTAAAAAAGAAAGCGATCATGAGAGTAAAAGAGCTTATAAGTAGACAAAATTCTAAGCTGCTGCCCAAGATCCCCGCCCCCTGGGGATCCACCCCCTGTAAAATTCTTCCCCCTCAAGTATGTATGAGACTAATGAATATAATAGGATATCACTCCCATAATGCAGTTTCTAATCAGCTGACATTGAGCTCATCAAAAGAGAGATTATACTGGGTGGGCATGACCAAATCAGACGGGCCCTTTCCCAAAGGTATAGCTTCAGAAACACAATCTCCTAGTGACCTTAAGGAAGAAAGCAAACAGCCATGTTGTGAAATGTCAACGGAGAGGGGTGATCTCTGAAAGCTGAGGTCCAGAGCACTGCAGGTGCAAGAAACTCAATCCCGCCGGCAACCTGAACGAACCTGGAATGAGATCTGAGCTCCAGATGAGAACATGCTTCTGGCCAATACCGTGACTCTGGCCCGTGAGACCCTGAGCAGAGAGCCCAGCTCCGCCATGCCCAGAATTCTGGCTTACAGAACGTATAAGGTAAATGCGTGTTGTTTTAGGCGGCTAAGCTTGTGGGTTGTCACACAGCAATAGAAAACCTAGGACACTGAGGAATTAAAAAGGTAACCAAAATAAAACATAAAGCTAAGAAAATCCTGGGGTGCCTGGGTGGCTCAGTTGGTTAAGTCTTGATTTCTGCTCCAGTCGTGATCTCATGGTTGGTTGAGTTCGAGCCCCGAGTAGGGCTCCACGCTGACAGCACAGAGCCTTCTTGGGATTCTCAATCTCTCCCTCTCTCTCTACCCCTCCCCTGCATACTCTTTCTCAGTTTCTCTCTCTTTCTCTCTCTCAAAATAAACACATAAACTTAAAAAAAAAAGGTAAAAAATCTCTGAGAAAAACTAAAATAACTGGAGACTCAACCAGAGGTCCAACCTAACTACTGGTGGGCATTCCAGACCCAAAGAATAAAGACAATGGTCAATAAAAACTAGAAAAGAAACAGTAGACCCTTTCAGGCTGAGAGAGTCCACCACCTTTACTGGGAAGAAACACGCTGAAGCACATTAAGAAATTTTAGAACATCAAGGACAGGGTAATGATTCTAAGCAACAAAAAAGCAGATCACACACAAAAGAATGGGAATCAAAATGGCATCAAACTTCTCAAGGGCAATCCTAAAAACCGGAATACCATAGAGCCTTGCCTGCGAAATTCTGAGGAAAATCATTCTCAACCTAGAATTCTGTCAGCCAAATAATCAATCCCTAGGTCCCCTTTCTTAGGAATCTTCAAGGATGTTCTTCAACAAAAGGAGGAAAACACGGGATCCAGAAAAGTGAAGACACACCCCGGGAGAAAGGCGCCAGTAAAGAGACGCTCAGAGCAGAGATCGAGGATGAGGGCTTCGGGAAGTACCATTCCAGGGAGAAAAAAGAAAGTATATCAAGAGAACGTTAAACAGTGTGGGAATCTTAATGAGATACAAAAACCAAAAACCAGCGAGGGGCTCCTGGGTGGCTCAGTTAAGTGTCCGACTTAGGTCATGATTTCATGCTACCTGAGTTTGATCCCTGCACTGGGCTCTGCACGGACAGTGTAGAGCCTACTTGGGAGTCTCACTGTCTCCTCTCTCTCTCTCTGCCCCTCCCCTACTCATGCTTTCTCTCTGTCTCAAGATAAATAAACCTCCAAAAAAAAATATTCTCAGCAAAATAAAAGTCAAGAAGTACAGAAACAAAAGTTATACAAGCAGCGAGCAGCATTTAAACATTTAAATAGCCATAATACTTGTAAGCATCATAGAGTAATATAACCAAAAACTATGATATGATACATGGGGCAGACCAGAGGAACAAAGGGTGGGCACTGGCAGATCAGAGTTGGGGCAGCTGATAAGCTTCAACCTTCAGATGGGGCACTGAAATATTTATGAAGATGATGACTTAGGGGACAGCCCCATAAGCATCTTCCTTAGTAACATGAAGGCAAGAGTTAAGAGCTAAACGTTGAGAGTGACATATGAGAAGGAACATGGTAGGTGTTTTGGGCTTTATACAATTTGGACTTCGGTACAACGGTACATTTTTAATGATGCACTTCTACTACTTGGATTAAAAACTGTATGAAAGATAATAAATGGGAAAAGGTCCGTTCAAGGCACAAAGATAGGACTTTCCATGCCCATAAGCCACATCACGAGAACAAGGCAGGTGTGTTAAGTGACCACCAACTTCCGCATAAGCGAACTTACCTGTTGGTTCAGTTCAATGTTTGGTTGAGTAAACAGCATCTCCACTATATCTGAAATAGAAAAGGTATTTTTCAAGAGTGCAAAGGAAAAGGCTGACAAGACTAGGCATAATCATTTTAAAAAGAGGATTGATTCTTTAGAAGAATCTTCAAAAAAATCCTTGCAACAAATTTGTTAAAATTTATGTAAATACAAGATTTAAGAACCTAAAAAGTAGAATTATCTAAGGAAAAATTGTGTTCCAATAATTTGGCTTTTGCATTTTTTCACACGGCAACTATTATAGAAATATCTCTACATTCACCATGATACTTTATACTCATTTAACGAATCTGCGTTTGTTAGCTAAAATGAGATTGGCTTCTTTTGGGGAAGAGCCACGAACTGTCCTCTGGCTATGCTGTTTAGTTTGTTGGGTGCTCTTTCTCATTGCTGTCGTATTTATTTTGTGTGTGTGTTGTAGGGAGAGGGGGAAAGAGAGTGGATGTGGTAGATTTGGGGTCAGGATGAAACAGATCTAGAAATTCCATTTGTTGTATTACTGGTTGCAACTGAGAAGGCTGCCCACTCAACCACTAACTGACACAAATGCTGTCCTTCCCCTGAATGTAACAGCATGCATTAAACATTCATGTAAACCATGAAAACATGTCTTGGGAAAAGCTAAGCTAGAGCAGCAGGCAGAGTAGTCACTTCTGCCCCTTTCTTCTGTCAGATTAGATAGTGGGGTTTGTGTTGACATTACTATGGTTTTCCTGTAACCTCTCCAAGCTCAAGAGAGGAAAGGAAGTTCCCACTCTTTCAAGTGAGAGAGGTCCATGCAGTGAGCATCCTACCTACTGTTTTCCAGACCTCCCGGAGCAAGGTTTTGGCCGATCTTCTATAGGATGTGAAAAGCATAATTTTTGTTTCATTTCTGTAAACCCCGCTCCCCCACCTGAAGCACATTTTCAGCAGCATGGACATCGACGGTAATGAACAGAACATAGTACCTTTGTGGCCCCCGTGGCAGGCCCAGTACAGGGCAGTGCTTCCAGCTTTGTCTAAGCCATTCACACCGACTCGGTTGTCCAAACACTCTCTTAACCAGCTCAAGTTGCCTGAAAAAGTTTTACGTTTATAAAAGCACAAGAAAGAGGGTTTTGTTTTGCTTTGAAATCCATTTCATCCTCCATACATTTCCACCTAGAATGGATT
Organism: Herpailurus yagouaroundi; assembly: GCF_014898765.1. Lineage (NCBI taxonomy): Eukaryota > Metazoa > Chordata > Mammalia > Carnivora > Felidae > Herpailurus > Herpailurus yagouaroundi. Next base: position 6,100,175 of record NW_024412430.1, read on the forward strand.
TAGTCAGCAAATCTGAAATTAAGACCTCCTCAGTAATGCATTCATTATGGTACATTTTCACTCCCAACTTATTAATGAAAAGCCTTAACAACAATTTGTGGGGGGGGGGGGGGTGAGGGGAGGTAGAGTAGGAATGGCTTAAGGGACACGAATTATTTGTCACAGTTCTGGGAAGTCCAGAATCAAGGCGCCAGCAGATTCAGTGTCTGGTAAGAGCCTACTTCCTGGTTCATAGACGCTGTCTTTCCACCCCTTCAACAGAAAGAGCAGAGAGAGAGAGCTCTTCTGGGGTCTCTACCAGCTCCCTTCACGAGGGCAGAACCCTCATAACCTAACCACCTGCCAAAGTCCCTACCTCCAAATACCACCACATTGGGGTTGAGTTTCGACATGTGAATTTTCAGGGGACACAAACATTCAATTGATGGTATACACGGGTTGGTACACATACACTAAACAGTGTGTATGAAACTGATGAAGTAACAAATAAGCTTGATAGATTGTACAACAACAATTTTTAATGGTAGGTTAAGGGGAGGAGTTGCCTACGTGAGTCTACTTATGGTAGTCTTACTCTGTAAAAGCTACCTACATGTAATTTTTTGTTTCGTGAAATCCTGGAACTTGGGGGAAAAAACCAGTCAAACCTAAGAACAAGTAGATAATACTCATATTCATATGAAATGCATCTTAAAATCAGTTCTTATAAGAAAATAAGAAAACAAATGCTAAATAACCTACTCAAAGTTGCTGCTCTCATATGTTAAAATATAACTATTAATTTAAAATCCTCTGGCTAATGTCCTAAATATCTAACTTACAAATAATTCTTTCTTTCTTTCTTTCTTTCTTTCTTTCTTTCTTTCTTTCTTTCTTTCTCTCTCTCTCTCTCTCTCTCTCTCTCTCTCTCTCTCTCTCTTTCTTTCTCCCTTCAAGTTTTTATTTAAATTCCAGTTCTTTAGGGGCTCCTGGGTGGCTCAGTCAGTTAAGCATCCAACTCGATTTCGGCTCAGGTCATGATCTCACAGTTTGTAAGCTGAAGCCCCACATCGGGCTCTGTGCTGACAGCTCAGAGCCTAGACCCTGCTTCAGATTCTGTGTCTCCCTCACTCTCTGCCCCTCCCCCTTCATCTTCTCGCTCTCTCTTTCTCTCTCTCTCTCTCTGCACCTCCCCAGCTCATGTGCTCTCTCTCTTTCTCAAATATAAACATTAAAAAAATTTAAAGAAGAAAACAAGATAGAGCCCCCCAAACGAGGCCCACCCCTGTTGCTCTGTCCCTCCCCAACTCCATCCTTACCCCACACACTTGCCCTATACCAATACCCTCCTAAATGCTTTATCCCCAGGAAGCCTCCACCCCACTGCCCTCCAGTGACTCATGCTGGCCTCTGCAGCCTGTTTAACTTAAACATAACTTCCACTGCTGTGCTTCTGACACCATCTTATAATGATCTGTTACACACATCTCTCTCCTGCCGGACTCTGAGCTCTGGGAGTCACAGACCACGCCTTTCTGCTTACCACTGAGCGCAGGGTACGTAAAGTACTCAGAAGTGTTTGGTGGCTGACATTTTTAATTAAAAATTAAAAATTAAAATCGCAGGGACACCGGGCTGGCTCAGTTGGTAGAGCACGTGACTCTTGATCTCGGGGTTGTGAGTGGGAGCCCCACATTGGGATGTAGAGATTACTTAAGAAAAAAAAAAAATTAAAATCACTTCTCTTTCTAGGGTGATAGTGGAACAGAGACTGCCTCTGGGGGAGGCAGGGGTTAACTGGAACTTTCTGGGATGACAGAAATGTTCTAGCTCTTGATCCGGGTGTTGGTTACATGGGTGTGCACGTTTGTCAAACTGGGGCACCCTGGTGGCTCAGTCGGTTAGGTTAACCCTCCAACTTCGGCTCAGATCATCATCTCATAGGCTGTGAATTCAAGCCTCACATTGGGCTCTCTGCTCTCAGTGTAGAGCCTGTTTCAGCCCCTCTGTCCCCCTCTCTCTGCCCATTCCCCACTTGAGCTTGCTCTCTCTCTCTCGGAAATAAATCAACATTTAAAAAAAAAGTCATCAAACCATATAATTAAGATCTGTGTGTTTTACTGCACACAGCACTGCGTATCCCAATGAAAAACAATCACACCTACCTCTTTTTGCAGCTTCGTGCAATGGATTGTCAATGGATTCTGCCTGCTCGGCCACTAGATAGAAAAGAGAAAGTGCAAACCCAACAGTGAGCACACTGCCCAAATGACTCATGGAAGCCACCTGGCAGTCCCCAGCCACGGCCCTCACCACACAGCATCCCTTCCAATGTGGATTGAAAAAGTAGCAGACGGGGCGCCTGGGTGGCGCAGTCGGTTAAGCGTCCGACTTCAACCAGGTCACGATCTCAACGGTCCGTGAGTTCGAGCCCCGCGTCGGGCTCTGGGCTGATGGTTCAGAGCCTGGAGCCTGTTTCCGATTCTGTGTCTCCCTCTCTCTCTGCCCCTTGCCCGTTCATGCTCTGTCTCTCTCTGTCCCAAAAATAAATAAACGTTGAAAAAAAAATTAAAAAAAAAGAAAAAGTAGCAGAAAAGCAAACCGATGTTTCCCGCTTTAAAAGAAGCTGAATTATCTGTGAAATGAAAGCAAAGCTAAGCAGTAAGGCAACACCACAGCAATTGAGAGGAAGTATAAACAAAAACAAACACGGCAATTAACTGGAAGCAAAAACAAACAGATCCGTGGCCTGCATGCCAGTATACTCAAGGATGCAATAAACACAGTCACAAACAGGCAAAAGAAAACATCTGATGTTCAATTTTACATTCTGTAAAAACACCCTACTTGAAGACGGCTGAAAATAATTGTTTCCCTCGTGTGTGCGCATGTGGGGGGCACGCGGGAGGGGGAAACAGTTTGCCTCCTTTATTTACAGAGGGCAATCGGCACACCTACCTGCCTCTAAGGAAGGTGTGTTCTCAGTTGTCCTAGAAGCAGGAGTATGATCACCTGAAGACTGTGGTTCAAAACAGACTTCAGACCCACCCCCTCCCACCCTAAAGAGCTGTACCTGGACACCCCCTTGGCCACTGGGGATCCAAAGCAACAGAAGAACTACATGCTCAGTGTCTATGCCTGGCTGAAGTGGAGTGCATGGTGGAGGGAGACTGGGGATTTCAAAGGTTAGAAGAATGTAGAACTGCTTCTTTTTTTTTTTTTAACATTCACTTTTGAGAGACAGAGCATGAGTCGGGGATGCGCAGAGAGGGAGGGAGACACAGAATCCGAAGCAGGCTCCAGGCTCTGAGCTGTCAGCACACAGCCCAACGCGGGGCTCAAACCCACAAACCACAAGAACATGACCTGAGCTGAAGTCGGACACTTCACCGACTGAGCCACCCAGACGCCCCACAAGTCTTTTTTAACCCAGAACAGTATCACCTTTAAATTTTTTTTTTTTAACGTTTATTTATTATTGAGAAACAGAGAGAGACAGAGTACGAGCATGGGAGGGGCAGAGAGAGGAGGAGACACAGAATCCAAAGCAGGCTCCAGGCTCCAGGCTCCAAGCTGTCAGCACTGAGCCTGACACAGGGCTTGAACTCATGAACCGCAAGATCATGACCTGAGCCGAAGTCAGACGCTTAACTAACTGAGCCACTCAGGTACCCCCTTTAGACCAGGGCAAGTGGGGTCCCTGTGTTGGGCCCCAAACCTCAGCTCTCACTTCCCCTCCCCTTCCCCTCCTCCCCTCCTGGCTCCCCTGGCGTTGCAGTGCCTTCCTTGAAATTTTCAGTCTTCTGCCAGTGCTTGGAACTGGTGCCTGATGCCAGCCCCACTGGTCTAGGGACTCATCGAATGCTGAAGTCAAAGGAATCTTGGGAAGTGATTTAAATCAAACCTCTCATTATACAGTCCCGGGGACAGCAGTTAAGTGCCTTCACCAAAGCCCCCTGTTATTAAGAAGTGGAAGAAAAAGGATTAAAATGCTGTTTGCCAATCCTGTGCTCTTTTTACTTTACTTTGCTGTTTTCTACATAAGTACTTTTGTCTGTTTGTCCCTCTCCCAGCTAGAAGTGGCTTTGATAACGGGGCATGAGGCAGGCTAAGGGGCAAAGCACAAGCCCCCACCCCAGCTGAGATCTGTGTGATGTTCCTTGGACACTCCCAGCTACCCAAGAACAAAGGAAAGAGGTTTAAGTGCTTGCCATGGTGACATGGGAAACTAAGGTAAATTGAATTCCCTTACTGACAAGTCCTTGAGACCGAGAGTGACCTCCCTCTAGGAGCTCAGCTGCCTTGATGATGACACTTTGCTAGGAGCAAAAGAGAACCTCAGCTGAACATTGTCCCAACCTCGAGGATCCTGTGAGTCCTTTATCTCAACTGCCCGAGGATATATGCTGGCAATCATGCTCCAAGTTTATGGCCCCCAATAGGCACCTGAAGGGACTCATGTCTGAGGTTTTATTAAACAGTAATAAACGGTGTATCCCTAGCAACAGCTAGTCCCTCAAGGTCCTAGAAACGTTGCTTCCAGAATTCCTTAGAGACTTACTCTATCCCTGACCCCGTCCCAACCTGGTATATAAGGAGTTACCCGTCACAACCCTAGCACAGCTCTTCCTGCCCATGGGACCGGTCCCCATGCTTTAATAAAATCACCATTTTTGCACCAAAGACGTCTTCAAGAATTCTTTCTTGGCCATTGGTTCCGGACCCCACAAACCCCCCATCACCCCAAAACGTCATTAGCTTCATGGCAGGGGCCATATCTCACTGTTCAAGCCCCTCCAACTGCCTTGATACCTGATAATGAACATAACTGCCCCACACGTGAATTAACGAGGCAGGGTCACTTCATCCCAAAAGAAAAGGCTAGGCTAAGAAACAAATCTGTGAGATGTGGTTTAACAGCAATAAATAAATTAAATAAATAAATAAATAAATAAATAAGCAAAAAGAAAGAAAGAAAAAAATATTCTAAGAGTTGAATAAGGGAGAGCCATAAGCATTTCTTTCTTTGGAAACCTTGGGTTCTATCAAGAGTGCTACAATGTATTTTCTTAAGCCAAAGAATCACGTTCAAGTACCTCCAGTGTGCATTACCATTTAATTGACAAGAGGTTCATGGAGTAGAAAACATCCTACGTTGGCAATGACTCCACCGATTTTGCAGCCACAGCAGCAAGCAGGAAGCCCCAGGAACCCTCTAGAGAACTGAACGTGCAAAGAGCATACCCAAAGCAAAACCACCACAGCCCTGCTTACCATAGTTGCTTGGGATTAGTCCAGTCTTGCCTTTGGAGGTGCCTTTCCACCAATTGGTATCACTCTAGTGAAAGAAGATTAAGATTCAATTAAGTGGCACCAAATCCAGTTTACAGTCAATCACTTTTAAAAATATTTGGCTCACAGAGTGCACCTGCTCTACAAAATGTCCATCAGTCCTCGTCACACTGACCAAGCTTCCTCACCCCTACTTATGGATGTCCATTCCCCTTATCATTAAAGTACAAATATACACACATAAGCCTGCAACAAACACAATACACTTCATCGCAGAGCCTCAACAATCGCACAAATCAGAGAGTATATGGAAGAGAAGAACACAATTACATTTAGTTTAAACTATCCATAGAATTTTTTTGTCCAGAGTCTAGTTTCTCCAAGTTTCATGATTTTTTTTTTCTAAAGATCACTTTATTTCACCTTTCTTTTTTGGGAAACTTTATTTTGGAAAAACTCACACCTATAAAAAGTAAAAAGAACAGTATAATACGCTTACATACACTCATCTCCCAACTGCATAAATTATTTCCTCGTGGCCAATATCATTCCATATATTTCCACCACAACTTCCCTCTCCTTCAGATTATTTTGAAGCAAACTGTAGACATTATATCATCTGTACATATTTCAGTACATATTCCTCAAAGATAAGGATTTTTTTCCAAAGACATTATCACAGCTTAAAATTTATTTCAATAATTTCTTACTACCATCAAATATCTAGATCAAGGTCCAAATTTTCCAGTTTGGAATCCAGTTTTTCACAATTGGGAATCCAAATAAGGGCCATACAATACGACTGATTGATTTGCCTCTTTTCTTTTAGTCTCCTCCAAGTTTTAAAACAAATTTTTAAAAAAATTTTTTTAATGTTTATTTTTGAAAGACAGAGAGCATGAGCAGAGGAGGAGCAGAGAAAGAGGGAGCAGGATCTGAAGCAGGCTCCAGGCTCTGAGCTGTCAGCACAGACCCAGATGTGGGGCTTGAACTCATGGACCAAGAGATCATGACCTGAGCCAGTCGGACGCTTAACCAACTGAGCCACCCAGGTGCCCCTCCCTCCATTTTTTTTTTCACTTCTTCATAATACACTTGTTGAAGAAGTCAGAAACCAGTTTATTTGTTCTGCTGAGTTTCAAATAGTCTAGATTTTACCTATCGCATCCCTGTGTTATCAAAAATGTGTTCTTCTGTTCCCCATATTGCCTAGAAATCGGTCATTAGTTCTAAAGGCTTAATTAGATTTAGATTCAGTTTTTTGGGCAAGACTATTTCATAGGTAGTATTGATGTCTTCCACCAGGAGACAAATAATGTCTGGTGGTCTCTCTTTTTGTAATGTTAGTTAGCTGCTGGTATACATTAGCTGGATTCATTATTTCCTGGGGGTTGCAAAACCGTGACATTCTATCATGCCTTTTTCATTTAAACAGTTAGGATATCAGGGTGCCTGGGTGGCTCAGTCAGTTAAGTGCCTGACTTCGGCTCAGGTCACAATCTCATGGTTCCTGGGCTCGAGCCCCGCATCAGGCTCTGTGCTGACAGCTCAGAGCCTGGAGACTGTTTCAGATTCTGTGTCTCCCTCTCTCTCTGCCCTTCCCAGGCTCATGCTCTCTCTCTCTCTGTCTCTCAAAAATGAATAGATGTTAAAAAATAAAATAAGATTAAAAAAAATAAACAATTAGAATCTCTCTTTAAAGAAAAATTTTCCCTCATCAACTTTCAGGTTACGCAGAGACAAAGTTCACAGAGAAAAGGCAGATCAATGCTAATTATTTTCCTTAACTGAAGCTGTCAGAAGACAAAGTGGGTTCCCTAGCATCCCCTCGGGGTGAAGAATTATGATGATGGGATTTTTGAAGTATCATTAGGAGCTTGTGAATTTAAACATCACAAATGCGTTTCAATTCTTGGGGACTGTTGCCCTGGTTGACTGCTCAAATTGTCCCACCTTTGACTAGTGACACCCTCTTCAACTTAGTTCCTGTCTTTCTAGGAACTAGAAAGTTCTGTCTTTGGAGGCTTCCTGGCTTCCTAATAACGCAGAGTTCTGGGATTATCTTGTACCTCTGCTGCCCCCAACCTGGTAATAGCTATTTCGAAAAAGAGCCTTGTTCCTTTTCCTTTGAATGCAAATAACACATTATTATTGGGTTGGTCTTTTTTTTTTTTTTTTTTTCCCTAGGCCTTTTCAAAGGACAGAGCAGGACATATTTTTTATTTTATTTTAGATAAAATACAACATGCTTGCAATACAAATGCAGAGCTACAGGATTTTTACTTAACCTCGTTGATCTTTCATGTGTGTATCTTTTGTTGCAGGCTGAAAAATCCCAATTTTCAGTATCACAGACCTAACGACTCATTTGCTCTAAACCGCAATGTACGTGCAGTGATCTCAGAATAGCAATGCCACCGCTTCTGCAACAAGATCATGACTGAAAACAGTTTACAACTGTTTTTTCTTGCCAGTCCTTTTTGTCCTTCCCGGGGATCTGACTGGGGATGTTCAGTCGAACTGCTGAGGTTTAAGGTGACTTGGGACAGCTTCTTTCTGTGTGGTTATGCCATTTACCTGCGTATCATTAACTTCATTTGATTCACTCTGCTTTTAAATTTCAGGGATTGCTTTTCACCATTTAATTTAATTTTATAACTATGCAAAAGTGTACACCACTCCAAAGTCAGATCTCCAAAACAAGGAGATTTCTTAAAAGGCTATAGGTTCCATCTATGTTCCCTCTACCCTTTTTTTCCTCCCCTGCCACAGAAGAAACTATTTTTAAATTTTTACTTTATGATTTCTCCTTTGATTTTTTTGTTTTAAGTTGAAGAAAATAGTTATACATATAACCTCTCTTAGATAAATAAGGCATACTATCCATATCTTTTTACTTTGTCTTTTTCCACTTAAAGTACTCCATAATAGCATTTAGAGATAGTCCTCATTATTTTTTATAGCTGCATAATACTCTGTCTGTGGATATACCAAAGTTTTTTCAACCATTTTCCAAGCGGTGGACATAAAGGCTACTTCCAATTTTATGCTATTATTACAGATTGTACTAAAATGAACAAACTCAGGCGTATATATTTCTGTACAGACACAGCTTTAAATAATGTACAATATTACAGCTACACAAAATAGTCTTATGCATCTTTAGCTGATATGTGGTATTACAAAATATTAGCTAGACTTACCATGTCAGTAATGTAGATAATATCACCCTCCTCGAAGTACAATTCATCTGGCTGAAAGAAAAAAATAGAGTTTGACCTCATGTGATTTTTCATGAATTAGAATCCAATGATTATGATAACAATTGTATGAATTTCCAATCTTAATGTGCCTTGTAGACAATGTGGCTTTTATATACTTAAGTCTGCACACAGACCACGTAACAATATTCTACTGACAAACTAAAACATGTAGAAAACTGAATTTTTCCTGGGAGGAACTTCCAAGAATTCCATATATAACATATAAGAATTCCTCCCTATGCACACATCTTTTATATTCTTCCACAATGAAAGCAAGGCATTTTTGTATCAAAATAGAATATTAATAAAACTGCATCCTTGTAAATGGTCTAAAAGGTGATATGTATTTTTTCATAAAAGGATACATGTCTAGAACTTAAAACCATGAAAACCAGCCAGAGGCTTGGCTCTCATCTAAATGATTAGGCTTCAATCCTTAAACACTTTCAGATCAACATTTGCTACCTGCTTATTTTGACAAAAACCATTACCCTATCTCTTCATGTTCAGAGAGAATGAACATTTCATATATAAGACCACAGGCAGTCCAGACCACAGGCAGCTCTCAGGGGCTAGTGGATTATACAGGCAATAAGTGCTCTGGCTTGTACCAGCCAAATGGCCTGCAAATCTCTGAATTAAAGCCAGCTGCTCTAATTAAGCACCTTTTTTTCTATCAGTACATAGCACTTACCAGCATGACTTTATGACTCTACAGGACAGTGCCTATTAGGATCAATTTTCAGATACTGGGAAATATTTACATTGTCACGTTGAGTGAAAAATGTGGAGCACAAAATTTCATATAGGAGAAGATCACAAGTAGGCATGAAATATGCATAAAAAGTTTTTCCAAATCTTCTATCATGAGCATGTATTACTTTCATAATTTTGGCTGGAAAACTATTTTTGAAAAGGGCTTTGATATCTCTGATTATCACTACCGTTCCATACAAACATAAGTTATGTTTGTGAAGCAAATTATTTCATCCATTCATTTTTCCATGTCTTTATCTCCTGTCTCAGTAGCACTGGGGCGGTAAATGCGACTCAGAGCTATTAATTTATTTAGTTTCAAAGCTGATCTATATTATCATTATAACTATTTCCTCCTGAATATAAATGAAGACTATAGCAGCTATATCATGCTTTAAGCAACTTAGACACTTAAATGCATTCAAATACAAAAAGTACCAAATGATAATCAATGATACTAAAAAAAAATGGCTGAGTTCCTTTAAAAGGTGCTTCCTGAGAGCTACATTTACAACTGATTGACCGAGTCTAGACTTAGACACAGCATGAGCTCTGTAAAATTAGTAGAACCTATTAGATTTGATGACATAGAGTTTAGTATTATTTCAAACAGGCATTTAGGGCAAAAAAAGTAAAGTCTTCTAAGATCTTCTCTCATCTTTCTCTATAATGTTCTGATGATCTGTGAGCAATAAACTACCAATATGCGATGAATATAGCGAGTAATTAGGGCAACAAACTATTTCTTTTAGTTATTTCCCTGCCACCAACTGGATCACTCCCAGAGAGGCTGGAAAGGGGACGCACTCCTCACCAAGCACCCTAGCTACACACAGGGGCCATCCCCATAATAGTAAGGTTGGCCTTTGCTGGCAATTTTAACACCACTGGAGTGTCCCTCCTTGAGATGACAACAAGTGTTAGGAGGAGAGACTGAAGTTGAATGGAAGGCAGTAAGGAAAACAGAACATAAGTGAAAACTTAGTATTTTTTCTGGAGGGACTGAGTTTCCTGAAATTTCAAAAGACTTCAATGGCTTGAAGAGCTAGCTCTCTGGTCTTAGAGCCATTCTGAGCCATTTTCACCCGGTAACTCTCCAAGATCTAACCTTGCCCCACTTATGCCTAATAAGGGCGATTTCATCAAAGTTAAAGATCATCTCTACCTACGATGTTAGTCTCCTTCTAAAATCACAAAAGTCAAGTTTGCCTAAATTTCCATATTTGATAAATCCATTCACCCTTCAAAGAAAAAGGCATATTTTGAAAAAAGTGCTGAACAAAGAGCTTAAAAAAAAAAAAGCACGCGCACAAAAATCCCTGTGATTGGTCCTTCTTAAAAAAAAAAAAAAAAGAAAAAAAGGAATAAAGCCCAGAACAATGGAAAGTAAGTGCTTAATGGGCTGAGGCTTTTCTTTTGGGAAGATGAAAATGTTTTGGAACTAAGATGGTGGCTTAGTTCACAATGTTGTGAATGTACTAAATGCCACTGAATTGCCCACTTTAAAATAGCTAGTTTTGTTATGTGAATTTTTACCACAATTTTTAAAAAGGCAACTTAAAACAATAAAATAAAGATAAACTTAAGGGCAATAAAGCCAAGAGCAGTTAAAACTCTTAATGTCTTTGAGGTAATTCTTGTCCTTTGCCGTTTGGTAAGAACACACCATTTGGAAAATGTCAGTAAGTGCAGTCATTTCGAGACTTCTCAGCGCTGCTTCGGTTTGTAAAATAATGGCTGCTGTTCAACAGTGGTGCCTACCACAAGCCACCCAGTAGGTGAGGCTTGTTTTTCAACTGAGTAACAGACCGTCGATTTCAGTCGGGGGGGAAGAAAACAAGGGCTCACCATTTTTGCCTCCTGAGAAAGGACAGTGGACAGTTTATTCTTTTTAATCGATAGCTTCCAGACGGATAATGCTACTTCCCATAAAATATCTTCTTCCAAAGAAACCAGGGGCAGTTTTTCCTAACCTAGCAAAGGAGGCGGTCTACCAAATTCTTCAGACTGTCGATGGCAGTAAACTTGATCTTAAAACTGGATTGTACCTACGATATTCACACTTTCCTAAAGGAAAGTGCTTGCAGGGCCCTTAACGTAAATGGTTTTGATGAGGGTCTGCTTTTAAATTGCTGGCATCATATTCACGGAACAGAAATGGGAACACAGGGACACAATCAAGTAAGCACTTTCTTTCCAGTTTGTTCTTTGGTTTCCAACCACATTCCTCTTTTCCTCTCTCCTTGAAGAACCACAAGGTATCAGAACAAGGAAACAGTTGGCCCTGGAATGTTAGAGCAATGAGTACAAATTTGGTAATTTACGTCCTCATTCCTCTTCCATATATTCTTGGTAACGTAGGATTCCTGAGGCATTAATCTTGTGGGTTTATGAAAATATGTGTTCTGTGGACACTGTTAAAGAGACGATAATGTAGTTTTGAAGCTTTTCAGATTTCCCAACCTGAAACCCCAAGAATTAATAAAAAGATCTTTAAAAAACAAATTCTCCACGAATGTTCTCATTTAACACTGTGTAGCACTATCATGTGCCAGGCCCTAGTCTGGACACTTAAAAATATCAACCAATTTAATCCCCAGCAGCAACGCCAGGAGGCGGGGGTGTTCCTCTCATCAGCACGCTGTAGATGAGAAGCTCGTCCAAGGCCACAGAGCAGGTACGTGGCAGATGCCGGACTTGACCCATGACGGTCAGACTCCGGAGTCTGCTCTTCACCAGCACCTGTGCTTCCTCTCTCACACGAGAGTTCGTGCAGGGCCATTCCTGCTCATCACGGTGTCATGACCAGGTGAAAAGGTGGTGGCCACGTGCGCCCCCCCCCCCGGCCCCCCCCCCCCCCACATAACGCAGCACAAAACCAACACCAGCACCTGACACTTGCAAAGCGCGCTCCGCCTCCCTTACCCCTCACAGCAACCCACGAGGGCAGGGCTGGAACACGGGCATAATCTCCATTTCATAACCAGGCTCAGAGGGCTGCGGAAGAGCTGGCCACAACTCACACAGTTAAGGGAGTGGCAGGGTTGGCTCCGATTTCAGCTTCTGGAATCCCATTCTGGGGTGCCTGCATCTACACAGAGTGCTACAAAGCCCTAGCGAAGCCCAGAAAACACGACATGACGGCGTGGGGTCCTGCTGGTTTCCCTTGAGAAATCAGTACACAGCCAGCACCCAGAAAATGCTGTTCTCTATCAGCACATCTAGACACTGGTCTGTCCAGTCCAGCCAGGTCTCTGTGTGAGACTTTACTGGACTGAGGATTAGGCAAGAATTAAGAACCAAACAGGCATGGGTGGTGCCAGGACTACCCTGCCTCCAAGCCTGACAGAAGGGAAATGGGGTGGTAGGAAGAACCAGGAGTGACAAAATGCCCAGTGTTCTACCTGTTCTGTGGATCACCGAGACTAGTGCTGTCTCTGTATGGCCCGAGGACAGAAGAGGGGTGACAAGCTGGCCCCAGGCCTCCCTGGGGTGCGGCGCTTGTCGGCAAGTGTCCCGCAGAGTCCAGCTCAACCCTTCCATCCTGCCTGGCCCCCCGTGACACTGAGGAAGCCAGGTCGGTTCAGGATGTAGCAGGGGACAGCTGTCCCGCCAGAGGAGATGGCTACTGAGTGATATGGGAGAGAGAGACGCAACTGAGCTTCCCTCTTCGTCCAACAGAAATTCTTATTCAGGAAAAGAAATGTGAAACTGAACTAGCTCTGGGATGAGATTCCAAATACTGAATAACCAGCAGAGCACAGGCACTTTGGCAGTCGGGACGGCGCTCGGGAGCTAGAGGCCACTTGCCTGGCCAGACACCTACCTCCCCTTTAACATCTGGACCGAGGGGAGGTGGAAAGGGACGGAGTGTGGGGGCAGCAGGCGTTGGTAGGGTACTCATTACTGCCCACCCAGTACATCCTGGATGAATCAGCAGCACTGCCCCACAGCTGAGGGTCCTTGGGACCAGGGATATTAAAAAAAAATAACACTTTAAATATGGGCTATTCAAGAAACCTAATGAATTACATATCCATTTTCTTCTGCATATTCAACACTAAGATTTTTTTTAAGTTTATTTTTAAGAGAGAGAGAGAGAGAGAGAGAGAGAGAGAGAGAGCGCACAAGCAGTGGAGGGGCAGAGAGGGAGAGAATCCCAAGCAGCTTCCGTGGTGTCAGCACAGAGCCCGACATGGAGCTCGAACTCACGAACCGTAAGATCATGACCTGAGCTGAAGTCAAGAGTCGGATGCTTAACCAACTGAGCCACCAGGCGCCCCAATAATAACTAAGATTTTTGAAAAACAGTAGCGAGATTCCATCCTGGAGCAGAGTTGGATGTGAATTAAAATAATATGTCGACCAATCGAAACTATTTGATAAATGTCTATGAATACAGCGACCACTACTCCTCCTTAGAGTAACAGCAGCTTCACACAGTTAATCACACACCGAATCTCACCTAAGTCTCACTAAAACCCTATGAGATTACTGTTATTTTCATTTCACAGAGGAGCACACTGAGGCACAGATGTTAGGGAATTTCTGACTTTCCCAGGCCACACAGATGCTAAAGAGGCGGCGTGGGTCCTAAAACTTACGGCCAGCTCTGAACAGCCTTGTCTTCTGCTGCCCTCCTAGACACGTGCTGGTGACCAGGACTGAAATGCCAAGTGCGTAAGTTCAGAGTGGGGAGAGGCACCCCACTCTTAGCTGGGTTAATCAGAGAGTCTTCATGGAAAAGGAAGTATGGCCGTGGTATTAGAGCCTAGAGAGAGGCAATACCATGAGTCTAGAGATGGGTTCTACAGTGCATCACATCCAGACTGGAATGGTCCAAGAAAGGGAAGGAGCAGAGAGAGGACTGGGGGGCTGGAAAGGGGCTGGCCCACAGGGACTCTCTCCTACGGCAAATCGAGTTGAAGCAGGTGATGGGATCAAAGCCACATTTTAGCTCTGAAGAATGCAGACGGAACGGGGAGGCTGGAGTTCATGTGCCAGAAGCAAGACAAGGCACAAGAGAACCAAAGGAGCGGGAGGTCAGTGAGAAAGGACAAAGGTGACGACCAACAGGACACTGGGAGGGGAGAAGGTACGATCAGGAGTCCCGTCCCAGTCTCAAACTGAGTACACGCAGGTCCCTTCCTGGAGTGAGGGAGGCTGCTGCGAATCATCGATTCATTGACCAGTCCAGGAGGGCAGCTGATGAGCAACGCCCCCTCCCACGCCAACTCTTATCAACCTCAGGGGTCTTGCAACCTAGGAAACAACTGATTAGGGCAATGGGACTCCTTCCTGTGTGCTGGGGACAAACACAAAGACAACAACTTCTGGGCCTCATACTTCCTCACCTTTTTCTGTCCCTCGCCCTCCCTCCAAAATTCGTATGTTCAAGTCCTAACCCTCAATACCTGAGATGTGAGTGTACGTGGAGACAGAGTCTTTTTTTTTTTTAATGTTTATTTATTTGTTTTGAGAGAGACCACAAGCCGGGGAGGGACAGAGAAAGAAACAGGGAGACACAGAATCCGAAGCAGGCTCCAGGCTCTGAGCTGAAAGCACACAGCCTGACGCGGGACTTGAACTCAGGAGCTGTAAGTCGGACGCTTAACCAACTAAGCCACCCAGGCGCCCTGAGACAGGTTCTTTAAACAGGTAATTAAATTAAAATTAGGTCATTAGAATGAGCCGTAACCTATAATCTGACTGGTGTCCTTTGAAGAAGAACAGATGGGGGGTGGGGGGAGAAGACCAGACTGGAAAACAGACAAGCACGGGGGAAAGACCACATGTGGACACCGGGAGAACGTGACCATCTACCAGTCACGGAGAGATGCTTCAGAAGAAGCCGACTCTGTCAACACCTCAGTGTGACCTCTTGCCTCCAAAATTCTAAGAAAAATTTCTGTCGGTTCAGCTAAGTAGTCTGCAGCACTCAGTTACGGCAGCCCTGGCAAGCTAACGCCCTTCTCGTTCCTTCCCCCCCCTCACCGACACGGGAGAGATGCCACTGGGGCTTCCGGGTGAGAGGAATGAAAACCAGAGATCTACCTCTACCTGCCCCCCAACCCCTTTCTTGTTCCAGGAACATCGTGTTGATTCAAGGTCGTCGGAACACGAGCACACTCTGTATCGGCTGAATTTCCTGCTGCCATTTACTGGTGCTCCCCACGTGCTAGGCTTGAAATACTCATCTCAATCCATGCTCACAGCAAAACTCTGCAGGATGGCTACTGTTATTCCCATTTTCAAACGAGGAAACAGATGGCCACAGGTTAAGGCAATTCGTCGTGAGTACACGACAGATTTGGAATCTGAAGGCGGGCCTCAGCCTGACAGCCGTGAACCAAGGCTCACTGACACTTGTTCTGTGCTACCTTCTGAGGCGTCCGACTCGGGACGACAGGGTCCAGGACAAGCCCAGACAAAGCCGGCCTCTGGCAGGAAGGCTCACATCTGTAATGAGTAAGGCCACAAAGTCAAGAGAGCAGGTGTTCTTGCTGGGTGTCTCTCTCCTCTGCCTCCTGTCTGGACACCCTGCTCCCCACTCTTGCTCTCCGGGATGGTTCCCCACACCTCAGGGAGAGTGACTCTTCTAAAACTTAGCTAATCGGTCCTGGACTCAAAACCCTCCCATCTTCTGGGGCCTGGAGGCCTCAGTGAGGTAAGTGTCCAACTCTTGGTTTCAGCTCAGGTCATGATCTCAAGGTTCATGAGTTCGATCCCCACATCAGGCTCTGTGCTGACAGTTTGGAGCCTACTCGGATTCTCTCTCTCTCTCCCTCTCTGTCCCTCCCCCACATGCTCTCTCAGTCTCTCTCAAAATAAATAAACTTAAAAAAAATTGTTTTAATTAAAAAAAGGGGGGCACCTGGGTGGCTCAGTCGGTTAAGCATCTGACTTCAGCTCAGGTCATGATCTTGTGGTTCATGAGTTTGAGCCCTGCGTCGGGCTCTATGCTGACAGCTCAGAGCCTGGAATCTGCTTCAGATTCTGTCTCCTTCTCTCTCTGCCCCTTCCCTGTTCGCACTCTGTCTCTCTCTCTCTAAAAAATAAATAAACATAAAACAAAACAAAACTCCATCTTACCCAGGGCAAAATCCAAATGAGCCCTATGAGGCCCTACATGATCTGCCTGTCCTCTCTCTCCGCCCAGCCTCTTGAACCTATCTCCTAACTCCCTGTTCTTTATAGATGACTTTCTAAGCTGCTGCCGTCCCTGCTGTTTCTAGAACCTGCCAAAGACGCTCCTTGCTGTTCCCTTGGCTCTCTCACTTCCCTCAGGTCTCTACTCAATCGTCACCTTCACAGAAAGGCCATCCCCGAACACCCTGCTGAAAATAACACTCTTTTTTCTCCACTAACCTTTTGGCCCTATATGCTCCTTATTTTTCTTCAGAGCACTTACCAGGCCCTCACAGTCATGTTCATTTGTTATCTGTCTCCCCACACTGGGGATGGCAGCTCCATGAGACCACCCTTTCTGTTGACGGGGCACTATCTCCCAGGCCTGGGCCAGGGTCCGACACATAGTAAGTGCTCACTAAATCACGGATGGATGGGTGGATTGATGGATGGACACCAGAAACTATAACAATGGAGAGTGTACACAGCAGAAACACAGAAAATTGCTCTAGACACAACAAACTGAGGGTTGCTGGAGGGGATGGGGGGGGGAATGGGCTAAATGGGCGATGGGCATTAAGGAGGGCACTTGTGGGTGTTGTATGTAAGTCATGAATCATACAATTCTACTCCTGAAACCAATACCACACTGTATGTTAACTAACTTGAATTTAAATAAAATCTTGGAAAGAAAAACAAAATTGCTCCTGATGGTTGGTAAAAGGTGCCATTATGAAGTGGCCTGAGGTAGAGGGTCAACAGAAAGAACAAAGAAGGCCAGGGCGAGAGTCACAGGAAGGCTGACTGAGATAAGGTCATGTACTTTATATGCAGGCCACTTGGTGATTTTTAAAGCACCATGGTGTCACCATGCAGGAACAAGCCACACAGGATGGACGACACAAACTCAAGGTGGGGAAGACATTCAGATCAATTCAGGGACTCAGCTTTCACACCTCTGGACCACTCCTATGAATCTTTTACAGCTATCAAAGAAAAGGCCAGAGGAAGTGTCTAAATGAAATCACCTTAGGTTTTTATGCCAGTTTTAAAGTTAAAAACTCAATACTTACAGTTCTGGGTTCAAATGTATAAAGAGCTCTGAACACTTTAACTTGCCCTAAAAGAGAGGGAACAGATAAACACATGATCAATTCTTTCATTTTGTTTACTCTAATTTTTTTTAATGTTTATTTATTTTTGAGAGAGACAGAGCATGAATGGGGGAGGGTCAGAAAGAGAGGGAGACACAGAATCCGAAGCAGGCTCCGGGCTCTGAGCCGTCAGCACAGAACCCAACACGGGGCTCGACCCTACAAACCACGAGATCATGACCTGAGCCAAAGTCAGACGCTCAACCGACTGAGCCACCCAGGCACCCCTTAAGTTTACTCTAAATAGCATTATCCATTATATTCTTCAGAATACCCTAATTAAAAGCCCATGTGAGAAATTTATTTTGAAATTAAGTGCTTTTTTTCAGCGTAGAAGGTATTTTGTAAATATTTGTTAAATAAAGGCATGAATAAACAAACACACACCTCTGGGGATGATTTTGCCTCTCCTTCTCAAAAAACAGGAACTACACAATTATTTGGACTTCACTTCTGTCCTATATAGAGCCCTTCCAGCCCTAGGATCTAAGTTTAAGGTAAGCATTTAACATAAAGAGATATTTAATGTGACAATCAATGGTGGTTTAGTATTATTAAATCAATTATTTAGAACTTTATATTTTCCAAAAGAAAAGAAAAAAACATGGAGAAAAATAGTATTGGTTGGATAAAAATAAGATTCCGTTAAGTCCCAAAACAGAGTGCAATAACTCAGCAAAGAGGAGATCATATTCATGAAAGCTGTCCTCCATTCTCCCAAACAAGATCCCTATTAAGATGCCCCTTCCCTGTGTTTCCATAACACCTTATGTTAGAATAAGTGATTTGCTGGCCTGTGTCATTTGGGAGCAGGAACTTGGACCTGTACAATTTCCCGGCACCACCTATTATACAGTATGAACTTCATAAATAATTACTAAATGAATACGTAAGAGAACAAATTCAAACAGTAGGAAGAAGTCTACAGATAGAAAAAAAAAAAGAGGTCTTTCATGAAATAGATTTAGAAGGAATATCAAAATAGAAGGACTACCTATTTAAAATGTGATAACAACTCCATATCAGCACTACAGAACATTTATTTATTCATATTTTTAAAAAATTTTAATTATTTATTTATTTTTAAAGAGAGAGAGAAAGAGAGGGCAAGCAGGGGAGGGGCAGAGACAGAGGGAGACACAGAATCTGAAGCAGGCTCTAGGCTCTGAGCTGTCAGCACAGAGCCCAATGCGGGGCTGGAACTCACGAACCATGAGATCATAAAATGAGCCCAAGTCAGGTGCTTAACCGACTGAGCCACCCAGGTGCCCCGCTACTACAAGAACCTTTAAACATGGCTGCTGCCTACAAGAGCACCATTCAAAAAAGTGGTCTCCAAGATGCAACACAAGAGGACTATTTTAGAAGTTATTTACATTTTTGTCTTATTCTTTTTCATTCCTATTTTAATTTGTTCCATATATTACGTTTTATAATATAACAACTTAATAGGATACATATGCAACTTGTAATACACATATATTTATTGGGAATAAGTACTGAAAACCTTTTGCTGAATAGAATGTTAAGCATTATGAGGACGGGTGTTTATGTTTTATGAGCAAGATATCCAAGTACCTAGCACAGTGCCTGCCTGGCACATAGGAGGCACTTAGTAATTATTTGTTGAATGGATGAATAAAAGAATGGAAACATGCACTGAAAAAGAAATCAGAAAGCCAGCCAACAGCACTGTCCAACAGAACTTCACACAACGATGGGTAAGTTCTACTTCTGTGCTAGTCACATATGGCGACAGAGCACTTGAAATGTGGCTAACGTGACTGAGAACTGATATTTAAACATTATGTAATTTTAATTAAGTTAAATTGCCACATATGGCATGGGGAACAATAGAGGTTTAGAATATCAAAAAAAATGGGAAATGACCGTAATGTCCATTAAGAAGGGATTACGTAAATCGACTCTGATTCATCCTAAGAATACTGCAGACAGATCTGCAGACACTGACACAGCAGAGACCCTGCAAAATATTCAGTGACAAAAAGCAGGTTACAGAACAGTATACCGAATACTATTCCGTTCGTGTTGACAATATACACACGCACACGTACAACCCCTTGAATAGTAGCACCAGCTATGGGGAAACTTCACCTTCTCCTTTATGTATACGGTTTATATTCATGACACTTAGCATGTATGACTTTTATAATCAACAAGAACAGTAAAGACACTTTCACGGCAGGCGGTGGGAGCCTGGGGAGGTGGGGCTGGCTATCATCCTTTCTCTTAAATGCCCTAATACAGAAGACCCCCTGCTCACATCCCGTCACTCAGCACGTTTGCAAGGAAACACTATTTTTTGCAGTCTGAATTCTAATGCCCCTCCTTCCCTGCTCGTCTAAGGGGAGGCTGATAGGCAGAAGCAAATACGAAACGTGTTTTCTTCTGGAGTTTTTCACACACCCCCGCAGCCCTGAGAAAGGAAACACGGAACGGAAGGAAGAGCTGCCGGGAGAAATACCTGTGGACCCTACTGTCTCTCTGAGCGGGGAGAGCGGTTATCTTGATGACTTCAAACTTTCCAAAGAGAAGTTATACAAGGAAGCAGTCCACTGGTGACCAAAATCAATAATGACAGACTGCTCTCATCCTTGGAGGGAATGGCAGCAACGAGATGAGCTATGGCTAACTGTGGAAACCAGATCCAATGTGAACTTCATGAGCTTACGTAAAATTCAACACCAACTAAAGAACCTGAAAAAAAATAAATTCTTGGGAGTGTGCCTAAGCCACTGAGTTTTGTTATCTTTTGTGATTGTCTTACTTAAAATGTTCCCAACTAAAAGGAAGTGGGAGATTTATTTGCATTTTGATTTATATTAAACATTGAACATCAAGCCAGTCTTTTACGTGGTTATACAAGGGAACATTCTCTCTGTGTGAAGCTGTACAAACACTTTCACCTACATGATCCTGTTTATTGATTAATGTTGGGATGTTAGCCTCGTGGGGCTCCCTTTTAATCCATATATTATAAAAGTTCTGGGCCTTAATTTATTCAATTCTCAAACCTGAGTCAAACAGAAAAGAAACAATGCAAAAAAGCAAAAAAAACCAAAAAAAAACAAAACAAAAATACCGGCCAGAGGATATGAAAGAATTGCATACAGATTAAAAAAAAAAAAAAATGACTTTCATGGTTACAGTCTACCAACCCTGGTTAGTCTCTCAAGAGAATAATAATTAATGATATTTAATTCACTGAGCATTTTTACATATTTAATTCAACTGTTCTATAGGTGTACAGGTTCACACAGAATATTAAAGGACTCAGGGTATTCTGTGTTTCTATAGCACTGCCCTCACTGACACCTAAAAAAATAGTAATAAACATCTTAATAAATTATCAAGATAGGCACTGATCAATTCCAATTTTATTTATTCATTTTAATTTAAGTTTTTATTTATTTTTGAGAGAGAGACCAAAGATGAGTGAGGGAGGCACAGGAGAGAGGGAGACACAGAATCCAAAGTAGGCTCCAAGCTCTAAGCTGTCAGCACGGTGCCTGACATGGGGCTCAAACTGGTGAACTATGAGATCATGACCTGAGCCAAAGTCAGACAGTTAACTGAGCTAACCAGGTATCCGAATTCCAAATATATTTAAAGAAGGCAGATTCACAAACATAAAATCGTGGTGTTCTTGGATTGGCAGGGAGGCAAAATCAGATGCCTTCTCCGGGCAGCACCCCCAACCTCGATCGGAAGGCTGGTTACACAAAACAAAGAGAGAAAGTGGAACCAGGAAGACTGTATGAATTACCTGGAATTCACCCTGAATTAAGACTGGAAAGAGGCCCGATCTTGTGTAAGATCCTTTCAGTGGATCTCACATGAACTAGCATGTGAATGGTATTTAGGATTTCAGTAGGGCTGGCCTCCTGATGCAAGCAAGATAAGCAGATTCCCATGTTTGCAGGCAGCAGCTGGGCCCTGCTGGCTTTTCACTTTGCCGGCCCCTCACCTTGCCAGGCACACCCTTCCTTTTTCTCTGCAACCCCACCCTGCCCCTACAGAGACAGGCTCAGTCCACCAGTCATCAGCCGGAACACTGTTTGCCTCTGGAGTGAGGGCTGAAACCCAGACTACAGCGAACGAATCCTTGTCCACAGCAGTGGAGGCAGATAGAGGGAAAGGGGATCTGGGAGGGGTCACGTACAGGCAACGGGTAAGAGACTTTTCTGTGTCTGAAGTCTCCCAACAGAATGCAGATGGGTGCACCTCTGTGGCCCTGAAAGAGCTCTTTGATGGACGTGGGGTGCACAAACTCAAACACACAGTGTCTATTCTAGTTTCTTCTCTGTTGGTGAAGGAGTGGAAGAGAAGCTTCTAGAGTGAGCCACAAAGACAGCATTAAAAAAAGGATCACTCACAGCAAAAGGACCGACTATTCAACATATCAGAACTTGGTTATCTGAAACAGAGGATCCATTTCATTTACATTCTGCTTAAAACCATCGCAAGGCCAGGGGCGCTGGGTGGCTCAGTCAGTTAGACATCCGACTCTTGATTTCTGCTCGGATCATGACCCCACAGTTCATGGGATGGAGCCCTGTGTTGGGCTCTGCATTGACAGTGTGGAGCCCGCTTGGGATCCTCTTTCTCTCTGCCCTCCCCTGCTCACTCACACACACACTTTCTCTCTCTCTCTCTCAAAAATTAAAATAAACTGAAAAAAAATGTTGGAAGGCCTAAGACCTTTTAGATGGACTTCATTTAAAACGGTTATAATAGGAGCACCTGGGTGGCTCAGACAGTTAAGCGTCCGACTTCGGCTCAGGTCATGATCTCACGGTCCATGGGTTCGAGCCCCGCGTCAGGCTCTGTGCTGACAGCTCAGAGCCTGGAGCCTGCTTCACATTCTGTGTCTCCCTTTCTCTGCCTCTCCCCACCGCTTGCTCTCTGTCTCTCTCAAAAATAAACATTTAGGGGCGCCTGGGTGGCGCAGTCGGTTAAGCGTCCGACTTCAGCCAGGTCACGATCTCGCGGTCCGGGAGTTCGAGCCCCGCGTCGGGCTCTGGGCTGATGGCTCGGAGCCTGGAGCCTGTTTCCGATTCTGTGTCTCCCTCTCTCTCTGCCCCTCCCCCATTCATGCTCTGTCTCTCTCTGTCCCAAAAATAAATAAACGTCGAAAAAAAAATTTTTTTTTAAATAAATAAATAAACATTTAAAAATGTTTTTAAATAATAAAAAAAAATTAAATGGCTATGATAATGATTACATACCCACTGTGGTAGTTAACACTAAAAACGCTGGCAGTGCTAAGTGTTAAGAAGGATACAGAACAACTGGAATTCTCAGACAGTATCAGTGGGCGTGTAAACAGGTACAACTGCTGGAGAAAATTATTTGGCAGTAGCATTCATTCAGTTTTTGTAAGCCTTAACATACCTTTGAGATCTTACATGACATTTCTGGGAAAGGAAATTGGAAAACCCCTCCTCTCATCTTTTGTGGGGCTAAAATGCTGCCTACAAAAACGACCCCTCCCAGATGGTGTTACTATCCATCCCCAGAGTACAGTGAGTCTCAACATTTTTTTTAACTGCACACCATGAAACTAATTTCGTGGCTTTTAAAAATATTAAAACAGAAATGACCAGAGTACAGTGTGCGTGGCACAAATAATTATGGTTTTGTGTGTTTATTTCGTCGGGACTGGACAGATGGATGGAGAAAGTGATGTTTCGTTCAGAAATTTACCAAACACACCTTTTGGCATAATGCCAAGTGGCCAAATGTTAAAACCAAATACTTGCCAAAGCCAAATGCTGCTTTACGGAAGGAACTATTGGAAAGCAAGTATAAATCTGAAGTTCTATTCAAAAAATGTATTATGTTTACAATTTTATTGTCAAAAAATGGTAGATCCATTTTGAACATTTGATATAAAAGGGCAGGAACCGTAATTCCTCAGCACGATCCACAGCAGACTAATGAGAATTTGCAGAATTAATTTCTGCAAAATTAAATGGATGCTCTGAAAATCAGGTCTGTGTAAAAAAGCAAGACATTTTGGTGCCAAGACGGCCGCTGCCTGCGGTGATTCTGCCAGCAAGTTAGGAAGCTTTCCTTCCTCCCTAATGGAAACCGAGCGAGGTCAAGACTTAGGTGAAGACCCCTCATCTCCTGGACTTGAAGACTTGCTTAATGCCTGATGGTGCAATTTCACTGAAGCCTATCCCCCAGAGGAGACAGCAGTTTCCCCAAAATTATTAGCAACCGTCCTCTCTCAACACTAATTCTCAATCTATACCTATCATTTTTTAATATTTGTATCACTGGTTTTGGGCACATAAAATTCACAGCCTGACAATCACCCTTAATTTTTGCAATATTTTATTCTCCAATAAAAAAATATAGATGTTTATACTTTCAGTTGACTGAGTTTCCATATACAAAGCATAAAAGGGGACACTGCAAGAGTTACATACAGAGCGTTTCCCTATTTTTCAAAGCAAATGTTATGATAATAAATCCCAAAGGTCTGCCTTGTTTGCGTCACTGGTGCCCCCACCCTGGTTGGACAGGAGGGCTACCTATGCAATGTACAATCCTTGTTCATGTACAAGTGCAAGTGTGCCAGAAACAACACCAAAGTCAGGCACCCCGCCTTTTGGCCAGTCGGCCGAGGCTGAATGGCAGTTTTAGGAAAAAATTTAAGGTGAATTCCTGTGTATCCCTATGGTCTAGTGTGTATGTGTGTGTACTTTTGTACGTTATCAGATCATTGGATAAAATACGTATCCTACTGAAGATCAAAGTCAAAAAAAAGTTTAAAAGTGACCACACTATCTGATCAAATGAGGGATCTGTACAGGACTCTCTAAAGAATGAATAATATTTCCTCTATTTTCAAAATTCAGCTCGCATGTAAAAACTAATATTCTCCAATATGCCCCAGAGAGTTAGAACCGACACTGGAGCTTTTGAAAAGAAAGAGAAGGAAGAGAATTATTTGAATAGGGGAACATCACGGAAAAATAAGAATTTACCATATACACAGAGTTCTCACATTTGTCTAAGAGAATACAGGGAATATCACTTCTTAACTTATACTCTGTGGGTATGAAAAAACTGTCACCGCCTTCGAATACTCTCAGGGCAAATAAAAGTATTAATAGTATTTCTACTACACATATTTAAATTATTCCATTAAACATGCAGGATGAAACAGGATGTTTTCTGCTCAAAAAGAAAACAGAGGGAGTGTACATGATAGTATCCAAGAGTCAAGGCCATCATTTCGCCTGCAGGGTAAGAGGAAACAGCTGTGCTCTGTTGGGCCAACACAGGCTCCCCTGGGCTTTGTGGATTCCAACGCCCATAAATGAGGTGGTTAGTTCAGAATAGGCTTCTTGGTAATGATCTCTAGGCATGTCATTCCATAAAAGCCCACTGCTCTTGAAGATAAAACACAGAGGCTATGATCCTTGCAAAGAAAATCATCGTGCGAGCACAACGTTTAAGAGTTTCCACCATAAAGGATGTTTCTTTCCTCGCACTTCCATTCTCGGATTCATGAAGTCAACTCCAATGAATTCTATTTGCATATATACCTTTAAAGGATATACTAATAAAAAAATATGAACATAATATTTTCATCTCTCCTCACACCAACACCACGTCAACCAATCCAGAAAAAAAAAAAAAAAAAAAAGCCACTGAAGAATTTGAAACGTGTCTTGATTTCAGCTGCAGGAATGCCAGACTCGTTAAAAACAGTAGCCAGTGTGTTTTCTGACAAGAGGGTTCTGTTTATTAACAGTGTGCCTTTCTTATCCATTTTTTCTTTTCCTTATACTTTTCAGGGCCTTTCAGCAAACTTGGTTACTTTTACATCTTCAGGAGCCATAGCTACTGGTTATTTTTCTTTCTTCTCCGCGGTATAGCATAAAAGTCCCAAAGAACAGGGTTCAAAATTTCAAAGGACACGCTCGTTGCCAACTATGTCTTGACTGGCTAAAAATTAGAGAGGAAGCAATGGCCCCCAAAGACTCTTCACTCCCAGACAAACCGCTTCCAAAGTCACTTTGAGGACCCCACAGGGAACTTAAGAGAAATCTTTATTTCAGACCTTGGAATTTAACTTAAAAAGGCGACACTGGTCATACTATTTTCTGCAAAAGGCAAGATGAATCCAAGGGCCGACCCATGACAGCAACAACAGTTATTGCATGACCCAGGAACTAAGAATGATTTTACTTTTTAAAAAAAATTTTTTTTAATGTTTATTTTTGAGAGAGAGAGAGAGAGAGAGAGAGCGAGCACAAATGGGGGAGGAGGCAGACAGAGGGAAACACAGAATCCAAAGCAGACACCAGACTCTGAACTGTCAGCACAGAGACCAATGCAGGGCTTGAACTCACGAACCACGAGATCATAACCTGAGCTGAAGTCGGACACTTAACTGACTGAACCACCCGGGTGCCCCATAAGGTTTTACATTTTTAATGGTTGGGGAGCAGGAGGATCGAAGGAATAATAATATTACAAGACACATGAAAATTATCTGAAATTTAAATTGCAGTGTCCGTAAGTAAAGTTTTATTGGAACAGAACCCATATATACGTTCTGTTCTATGGCTGCTTTCACGCTATGATGGCAGAGTTGAGCAGTTGCAACAGGAACCATCTGTGATCCACAAAGCCTAAAATATTTACTATGTGGATCTTTATGGAAGAAAGTCTGCCTACCCCTATGCTCTGGCCCCTATTCCTGTTAGTAACGAGTCAGAACACAGGAGCATTAGCCCCAGCAGGAAGGGCCCAAATCAGTCTCTCACAGACTCCACAAGCAGTGTGGGTTTCAGCCTCATCCTATGTGAAATGACTGGTTGTCTGTACATCCAAGATTGAGACAGAAGATTCTCTAACACTAAAATCTTTCATCCAAAACGGAATTCCCCATCTAAACCCATGTTTATGGGACACTTACCAAGAACCAAGTACCATGCAAAGTGCTGATTTGCCACAACCCATTTAATCTTCAAAATAACCCTGGGCAGGGGGCGCCTGGGTGGTTCAGTCAGTTGGGCATCCAACACGATTTCGGATTAGGTCACGATCTCATGGTTCATGAGTTCAAGCTCTGTGTTGGGCTTTGTGCTGACAGCGTGGAGCCTGCTTGGGATTTTCTCTCTGCCCCTCCCTCACTTGGGCCTTCTCTCTCTCGCTCGCTCGCTCGCTCGCTCTCGCTCTCTCAAATAAACAAACTTAAAAAAAAATGCGGGGGTGCACCTGGGTGGCTCAGTCAGTTAAGTAACTAACTTCGGTTCAGGTTATGACCTCGCTGTTCATGAGTTGGAGCCCTGCATGGGGCTTATTGCTGTCGGCGCAAAGCCTGCTTCGGATCCTCAGCCCCCTTCTCTCTGCCCCTCTCCTGCTTGCATTCTCTCAAAAATAAATAAACATTTAAAAAAAAAAAAAAAACTTTAAAAAAATCCTGGGAAATAAATACTTTATGTATGTAGCCTACTAATTGCTGGGGTAACTGAGGTTAGACAAGTAACTACTCCAAATCTACACAACTAGAAAGGGGCAGACATGGGGTTTAAACCCAGGGCTTCTGGCCTCAGGACTCTGGATGATGCCAGCAGGCTGGGATTAAGTGAGAATGAACAAGTCAATTTACGTAAAGGACTTAATGAAGTTCCTAAGGCATTTTATGCACCCACAAGTTTGGCCATTATCATTTATTACAAATTTTTAGCTGATGTGAGGGGTCATTCCTTGTGTCTTTATCATCATTGGCAAGGCCGTGAGGCCATTTACCCTAATCTTGCTCCCATACATAAGAGAATTTAACATTTATCACACCCCAGCAGAGAAATCTTCACATTTTGTTAAGCAAATAAAGTATAATACGTAATATTACATCTCTGAAGGGCTATTAAATAATTAAATGTAAGTTTTAAGTTGTCGTTTTTGAAACCTATAGCTACTGTCTTTAATCTATGTAAGGTGCCATGATAAAATGCGACAATCTGGGTAGTTTACACAGACGTTAATTTCTCACAGCTCTGGAGGCTGGGCAGTCTCGGATGAAGATACGAGCCAATCTGGTTTCTGGTGAGAACCCTCTTCCTCACATGCACATGGCTGCCTTCCCACCGTGTGTCCACACGGCCTTAGTATGCAGAAGTATATACAGAGAGATTCTCCCTTCTTAGAAAACCACTAATCCCACCATGTGGGCCCCATCCTCATGACTGACTCTAACCCTAAATGCTTCCCCAAGGCCCATCTCCAAATACCACCACACAGGGGGTATGAGTTCTGGGGGAACATAAACACTGAGCTCACAACAGCTATGAATATAGGATTATAAAAGAGACAGAAATGCATGAACATGTAAATGTACCCACGTGGGAATAGAGATTCAACAGTAAAAACAATAAAAAGGTTTATAGCGACCTTTAAAAATCAGCTTTTGGGGAATAGGCTTATACAAAAAGTGCTGGTTTGATGGTAATATTACCTACACAATCTATGCATGGAAGAAACAGTAGAAAAAAACAACATCAAAATGCTAACAGTTACTCTGGGTGGTGCCACTATGAGCCAGGTTTATTTTCTTCCTTTATTTTCTAAATTGTCCACAAAGAATGAGAATCCCACATACAATCAGGAAAACATGGTTTCTTCCAATGCCCTATTGAAGCACAATCATGTTATATGTACTCTGTCGGCAGAGGTGGTCTCTTTTTTTTATTAGTTTATTTATTTTTGAGAGAGGGAGAGAGAGTGGGGAGGGGCAGAAAGGGACAGAGACCATCCCAAGCAGGCTCCCTGCTGTCAGCACAGATCCCAACATGGGGGTCGGACTCACGAACCATGAGATCATGACCTCAGCTGAAATCAAGAGTCAGATGCTAACGGACTAAGCCACCCTGGTGCCCCAACAGAGTATTTTTTAATATTGAGTCCTGTTTGCCTCCTTGATCTCACCACACACACACACACACACACACACACACACACACACACACACACCACACACACTGAGTCAGTGAGGAGATAAGCAACCACGATGCCGAGGGTGACACGTAAGTCACACTGATGGTGGGAGACCTGTAGGTCAGTGCAGCCTGTACAAGAGGTGGCATGCACTTTGTCTCTGGAAAGATAAGAGGAGTTGCCAATGAAAGAGGAGCAGGGCAGACCCAGAATTCGGAGCCTGTATGCAGACAGAGGCCTGGAGGCCAGGCAGGGGGGAGGAGGAAAGTCATGGAAATCCGTGGGACTGAGCCCGGCAGGAGAGATACTTGCTGCCTGGAGACATAAGCACAGACTGGGCAGAGATGTCTCAAATGTCTCCAAGACCCACATTAAGAAATACGTTGCACAGCGGGACTCAGGAAACACACACACACACACTCACCCCTAAAACACAGCTTCCAAAAAAAAAAAAAAAAACAACTTATCCTTACTTTGACTGATTCTCTCTGGTATCTTCTATTCTTGCTCTATTCTCTTTCGCACACTACACAGGCTTTGTGACCTACCACTGGGTCACCACTCAGTCTGAAAATACACCAGGCCGGAGCCTTTAACATATGAATGTGTGTAACCAGTGTCCAGGGGCCAAATGGAAATTCATTCAGATTTAGATATCTGGTAATCTTGGCAATAATGAAGCGCTCTGAGATTATAAAATATTAAAAATGGCCTCAGAAATGATTTTTATTTCAAGAAAAAAATTTTTTTTCATTTTGAGCAAATAATAAGTGGACAAGCTTAAAATTCAGACTTCATGGATGCCCAATTCATTGGAAAACTACAATTGTACTCAGGAGATAAGAAGTTGCCAGAACAACAAAAAAGGCCTTGGTCTTAGCCCTCTATAAAGACCCATATATAAAGGGGCGCCCGGGTGGCTCAGTTGGTTGAGAGTCCAACTTCGGCTCAGGTCATGATCTCACGGTTTCTGGGTTCGAGCCGCATGTCAGGCTCACTGCTGTCAGCCTGTCAGCATGGAACCTGCTTCAGATTCTCTGCCTCCCTCTCTCTGCCCCTCCCCACTTGTGCTTTTCCCAAAAATATTATTTTTTTTTTATTTTTTTTTTCAACGTTTATTTATTTTTGGGACAGAGAGAGACAGAGCATGAATGGGGGAGGGGCAGAGAGAGAGGGAGACACAGAATTGGAAACAGGCTCCAGGCTCTGAGCCATCAGCCCAGAGCCCGACGCGGGGCTCAAACTCACGGACCGCGAGATCGTGACCTGGCTGAAGTCGGACGCTTAACCGACTGCGCCACCCAGGCGCCCCATCCCCAAAAATATTATTAAAAAAAAAAGACTCGGGGCGCCTTGGTGGCTCAGTTGGTTGAGAGTCCAACTTTGGCTCAGGTCATGATCTCACGGTTTGTGGGTTCAAGCCCCGCCCCATGTCAGGCTCTGTGCTGACAGCTCAGAGCCTGAAGCCTGCTTGGGATTCTGTGTCTCCTTCTCTCTCTGCCCCTCCCCCGGTCCTGTTCTCTGTCCCTCTCTCTGTCTCAAAAATAAACATTAAAAAAAAATCCATGCTAGCAAGACAACATGATGATAAAAATGTCTCCTTTACTTAAAAGGCCCCTTTAAAACCTAATATAAAGACAAAGATACACACTGTATCTAAGAACAAAAAAAGAAAATTTCTAGAGACATAGACCGAACTTAAGCAAGGTGTTCACTTGAAGCTTACCTGATGGCCACACAGGAGCCAGATCTGTAGCTGAGGGCATTTTACTACTTCTAACACCAGAACTCTCATATAACAATACAAACTCTGGATGAATGGGAAACATTATCAAACACAGCAGGAGAAACTAATGAGAGGGCAATGACTGGGAATACCCCTGAAACTGAGCTCCTCTCCATTCAGAAAACAAAAGGACTCAAATTTTCTTCTGCAGCACAGACACGAGACTCTGCCAAAGCCCATATTCAAAATTACAACAGAACCCAAGACAGGAGAGTGGGTTCAGAGAGGCCATCTGTAGGAAATCAACAAGATGTCTAAGACACTCATTTCTTCCAAGATCATCTACTTACTAATACAACAACCTTTAAGCTGGAAATTACTCCCTAGTTGCATCCTCTGTCAAGACAGACAACGGTGCTCCTTCACAAGGTTTACTACCTTTTCCTGAGGGTCTGGTTCCTATCCTGAAAGTGGTAAGCCTCGAGGGGCCTGGTGGCCCTAACACCTTCTGGCCATTCCAGGGCCACACCTTGGCAGCTCACTGAAGGTTCAGCCCAGGCAGGGAGGATGCCCCAGGCGATCAGTTCCTTCTCCCAACTTGCCTAGTCCCTTAAGTCTAGACGGTTTACGAAAAGGAGGGTTGAGACAGAGGTCTGGAGGCCTGGAAAGACCCCAGGAATCCAAGTGGCTCCCAGAAAAGGGAGAATGTTAACCCAAAGAAATGCTCAGGTATTTTCCCACACCAGATCAGATGCTCATAGGAGGAAGGAGAATGGGGTTGGATTTCCCCTAGAGAGTGGTAAGGCCAGACAAGTGAAAAGCTGTGGTTTTCTGGGGCTGTAATTAAAATAGGGTAATTACAGGATCGTTCTGATGAAAATCTCCCTTCTACTCAAGGCCTGGGCAGGAGCTATGACAGCACACTCCTAAGGGTCTTGTACTTACATTCGGCGGCTAAAACCTCAGCCACTCCAAGGCCCAGGGTACCTTTCACACCCATTCCTGAGGCTGCAAAGTGCTCATGGATTTGTGTGTGTGTGTGTGTGTGTGTGTGTGTGTGTGTGTTGTTAACTCCTTTTCATTCATGGATGCCCAGACGATCATTTATCATTTTATGAACACGGGTCATCGGCTGAGGGAAGGCAGGGGATGGAGACATTGGAATTTGCCCTAAAATGTCTAGGAATACAGCCCCTCCTAAATCCCTGAGCCTGAAGAAACACTTGCTGTTTACAATGTGGATGGGATGACAGTGAAAACAACCCCAGTTCACAGGGACAGAAGAGGGAAAGTTCTGTGCTCTCTTGGATGGTGGCTTCCCACCGACATGCAGTGGGTTGTGTAAATTGCAGGCTTTCATAATAATTACTAGGAGTTCGCTCTCCTTCAGTACCCACTGTCCAGCTACAGAAGTAACCTGCCTTCTCTCATCATCTGGTCTAACAAACTCCAGTTTCTTTACCTATGGTCTTAAGACATTTAGTAGAGACTTAATACTCAACTTCTAACTACGAACAATTTTTTTTAGTTCTAAAATTAGAGCAATAACATTTATTCTGATCAGAATACAATGTACAATGTACAATGTTATGTTCTTAAATTTATCATTATATCCCTAGGAGTATATAAATATTATTTTCTTTAAAAACAAACAAACAAGGGGTGCCTGGGTGGCTCAGTTGGTTGGGCGACCGACTTTGGCTCAGGTCGTGATCTCGCCATCCGTGAGTTCGAGCCCCACGTCGGGCTCTGTGCTGACAGCTCAGAGCCTGGAGCCTACTTCAGATTCTGTGTCTCCCCCTCTCTCTATCCCTCCCCTGTTCACGCTCTGTGTCTCTCTGTCTCTCAATAATAAACGTTAAAAAAAAATTAAAACAAACAAACAAACAAGGTGGCTTCTGGGGTTTTTTAAATATTTTTTTATGTTTTTATTTTATTTTTGAGAGAGAGTGCGAGACAGAGTGAGAGAGAGAGAGGGAGGCACAGATCCAAAGCAGGCTCCAAGCTCTGAGCTGTCAGCACAGAGCCTGACGTGGGGCTTGAACTCACGAGCCATGAGATCATGACCTGAGCTGAAGCTGGACGCTTAACCAACTGAGCCACCCAGGCACCCCAGCTTCTGGTTTCTGTGTGAGCCCTACATAACTTACAAAGTGACAGGTGGACTGAGAACCACTCTCTTGGTGGAACAAGTGTCTCTCTTCTGAAGAGAAGCACTGAAAACCCTCCTTCCTGGAATGAAATTTGAGAACTGCTACAAAGCAAGGTCTGAACTTGAATTCACGGCTTAAAATTGTCACCTCCAAAACAGACAGGAAAAAACAAGATGGGAGAACAATATTTTGCACAGAGACTTAATTTCAAAAAACTAGCAGTATATTCTTAAATCTCAAATCTACAGAGTTGATGTCACTGAGTTATAATTGACTTTATACATTTTTCAAACATAAAAGTCCCAAGAGCCATTCAGGAATGACAATTTTTTTTTTTTTTTGCCACTGGAATGTCATTGGACACATTTCTGCAGGGCCACCCTGATGCTGTATGCCTGTAGGCAACTGAGGGAAAAAAAAAAAAAAAACAGTAACAAAAACAAACTCCACTGTCCTATGTAGCTAGAGTCTAAGTGAAATCAGATCAGGTCTAATTAAGAATATATTATGTCTCCACCCAAACCCTCTTCCCATCCTTTCCCCTCTCTCTGTCATGGAAATCTGGACTTAGGAAAAAGTCCTTCAAGTATTTAATGCTTCCATCTGTGGGCAATCGTCTGGCCCTGAGCACTGGAAGCAGCAACGCAGTGGGTAGAGGACCACTGAAAATGTCCCATGGCTCCAGAAGAAGCACAGAATGAAATGATGTAGAAACCTGCGGGATTATTTGAAAAGTTAGTCTCAGGCAATGAACACTTAGAAGCAAACGAAGAAACCTAGGACCAGAATGGGTGTGGTCTCACTCATCAAGGCGACCCAGCAAGTCAATAAAAGAATGGGGGCTAGGGGCGCCTGGGTGGCGCAGTCGGTTGAGCGTCCGACTTCAGCCAGATCACGATCTCGCGGTCCGTGGGTTCGAGCCCCGCGTCGGGCTCTGGGCTGATGGCTCGGAGCCTGGAGCCTGTTTCCGATTCTGTGTTTCCCTCTCTCTCTGCCCCTCCCCCATTCATGCTCTGTCTCTCTCTGTCCCAAAAATAAATAAAAAACGTTGAAAAAAAATTTTTTTAAAAAAAGAATGGGGGCCAGAACTGTATTTCCAAACTAATGTCCATTTTCCATTACTATATTCTTTTTTTTAATGTTTATTTATTTATTTGGCGGGGGGGGGGGGTACATAACCGGGGGAGGGGCAGAGAGACAGAGACAGAGAATCCCAAGCAGGCTCCACGCTGTCAGCACAGAGCCTGATGCAGGGCTCAGTCCCACGAACCAGGAGATCACGACCAGAACAGAAACCACGAGTGGGACACTTAACCAACTGAGCCACCCAGGCACCCATTACTGTATTCTGCCTCCGCCTCCTCCAAATCACAGCTTGGTCTTATATCACCCTATGAGCCTGTCTTCATGCCTGAAGTCCTACCATTAGAGTGGCTCATTTAAAAAGGTAATTCTTTTCGGGAATCTTGTGTTTAGCTTATCTTATTCTTTAATGTAAATACCTTTGGGAAGGCGATGTTGATAAATCAGTGATTTGTTTAACACTGCAGATCAATTTGTTCATCAGATGTGAATCAGTGACTTTGTTCCCAGAACCCTGGGGAATTAAAGAGTAGAAGGAACCAAGTTCCAGGTGACTTCAGAGGAAAACTTCAGTCTTCAGCGAGATACTCTTGGAAGGCTCTCTGGACATGTGGCCCTGACTCCTTGAGGTACAATAATGAGAGCTTAACCAACAGCTAGTTGGCTGTGACATTCAGGTCTGCCAAAGGTTAGTTCTGGAAAATGAAGGCAGACCAAGGGGAAATCCATTCAAGAGTAGACACGGACCCACTCTAATCTTAGGGTCATAGTACGTCGGAAAGACACAGGTGTGTTAGCCAGAGGTCCACGTGATATGGAGCAGGTATCCTAAGCAGGGAAAAAGCAGGCCAATGACAAGGACCCAGGGCAAACTAGGAAGCAGATTTCCTGTGCCAGTAAACAAAAAAGTGCTAGACCAGATGTCAAGACACCAAGAGACCTGGTACCAACCAAAAATCAGACAGTGGGCCGGAGCCCACTGTGGAGAACAGAGCTCCTTACCAAGCCAGCGTCAAGTCCTAGGCACCCTTTAGAGCCCCAATACTTAGGTACAGAATTGGCCCTCGAGAGTAGGAAGGTGTTAAGCAAGTACTAGAAGTAAGCCTGTCGATGTGACAGGCTCCCTGAAAGAGGAAGTGGACAGTCACCCCTAAGCAGTGACTCCTACTTCACGGTTCAGCAGTTCATAGGCCCAGGTTCTGGTCGGCAGCTGCTTGCGTGACTCATATTTAGAACCTGAGTGCAGAGGAATAAAAGGGAATGACTTATTCCTTAACAGAAGAATAAGGCTGAGAACAATGTCAAGTTTGACACAGTATTAAGAAAATGAACTTTGGGGGCACCTAGATGGCTCAGTCAGTTAAGCATCCTACTCTTGATTTTGGCTCAGGTCACGATCTCACAGTTGGCGAGTTCGAGCCCTGCGATGGGCTCCATGCTGATGGTGAAGAGCCTGCTCGGGATTCTCTCTCCCTCTCCCTCTCCCTCTGCCCCTCTCCTCCTCTCTCTCTCTTTCTCTCTCTCTCTCTCTCAAAACAAACTTTATTTTTAATTTTTTTTTTAACATTTATTTATTTTTGAGACAGAGAGAGACAGAGCATGAACGGGGGAGGGGCAGACAGAGGGAGACACAGAATCTGAAACAGGCTCCAGGCTCTGAGCGGTCAGCACAGAGCCTGACGCGGGGCTCAAACTCATGGACCACGAGATCATGACCTAAGCCGAAGTTGGCGGCTCAACCGACTGAGCCACCCAGGTGCCCCTCAAAACAAACTTTAAAAAACAAAAATAAAGAAAATGAACTTTGGAGGGACAGGTTTCTGTTGCAATGAGTGTTTCACAGCCAGTTTCCTGCCTAAAAAACCAGCAAGAATACCTTCTGTTTAGGTCCTCCCAGGGCCACAGTCGACAAGCTTGTGCTGACTCATCAAAACAACAGGCCCAAAAAGCAGCTGCAAAATCCTGCAAACCTGGGTAAGCAACATTTTAGACACACAAGAGTCTGGTTTTGTCAAGCAAGGGAATCTAAGATACTCTGTGGTCTGAGATGCCCGCCAGATGTGACAAAAGGCCAGGGGCTTCGCCCGGGCTGGCCGCCCCCACCCACGCTCGGGGAGCTAGGACTCGGAGGCGGGTCCCCCCAAAACATGGGTCGGATTAGGAGGTTTCTGGAAGACCCAGCCACTCCAGAATACTCGCCAGGTGGAAGTCATTTCTTTGTCTCATGCAAGTGAGTCGATTCAAATGTCTCCTGTTAGCTGAGGGAATCCCTTAATAGAATCCATGACTTTATCAGAACCAAGCAAAATCCCCGGGTCAAAGGATGGCACAGAGACTTCAAGGCTGCCTTCAGAGCCTTGTAAGGGGGCCTGAGACAGACCCTCCAGCAGGAGAATAAACTGAGTTGGGTCTGTAGAGTCTTCCTTAACTTGAATTCAAATTGCCTCAGGCTCCCTGGAAATCCAGCGCCCCAGACTAGGAAAGGACCACGTTCAGTGCATTCTTTGGTCCCAAGAATATTAAACCAAAGTAGTCTATCAAGTTCTAAGGGATGCTAATGAGTTTTTAAATCCCATGTGAATCAAATCCACAAATACAAAACTCTCCCCCAAGTCCTACGCCAAGAGTAGGGTGAGGAATTTGCCTTGTGATTTTCTAAAAATTCTACAGATGCCCAAGCATAAAGTGGGAAGTGACTAGCAAGAATTCATTAAGAGGAAGTGGCCACCACAGTCCCACCAGCGACTTAAGTGACTTTAAGCTGTGACCCTCTTTAACATTTGGCTGCACCCCAAACGCCCACAGCCATTGTTAACATCCTGACAAACAGACAAGCAGATACGCGCGCACAGGGCTGACACGCGGACAGTCTCACTTTCTGCAGGGAGCAGTACTGTTTTCCACAATCTGTTACTCCAGGCCGACGGCTTTCTCTTTAATTCGGAACAAATTTCTCCAGTTCACAGCTCCATGTGTCCAGACCAAGTCCCCTGGCTTCTCTGAGAGAGGGGAGCTCAGCTTCAAGCAGCCAGGCAAACCGAGATTGGAGGACATACCAAGTTATCTCATTGTGCCCGAGTCAATGACATTTCCGGCTTTTTCTGCCTGGCAAACTCTTACTCAGCATTCAAGACTCTGCTTAAATTTCCCCCCTTAGGTGACACACCCCAAGCGTCCTCAAAATTCTCTGCTTTGGACTTCCCAGCCCTTTGATTCCTGTCTCCTATCCTGTGCACTGAAATTTTTCTGTTTAAGGCATGAGCACACATTTTTGGTAGGAAGGTAAACTGGTAAAACCTTTTTGGAGAGCATTTCGGAAATGTCTATGAAAATGACGATGCACATACGCTCTGATTCAACAATCAGACCCCCAGGACTTTCTCTTGCAGATCAACTCACACCAAGTAAGCAGCCAGGCTGTTGTAACTATGTAAATGTGGAAACAATCTAAAAGTGCATTCTAATCTACTGTGCAACCATCTAACGTGGGTCTGGGTAGATACAGTGGAATATCACGTGATCGTTCAAAAGAACCAGGGAGCTCTCTCTATACTGTTATCTTTAAGTTTTTCCCCAAACTCCTTCAATATTTTTGATCGTCTTTTTTTCCCCAGCTTTACTGAAGTATGACTGACAAACTGATACAAAATCTTGATGTGACGGCTCACATTAGCCCACTGAAAGACGTTTCTCTGTCCCTCTCCCTCTCTCCTTCTCTCTCTAGGTCTCTCGTGTGTTTTGTCTTCCCCTGAGCATTAAACAACGGAGTACAACTTTGGCAATGGTTTTCACCGGACATGAAGTATGAGGTGAAGGGCGTCAGAATATGCCACTCCAAAGGAGGCCACTTTGGTATAAGAAGTATTTTGAGCTGAAGGCAATTGAGAAAAAATAGACACAGCCTCTCTGCCTCTGAAGCCTCTCTTCCTTCTCCCCATCTGCCTAAAAGCAGGGCATAAATTTCCTTCATGAAGGAGTTCTCCCCCCATACAAGAAAGAAAACTTTTATTATCAGAGGTGGAGATGACGGGTAGTTGTGTCTACACAAAAAAACCTTACTAAAATAATCCTTATCTTCGATTACTTCCCTATATATTTACCTTTCCATAATTTACTGCCCCTAGAAACCAAAACCCCTCTTTCCTTTGTCTAGTCATTTCTCCACGATGTATCATGCTTCCAAAATGGCACATAAGCTTTCAAATCAACCCCTTCTTTGGATTGTCACCTCTTTTGTGTATAGCCCCTGTGCAGGTAAAACTGAAAACATCAAATAAACTTGTATGCCTTTTCTTCCTGTTAATCCGATTTTGTATTAGCTTAATTTGCAGGACACAGAACATAAGAAGGTAGAGGGAAGATTTTTTTCCTCCCCTACACAGGTGTGTCAGAAAAGCTCACTGCACTGGTGACACCGGAGTCAAGCTGTGTGAATGCTGGAACACAAGACGGAGAGGGCGCCACTGTTTCCAGAAATAGTACCAATGGATACTGCCTCCAGCCTTTGCTGCTTTATAGTGTAGCTAGAAGATGTTCCCAACCACAGCCCACTCCACCTTCTTCCGGACAAGGACTTTATGATGTATCTAGACTTTTTATGTATTTGCCATGAATAAAAAGTTTAGCTGCTGCAAAGTTACAAGGAAATAAAAGGTTATTCTACTCTCAAAAAGTATCTCAGAGTCTAATACAGAAGCATTGAAAGAGGGGAGTTATACAACACAAATGCAAATAACACAACTGCCTAAGTCCATAGAGGTGGCTGCCTGAAACAAAAGCCCGTCCTTGGGGCGCCTGGGTGGCTCAGTGGGTTAAGTGTCCGACTTCAGCTCAGGTCATGATCTCGCGGTCCGTGAGTTCGAGCCCCGCGTCGGGTTCTGTGCTGACAGCTCAGAGCCTGGGGCCTGCTTTGGACTCTGTGTCCCCCCTCTCTCTCTGCCCCTCCCCTACACACGCTTTGCTTTGCTCTGTCTCTCAAAAATAAATAAATGTGAAAACAAATTAAAAAACAAAAACAAAAAAGCCAATCTAATAGATCCTCATAGATTTCTCTGTCCAAAAGACATAGCTTGGACTTAAGGCCAGTGTGCCATTCTCAGGTCAAACCAAAACACCACTTCCTAGATCTGAGACCTTTAAGTGGCTCAGTTGACTTCATTAAGTCCTACTTCACCCATAAAATGGGGATATTAGGACCCACCTCATAGGGAAGTTAGAATAATTAAATGAGATAGAACACATAAAATGCTTTGCATAGTACCGGATACTTAGGGCCAAATAAATGTTAGCTGTTATTATCATCATCATAATCATCCTTCTGGAAGTTTCAGAATGTTTTCCAAACTTTATTCTGCCACCAGGCATAAATGCAGCATCAAGTTTATGAAGGAAACTATCCAAGTGCACATTTCTAGCCAAACCCATCTCACCGTTGATGAATTTATTTATTCAGAGGGGAAAAAAAATACACAAAAGTTCCGATCATTTTAGATGAAGACCTTTTTCCTCTCAACAGTGTTACATAAGCAGCATATGTGTGACATCTTTGAAATTTATGTTTTTATTGTAAATACAAAAGAACCCCAAATACTGACATTTCCTTTTTCAAAGTCCCACGAATGTATTTTCATAAGACACATAAAATATTTACGCTGTTTTATTTCCACCACCAAGATCAATAAGCCATTTAAAAGAACTGGTCAAGGTCAGACATCAGGCTTCCAACTACAGTGGAGGGTTATCAAACCGGCTTAGAAAGAGACGATTCTAGTTCAAATCTCATTCAATATCCTTTGGCCCATCTTTACAGAATAAAGTCTCAGAATAAAGTCTTTTTTTAAAAAAGGTCTTTGTGAGAATACAAGCTGTCCTCTACACTCTGAGAAGCCAGGTGGCTTCACCCTAATTGATCAGCAAGGCTTGGGAGGGCGGCTGAAAAGAACAAAAAGTGCTGTATTTATAAAACTGAGAGGCTACATTGGTCCCAAAGAAGGAGGGGGGTCCCATAGAGAATAAGCTAAAGACTGTTAAGTCATGACTAAAAACCATATTAGACAGTGGCCCATCTGATAATTAGAGGGGAGAGTTTCAACGACAGACCTTGAGTGGCCAAAAGTGACCCTATAAAAAGAAATCAGTAAGAAAGGAAAAGTCAAAATGTGACAATTGATTTTTCTTTTTTTTAATGTTTATTTATTTTTGAGAGAGAGAGAGAGAGACAGAGGGATAGAGTGCAAGTGGGGGAGGGGCAGAGAGCAAGGGAGACACAGAGTCTGAAGCAGGTTCCAGGCTCTGAGCTGTCGGCACAGAGCCCAATGTGGGGCTGGAACTCACAAACCGTGAGATCATGACCTGAGCCTAAGACGGACACTTAATCGACTGAGCCACCCAGGCGCCCTGACAACTGATTTTCAAGCAGACTGTAAATGATAATTTACTGACTGTAGGAAATGAGCCAATCAACAGCAAACCACTTAAAATTGAAACTGAGACACCCTTCTGAGGATAACTGTGTTTTCTTTTTTGAATAAAATAGATTTGGAGAATCCTGAGAACAGTGATTATCACTAGATAGGCAGGGATGGTATTTCTATGTTTATATATTGTTTTTCTATATGTATTTCCTAAATTTTCTACAATAAAAAATATATACTTTGAGGCTTGGAGAAAAAAAGAGGTAGAAAAAACGTATTACTTTTATTTTTAATACCAAGATTTTTCTTAACAAAATGGGTAAGATCAGCCATCCAATTACAGATATAGGTTAATCTAAGATATTGTCTAAGATACATAAATTTGCCCCATCAGGCTCAACACCTCCATGGGCGAGACTTTATTTTATCGTTCCTTGGAACCCCAATATCTAGCACGAGGCCTAAAAGATTAGCTGCATATATTAAGAAATGTTTAGCAAATGAATTTTGGATGTGGCTGCAAACCCACACTCTGGTGTAACCCGAGGAAGGTACAAAAGAAAATGGTCCCCTTATGGGACATATGCCAATCATCCCAATAGGTATATTACTGACATTATAGCCTAATGTCTCTTGCTACTAAAATCTTCCATGAAGGCCTATGTGCTCCCTCACCTAGCTTCCCTCCTTTTGGCACTGCGTGTGGACTTGAACCATGCTGTTTTGCTGGGGTCTTGTTCTGCAGGAAGCTACAGGGACTACTACCATGATAGAGACCATCTTATAGAGATGTCCGGTTCACTCCAACACTTTGAAAGAACCCATGGGAAGTTTATCTCAGATCTCAGGGTCATTAAAGTAACTCTCCTCAGAGCAAGTAATACATTTTAATTTTATGATGAGTAGGAATATTGTAATTGATCTTTTATCTTTATGCCGGAAGCTGAGAGCCAAATCTATGGCCATCTTTTAGAAACCCGGGAGGACCTTGGGACATGCATGTCTGTAAGCTAACCTTTCCTCTGGTTTCCTCTTATTCTTCTTCCCTCCTCCTACATGGCCCTTTCTTGCCTTCTTAACATCTGGGATGAGGCAGGGTATAAACAAATCAAGAAGCCAAAAATTAAATGCACCCCCCCACCCCTAATTTCAAGCTGCTCCAGACATTTTTCACCCATGCATCTTGCCTGCAGGACAAGAGTGTAGAGCTCAACACCACTCTCCTCACTGCTGTTGGCCAGGGGGTGACCTTTATATGCCATCTGTGATCCGAAAATCTGACTGAGGACCAGAGGCACTTTCCTTTCCACTCCCACCCACCAGCTCTAACATACACAAGACCATGCATGTGAATGGTGCACGGTGATGTTAAGGCAGAACAGCATTATGAGTAAGAAACGCAGATTCTGAAACCAGAGGGACCTCAGTGCTAATCCTGCCTGCTCCGCTCTACCGGCTACTGACCTTGGGCAAGTTACTTAACCTCTCTGTGCCTTGCCTTAATTTCCTCGCCTGTGCAATGGGAACAATAATGGCACTGACCCAACAGGGTTGTTGTGAGAAGTAAATGAGTTAATACATGTAAAGTGATTAGATCAGTGCCTGGCACTCAGTACGTGCGTGCCACTACTCTAATGGGACAGTTTTGTTTTCCATTAAGCCAGGCCATGCGATGTCTCAACTCTGATTGAAAGTAGAATGTCTCACTGTAAATGAGTAAACTCACAAACTGATTTCTGTGGTCACCTTGACTTCGGATCTCATTTAAAAATCAGTGTGGAGTCAAAGCTCTTTCAAACATTTGCTTTCTGATTTGCTGAAGAGAAGGAGAATGCAGCAATGTCCAACAACAAAACAGTTTGTGGGAGTGTATCCCCAACGGTAACAGTGCGATCCTTCCATCAGACCTGAGTATGCCCGACTACTCATGCACACCCTTGCACATCGCAGTCAATGCTTCTCCAGCTGCAGCACAGACATCACTTGAAGGTCTAGAGAAATGAAAAAGCTCATGGACTTCTCAGGACATTCTTTAAAATAAAGTACTTTGGCGATCAAAGAAGAACAACAAGGCTTTGTTGGATACTTGAGGTCCTGATTTACATCTCATTTTAGAAAGCTGCTACCTCCTACACGTGCTCTTAAAATGCAAACTCCTCATCAGATTCCACTTATGAAGAAACACAGAACCCAGCACTAGCCCCGCCCCATCTTTGCTCACAGCAAAGCCAAAGTCCCAGCAACTTCCTTCACACCCTGCCCACCAAAAAATTTAAGTCCTCGGTGAATGACTGTCACAGATATGAGTTTGTACATAATCTTCAAATAAAATGACTTGAAACTGACACAGTATGATGGCAAAGAAAGAAAACTAGATAATCATGAAAGGTGTAGTACTTGCAACCAAGGTTACTTCTAAATTTCATGTGAAAGGACACATTTCAGCTCCTGCTATATTGAAGTTACAGGAGACTGGAAGAAACAACCCGAGAGTGTATCAGGGCCATTTATCTTCCATTTCCTACGTTTCCCGTAATTACTCACCAAATGAATGCACGAGTTTGTTACAGTACTGAATTGAAATACGTCAGCCCCTTTCACATTCTCCTTTCTCCATATCACAGAAAATATTCTAAGAATAGAATCAAAAATGAACAGGGACTGTAGGCCAAGAACACTGCTTGGAGGAATTTAGTAATCTCACCCTCTCCAGCTTAAACCCCGCAAATTCATTGGGGGAGAGGAGGCAGAGGACTTGCACGGCACGATAAAGTGACACTCCCGAATTGCAACAGCCGAGATTACTCTGCCGCAGCCTAGATTCTCCTCGCCACGAGCTAGAGTACAGAGTTTTCTAAATGCTTTCCCCAAGATCCCGAGGTCAGTTTCAAAAGCGGCTCCTCTCAAAAGTCCCAAAGGACACTCGCTCACCCACCCCACTCTGCAAGCAGAGCACTTCCCGTTCGCTCTGGCCGGTCAAGAACTCTAATTTGACAGTGACACACACTGAAAAAAAAGAGGAAGTGGCT
Source organism: Herpailurus yagouaroundi (assembly GCF_014898765.1). NCBI lineage: Eukaryota > Metazoa > Chordata > Mammalia > Carnivora > Felidae > Herpailurus > Herpailurus yagouaroundi. The sequence goes on from NW_024412430.1 coordinate 6,143,134, forward strand.
AAAAGACCATTGCAAGGCATAGATACATATATGTATTTCTTTAAGAGGGGCAAGATCCCTGTCTTCCAGTGAAGCTTCAATGGGAAGTAGCCATCACACCCACTAGAAAGTTGCAGCGAATGATAATGTCGCAAAATCGAGGGCGACTCCTCTCTAAAAGAAAAAAAAAAATTTTAATCCTGGAAATCCTCTTGCTGTCCAAAATGCTTCCCTCCCCTCTGCGAACGCAACAAAGCGACCCATCCCGGTGGGTCGGCTCCCGAGAGCGAGGCTCCAGGCCGGGTACGTGCGTGGTCTGCCCTGCCAAGTGGCAGAGGAAGCGCAGGGCACCAAGGCGGCCAGGGGACGCCGCGAGCAGCTCCCTTACCTGGTTTGACCGGTTTGGGTGGCGGCTTCGACATCGCGCTTCCTGGAGCGGCGGAGCCTCGAGACCAAGCACGAAAAGCCAACCGAACGCCCCGCCAGCCGGCACTCCGGGGGCCCCAAAGTTTCTTTTTGTCTGCTGTGCAGCGGTGCGCCTTCAGGGACCTGCGCCCACCCTTGGCCGTCGGACTAGCGAACGCAGTCAGAGCCGCTCGGCGCCGTGCCCCGCCCCGCCCCGCGGCCGCCCGAGCCTCCCGAGCGCGCGGCCGGGCGACGAGGAAGTGGCCGCCGTCTGGCCTCCGAGCGCTAATTGGCTCCCGG
>NW_024412430.1:6144217-6228068 GCF_014898765.1 Herpailurus yagouaroundi
ATTAAAATACTCATTTTGGGTTTGCTCTGGGCTATTTTAGTTTCTTCCCCCCCCCCCCCCCATGTAAATGACTCTGCTGTTGAGGAAAACTTTGTGCTGAGAAAATAAAATACATGAGTCCAGGGAATCAGATGCCCCAGATCAAATAGGGGTTGTCTCTCCAGGGACAGCCCGTGATTTAGTTTGTAGTTGATCAAGCTGGTTTTCGCCTCATGGGGTCTGCTACTACATATATTTGGAGTGGGGCAAGTCTTGATTGCTGGCTTTTAAGTGTGATTTTAAAATAGTTCTCAAAGTGGGCAGCAGGCAGTGTAATAACACAAAGTGTGGAGGTGGACGGTTCCAGCCCTGCACTTGGAGTTCACCTTGGTGCTGCCCTGTGCATCCAGTGCGGTTTCTGAAATAAATGACTTCTGGTATTGCTGGGCCCACCCTCACCCCAGCACCTGTCTTGCTTTGGCTTCTCCCAGTTCCCCACCCCTCTCAGCACATGGTCACGTGATTGGTGCTACTAAATTGTAGCCGACATTTACCCAAACAGTCTTGGGCAGGCTGAGACTGCTGACTACCATAGAATTAAGGGCTCCTGTTTCGATAAAAACTTGCATTTGACTGTGGGAATTCCCTCCTGAGCCCAAGCAATTTTACAGGTACGTTCTTGACTCTCACTCCTTATTTCTGAATTGCTCGTTGCCACCCAGATAATCCCCTCAAGCGTCTCTCCAGTGCCACAGCCACACTTGTTCTTTGCATGCTGTGTAATTGATCCAATATCCTCATGTGTATGCACAGCTGTGGCATGAAGCAGGGGGACCAGGAGCCCTTGCCACTCAGTGTTCACAGCCATTAATAATACATCAATAAAAATGACATCTATTATACATGAGAGCCTCACAATTAAGCCAGCACATACGGGCATCCTTTCTTTGCTCTTGGTAATAAAGTGCTTTTTCGCAGCTTGGAAAGAAGAAGGAAAATAAGTCGCTTGGACACAGATCAGCGATGGGAATTGGGAGGGCTGCTGGGGGTCTCCAGCTCCGTGGCCACTCACCCCAGTGGCCCAGATTAGCTCCCTGATCACCCCACCAGGCCAGTCCAGAATAAAGAGCAGCATTAGTTCAGGCAACCCTCAGGAAGCACTATTGTGAGATTCCCTGCAGCTGCGCCTCCTTTTCACGTAAAGAGGTGAAAACACTCCATTAGAATATCCATAGGACTGCTTTACTGAACCTTAGGGGGCCTTGTGTGAAACTGCCCTCCACCCACTAGACGCAGGGTCAACAAACAATGGCTTGTGGCTAAAACCTGGCCCTAGGCTTGAACATTTGCAGTCAGTTTTCTGATTAGGAACGCTAACTTTGAAATCCAGCAAGAGAGATGTTATCCCAGTAAGAAAGGAATTCCATTCTTCTCGTTAGTAGATGTGTATTACAACAACAAAACTGTACTCCATTATTAGTTTTGACTTCCGTCAAAAAAAACCGTTATGCAAACTTGTTTTCTCTCTTGTTGTAGAAGTACCTACGTAATAACTTTGAGCTTGCCTCTTGCCTCCCAAAGGCCCAAATATTTACTACCGGGCCCTTTTCTGAAAAAGTGTGTCTACCCTGGCCCTGGACTTTGATTTTTGAGTGAGAAAATAGTACCCTTAAAGGGAATTCACTTTTTTGCCTCTGACCAGCAGTGACGTTTCCCCCCAGCTCTGTGGGTTCCCTGCCACTGGGGAAATAAACGGGTCATCTCCAGGTGATTGAATCTTAAAACTGAGTTTCAGAGTTATGAACCTCTGTCGTGTGTGGTCTCTGAGACTCTGGCCTATAAGCCTGGAGCACACGCCAGCTGTTGTGAGTACGACAGAGAAGCTGGTACGAGGTGAAGCTCTTCTCCTGAATGTGGATAATCCAGTGTGGGGTTCCCCAGAGGTCATGGTCATCCTTGCCCCTCAGCTGGCTCTCCTAATTTAGGGGTCTTATTTCTTTAGATATCCAAGTGACACACGTTCAATTTTTTTTTTTTTAATTTTTAGGAAATTTTACGAAGACGTGATTTTCAAAGCTAATTATGAAAACATTTGTCGTGGGAATCAGTGGGTGAGTAATTTTGCTACAAATAGCCGGTGGACGTACTCAGGATGTCCACAGAGTGTTTTCCTGTAGACGTGGTGGGGAAGGAGGAGTCAGGATTCCTGAATCCTGAAGAAAGGAACAGGCCACTGGCTGTTTTATAAATGGCGGCAGGAGATGAGAGAGTCTCTTACAAACAGATAAACAGGACCCTCAGTAATCAAAATCTGCCTGTTTTACCATTTCTTTTCTGGAGTTAACATCAGATGCTTTTTTATCCTATGTCCTCATTGCCCTGGCATAATTATTAGCTGTGTGCCCCTCTCCCTCTCAAAAGTGTCCTAAATTATATGGTCGCCCAGTCTCTCTGGTACCAGAGGTGTGCATGCAAATAAGACAGCAAGGGACATTATTTGTCTTGCTACTGTTTTATGTTCATCTTTCTTCTGGGTACATTCACATTGTGCATGGTCCAATTAATGAAATACTTGAGACTATTAAAATTAGAAGTTTGTGATTTGGGGGAGATCACTGTGTTATTGTATTACATTACTGTGGTAAGTAATCAGAAGTCGAAGGGGATGGATCCAGTGGCAGAACTCTGCCTTGTCTGGCTCCCATCTAACCAGAACCAGAGTTCCGGTTTTTTTCTGCATGGCTTCTCTTGTCCATGCCTTCCCTGCTGCGCTCACTGCCATCATCCTAATTCAGACCCTCCTTCCCAAATTCCAGTCCCTCCCCCACTTAACCTTTTTTCCATTCCTCTCTGCCAGTTGAATCGTCTTGCAAAAAAGTTTTAATTATTCTCTCGCTTAGTGAACAATAGTCAGTGGTTATCAGTCACCCAGAATGTAATCCAAGTATCCTGGTGCATGAAGACCATTCCATACATAATAAAAGAAATGCATTAGCTTCAGGGACAGGTAGGCTGTAGGAGAGGTTTGATACAGGAGCTCTGTGGTATCCCCAAAGACTTGTTTCTTTCCATCTCTTTGTGTCTTCCTCCACTCGGATCCGTCCTAGACTTGGCTCCACGTTTTGGTCACAAGGACCAGCAGGTCCTGAGACTTTATTCTTCTTAGCCTGCCTCTCTCCCTCTAAGTCATGGTTTTCCCTTTGACGGCACTAGCTGTACCCTGTGCACACAGTCACTGTGGCCAAAGGGATGAACCTGCCTTGATGAGCTTAGGCCAGCGGGGCCCTGCCCTGGAGTTGAGAGCAGGGTCAGTCCACACCAGGCCTCGGAAGCAGGGGTGCACCTGGGGAGGCAGCTGCCCAGTCTACTCTAGCATCTAGTCCAACTTGCATTCTACGTGTTCCCTTCTTCTCAATATCTGCCTCGGGCTTTCTTGCCACGTGCACTGGGTGCTGCCCACACCTCCCTAAGAAAGCCTCCTCTTTACTCTCTCTTCCTCAGCAAGTGCCAAGATTTCATTTTAGTGCTGCTTCCGCGAAGCACCTGCCAGACTCGGCTGCAGTGACCTCTGCTCCTACCTTTCTTCCTTCCTCTAGACTCAGTGTTGGATCTTTCTTGTATACTTACCACTTACTACCCTATGAAATAATCATTACATTAAGACGTCCAGGAATAGTGGGGATTCCAAAGCGTTCAAGAGTCAGTCAAGATCCTGAAAATGTAATGCATGTGTGATGATATTCACTTTTCCGGGGAAGGGGTATATAATCTTTACCAGATTTTCATGTTAAAAAATGTGATGTTAAAAAATATAACTCCAACTGACTAATTTCACTTAGCATAATACCCTCCAGTTCCATCCATGTAGCTGCAAATGGCAAGATTTCATTCTTTTTGATTGCCGAGTAAGACTCCATTGTACATAGATACCACATCTTCCTTATCCATTCATCCATAGACAACTACGTGGGTAGAACTGAAGGGTATTATGCTAAGTGAAGTTAGTCAGAGAAAGACAAATATCGTATGACTTTACTCATATGAGGACTTCAAGAGACAAAACAGATGAACATAAGGGAAGGGAAACAAAAATAATATAAAAAACAGGAAGGGGGACAAAACAGAAGAGACTCATAAATGTGGAGAACAAACTGAGGGTTACTGGAGGGGTTGTGGGAGGGGGGATGGGCTAAATGGGTAGGGGCACTAAGGAATCTACTCCTGAAGTCATTGTTGCAGTATATACTAACTAATTTGGATGTAAATTTTAAAAAATAAAATTAAAAATACATATATATCTCCATGGGCCTTGGAGTTAGACTTTGTATGCTGTCACTTGCTAGCTGTTATCTTGGGCAAGCTTTATGAGTATACGGTTTTTCAGTCCTTAGGTTCCTCAACTTTAAAATGGAAATATTAATATATACCTGCTACAGAATGGATTTCCTCTTGTTTAAGTACCTACAGATAGCCTTTTTAACTCCTCCTTAGCGCTCTGTCCCAAATAAGTATTCCAAATATACTTAACCCTCTTGTCTCTTGGCTATGTAACAAAAAAACAAATGGACCAGGACTTGTGCGTTTATTTGGGTGTTGTGAACAAAGGCGGAAGTGGCTCCGAGTAGGTAGTCGTTTTCCTTCCCCGTAGCCTAGGATAAAGCATGCACCTGTCGGGACACTCTTGCCCTGAGGTTGGAATGCACGTGAGGTGGTTGTGATCTTGGCGCCTGGTGGTTCTGAGCATGCTGAAAGGGAAGAGTTAGTCTTAAGCTGTCACCCGAGCAGGATTCCAAGTGTAGATCTTAGACTGGAGCTTGTTCAATTCCGACTTGTTAAATTCTTGTGAAATTCCCTTTCCCGTCTGTCTCACCTGGACTGCCTTCTGCCTGGTCTGTCTCCTCCAAGTCTACAAAACCGGAGTACCTGTTCTTCATTGTCTCCAGCTAACTCAATGAGAAGGGATCTAATTACTGTTGGTTTGACTGTATCATCTGAAAGGGATAAGTCTAGAACACGACACATTTTCTAACCAGGTTGCCTATACTGTAATAAAGTTATCCCTGTTTACTCTCTATTTTAAACCAAAGTTCAGAATCTGGACTATATAAACTCAACATGGGTTGTGGCCTTTTTTGTTAAAAGGGAAAAAAAATTGTACCAGTATTTTCTCAAGGCGAAAAGTAACACCCCGCCCCACTTTCCCGTCTTTTCAAGAAGATCACCCATATCCTACCCAATTATGTATTCTAAGGTTAATTGGAAAAACTTGACTCCTATTTCTTGTACTTTGTAGGTATGTTGTATAGGTGATATTGAATAAATCCAATAAACAATTTTGGTGAATTAATGTTAGTTTCTTTTCTAGATTTTAAATATATTGTACTCTTTCAACTGGGATTAAGCACAGGTTCTCGCAAATAAATGTGCAGTTAAGAGTTTTTCGTGCCATCAGGGCACCTGGGTGGCTCAGTTGGTGAAGCGTCCTACTTTGGCTCAGGTCATGATCTCACGGCTCATGAGTTCAGTCCCGCTGATAGCACAGAGCCTGCTTTGGATCCTCTGTCCCCCTGTCTCTCTCTGCCCCTTCCTCACTTGAGCGTGCGCACACACACACACTCTCTTTCTCAAGAACAAATGAACATTTAAACAACAGAAGAGAGTCTTGTAGTGTGGACATTTGGTCGTATGATGAAGCCTTGACTTAATATAATATTTTGTTGTTTGTTTTCCGAGAAACCAAGTGGTTTTATTGTAGCATGGGAACAGGACCTGTGAGCAGAAAGAGCTGCCTCAAGTAACTTTACGTTTTGTTTGTTGTTGTTTTTTGTTGTTTTGTTTTTAGAAGAGACAGAATACCAGGAGGGGAGGGGGGAGAGGAAGAGAGTCTTAAGCAGGCTTTACACTCAGCGCGGAGCCCGTGCAGGACTCAATCTTATGACTCTAGGATCATGACCTGAGCCCTTATCCAGAGTCAGACAACCAACTGAGCCACCCAGGCGCCCCTAGAGGAATGGTTTTAAATGCACAAAGTAAAACATAGGAATACAGAGGAAAAACCAGTTATATTGAAATACAGTTCTAAAAATATTTTCAAAACAAATTGTAGCATTGTGATATATACATTTCTTTACTAACTTATTAGATGATAGTATCCAGCGGTAGGTCTGAAAACTGCCATAAATTTGAATGTAATGATGAGTGTCGATGATGCTTCAAGATATCTGCCCCAACTGTACCATAATATGAAAATATCTATGATTTCTATTGGTGACAAAGTCACAGCTACTGTAAAGACTACTGATGTTTGTTGCTTATATTCATAATTAAAGGGGAAGCTAAAGTTCTGTTAGAATATAGTAAGAATAAAGATGTAATCTCTTTCCCATTCAAGTTCACAAAGTCTATGAGTCTGTCCACAGACCCTCAGAAACGTCAGCCCCAGGTTGAGAAAAGCTCTGACCAAATGACTAGAGAAGTGCTGTGTGTGGCATTAGATGCTGGAAAAGTAGACACACAGAGCAGTTAGTCAGGGTCCCCATTTTCCTTGGTGTCACAGTCCAGCCTTGATGACTGCATGTGATACACTTCGATGGGTTCTCCCACCTCTCCCCAAAGCGGAGAGAGGTTGAGAAAGGAGGCAGTACAGCAGAGCTGTGGATGTGTGCTAAGTGCTTGTAATAAGCCCATCCTCCAGTTTTCTCTATGATACATGGAAACAAAATCACAATGACCCGCCTGCAATTTTATACACTTGAAGGAAAAGTGCTGCTCATATTCTGTGGTTTTGCATATGAACCCTCTGAATGTTTCAGTACACACAGAACATTCTTTTGCTTCCCACATAGTAGCTATATTTTTAAGCCTTAGTATTACCCAGTTCACTTGCCCAGTACTTAGTTTCCTTTCTCCTTCATCCTTTCCAGTATATTTCTTATCATTTATTATGGTAGATCTACTTAGGGCTATGGTTTTGCCAACATATCTATGAAAGAAATAATTTCTCATTTATGTTTATTTATTTTTGAGAGAGAGACAGACAGAGTGTGAGCAGGGGAAGGGCAGAGAGAGAGGGAGACACGGAATCCAAAGCAGGCTCCAGGCTCTGAGCTGTCAGCACAAAGCCCGATGTGGGGCTTGAACTCATAGACCGTGAGATCATGTCCTCAGCTGAAGTCCGATGCCCAACCAACTGAGTCACCCAGGTGCCCCAATAATTTCTTTTAGACATTGCATGTTGTTTTATTTTACCTTATTTATTTTTAAAATTATTTATTAAGTAATCTCTACACCCAGTGTGGGTCTCGAACTCATGACCCCAGGGTCAAGAGTCACATGCTCTTACGACTGAGCCAGCCAGGCATCCCATACATATTGTTTTAAATATTCCGTTTTTTTTTTAAGATCACTTTAAAATGGTTTATATTAAATGCATCTTCCTTCTTGGTATTTCTGATTTTTTTTTCTTTTCCTTTTTTTTTTGTTCAGTGTGACAAATGGCGGGAAGACAACGCTGGCTAAGAATTTGCAGAAACACCTCCCAAACTGCAGTATCGTATCTCAGGATGATTTCTTTAAGGTATATAAAACTTCTCAGGTAATTCATTTAACACAACAAAATCCTAGTAGCCGGTTGATTAAATTACGTCCAGAAAGCCTTTGCTGAACGATACAGCTTTTGTAGTGAAGGCAGGTTCCATGCAGTAATGTCACTGATCCACTAGATGGCATTACTTATTGTTGCGGCTCTGATTTTATTTATCCTCCTCATGCAAAGCGTTTACTAAAAGTTTATCGCCTCTTCATTCTATAATTGTATTATTTCTGCACTGCACAGTTTTGATGGGTGCTTCGTTATTTTTTCAGCCAGAGTCTGAGATAGAGATAGACGCAAATGGATTTCTGCAGTATGACGGTAAGTAGATGGGTTTGTGAAACACGCACAAATGTTCATTTTCTGTTTCAAACCTCTGTCTGTGAAGACAGTCTCGAAACGTGCTCAAACACACTGCTATACTCTACATATGCTTTTGTAAAGGTTTCTGATTTATGTCCAACTATTTAAATAAATGAAACCCAGGGCGCCTGGGTGGCTCAGTCTGTGTAGTGTCTGACTTCGGCTCAGGTCATGGTCTCGTGGTTCGTGAGTTCAAGCCCCGCATCAGGCTCTGTGCTGACAACTCGGACCCTGGAGCCTGCTTCGGATTCTGTGTCTCCCTCTCTCTCTCTGCCCCTCCCCGACTCATGCTCTATCTCTGTCTCTCAAAAATAAACATTAAAAACAATTTTTTTAATAATAAATAAATAAATGAAACCCTTTTTCCCCAGTTTTATATTTAAAACTGAAAACATTGGAACAATAGATTTTTTTTTTCTAAAGCTAGAACAAGGTATGTTTGCTGGTACTATATTCATCCCTGCCGGGGGGGCACACATAGCTCTACTCTCACCCCCTCCCTGCAGTCTTGCTTGGAACAAAGTCCAGGCTCATCCTGTGGGCTTCCTTCCCAGTGACCAAGGTGCACCGGACAGCTGGTTTCTTCTTTCCACTGTTCATAAGGGTTAGTGAATATTTTTTAGATGGATTCACCTCGCTCCCTTGCCCAATCTAATACTGTTTTGAAGCCAAAGGATTATAAAGTCAGAAAATATTTATTTTCCTCTAGAGAATGTCATGCTAATAAACTATATTTAATGGTCTTATCAACTTTGATAACTAACAAGATGATCACTGAGTGTTTATGCAAACTGGCAGCAGAAACAGCTCTCTTAAAGACCCATAAACTGTGTTCTTTATTTTTAACTTTGACGACCTTAGAGGAAAAATGTTGTGTAATCAGTTCTTACAGACACATGATAGTTTTAAGAGAAGCAAAATCCTTGACTCGCTGCCTGTTCTTGTGTCTTGAACTGTAGCCAGGATATTTTTTTTCATTTCCTCCCCCCCCCCCCCCGAAGGTTTGTAAGGAAGATTATTAAAAAGTAAGAGTTAAGCAAGGAAAAACCATTTTCAACAACGGACAAAGAATTATTTCTAATGCAAATGAGTTCTTATAAACTGATAAGAAAAACACTAATATTCTAATTGAAAAATGTCCAAGGATATAAATAAGCTTTTTACAAAAGCAAAAGGTTATTCGATTAATAAATATACAATAAAAAGTCAACCTCAGAAGTAGCCAAAGAGTTGTAAATGATTTTTTCCCACTTATCTTGCAAGGAGATTTTTTTCTCAGTGTTTATTTTAAGAGAGAAGAGCCCGTGTCCACACACGTGCACATGAGCAGGACAGGGGCAGAGAGGGAGGGGGAGAGAGAATCCCAAGCAGGCTCCATGCTCTCAACATGGAGCCCATCGTGGGGCTCAATATCACAAACCCTGAGATCATGACCGGAGCCAAAACCAAGAGTCAGATCCTTAACTGACTGAGCCACCCAGGTGCCCCAAAGTGAACAGATTTGGAAAGAAATAATTATCTAATGATGGCACAGGCTTAATAAAACAAAAACTTTCATAAATGGAAATATCAACTGACATAAGCTTTCTGGAAGGGAGACTGAACGCATGTCCCAAAGTCCTTAATATATTCATGCCGTGTGTCAAGTGTCCCACTTCCAGGAGTCTATCTTAAGGAAAATCTGAAATTTTTAGGCAAGTACACAAATTTAAAGTAAATCAAGGTAATGTTGAAATCTTTATGATAACCACCAAAAGGTTAATTTAAAGACACAAAGCTATCAAGTTTATAAATAGATGGAATCATTAAAATGTAGTTGATACATACAAAATAAGTCAGAAGAGGTAAAAAACAGAGAACTTAAAAGAAGTCAAAAGATACGGAAAAGTAGAAAATGAGTGTAAGATGATAGATTTAAGCCAAATATATTGGTAGCTACATTAAATCAATTGAACTAAAATACAACAAAGATTGTCAAGCTGGATTGAAAGAAAAATAAAAAAAGCTCCTTACAAGAGATATATTTAAATATTAAGACAAAGAAAAGTAGACAAGGCTAGAAAAAGATAATGCCATGTGAATAATAATGCCTACTGAAAGAAATATGGTATAACTACTAATCTCAGACAAAGTAAACACAAAGAGTGTCACTAGAGATACTGTTACTAATATATTACTAAAAACAAAGAGATAAATAAGTTAATTCAACAGGAAGATAAACAATCCAAAATTTGTATGCACCTCATAACATAACTTCAAAATATGTTAAGCAAAAACTGACAAAACTAAATGGGGAAATACATAAATCTATAATTATTGTGGGATTTTTAAAAAATTTTTTTAAAGTTTATTTAATTTTGAGAGAGAGAGTGTGTGTGTGTATGTGAGTGGGGGAGGGGCAGAGAGAGAAAGGGAGACACAGAATCTGAAGCAGGCTCCAGGCTCCAGGTTCTGGGCTGTCAGCACAGAGCTGCGTGCAGGGCTTGAACCCACCAACCGTGAGATCATGACCTGAGCCAACGTCAGACACTTAACCAACTGAGCCACCCATGCACCCCAGTTGTGGGAGATTTTTAATACAACTTCTTCAGTAACTAGTGGGAAAAGCAGACAAAAATTATAAGGGTATAACAGATTTGAAGCACACAATTAACAAACTTAACTGAACTAGCATATATGGAACATGTAGCCAATCACAGCAAAATACACATTTTGATTTTCTTAAGAATACAGAGCACATTAATTAGAGAGCGTATGCAAGGGCATGGAGCAATTCCTAGTACATTTCAGTAACTTGAAGTAATATAGAGGTATCTTCTAATCACAGAGAACTGAATTAGAAATCAGTAACAAAAGAGTAAGCAGAAAACTCCCAAGCGTTTAGAAATTAATCAGTATCCTTTCTTTCTGGAAAAATTTAAACATATGCAAAAGTTGGCAGAAAAGTATAATGAACTCTCATGGATTCAACTTCTAAATGATGCACTCTTGACCAATTTATATTTCATCTGTACCCTTACCTTCTCCTTCTATATTTTTTGAAGTAAATTCCAGACGTCATCACATTTCATCTGAAGCAAAGCACTTCTGTGTATCCCGTGGGCCAAAGAATAAATCGCAGTGAAAATCAGAAGATCCTTTTAACTGAACAGTAATGAAAATATATTAAAACTAATGGTATTTCTGGTTGCAGCTAAGTTGGATTGCCCCCATTCCTTGCTCTTCCTCCCCCTTATAATTGAAAATCCTGGATGGAACATGACAAACAAAGGAAGACTCGAAGATGAAAAGAAGGGAGCCAAACGCCTAGGGCCTTCAGGACTTGAGGAAGGGCATGACTGTGATTCTGTGGGTTTTCTTTTTACCTGTCATATATCCAGGAAGGGGTACTGGAAGGGTGTGAAACATGGAATCATCAATAGGTGCAGACAAAAAAAGCCCCAAGAAACCTGTTCCCTCTAGTCAAAGGACCAGGAAAAGGATGGCCTACTCAAATCGAATATCATTTTGATAATATCCACCCTATTGTAGCTAAACACAGAGGGAAAAACCATCGTCCCCTCATGGTGTCAGCAGGGACTAGTGAGCAAGACTTCTGGACCCATCCGGCACCAGCAAGGCAAGGACCCCACCGGGGTCCTATCACTGGAGCCAGAGAGCTGGATTCCCACAGCCACCTACAGCAGAGACAGGATGACGCGGTGTGAGGTGGTGTTACTTGAGACTCCACTGTCCCCACCCAAGGAGCGTCAGCTACTGTCAGGAGGATGCAGTTGAGAGCTGAACGTCTGTCCTCACCAAGCAACAATGAAGCTACACCTGCATCTCCCCTCGTGGCTGCCCCCACTCCATGTTGGTGAGGTTTAGCAGGGGGATGACCACCCATCCCCACCTAAACCTGCATACTACACCTAAACAGGGTAACTATTAAAAAAAAAAAAAAGATCAAATAGGATCCAGAGCCTCACAACATAATACCCTAACCTTCCAGGACGAGACTGAAATTCATTCGTTACATCAAAAACCAGGCAACTCTCAACTTGAATGAGAAAAGAAATCAACAACCACTCCATGATTACCCAGATGCTGGAATTATCTAACAAGGATTTTAAAGCAGCATTCATAAAAAGGCTTCAGCTAGCAATTGTGAACATTCTTGAATCAAGTGAGAAATGTGAAAGCCTCAGTAAAGAAATAGAAGAGGTAAAAATCAAATAGGAATTTTTAAATTGACAACATACAGTAAACTGAAATTTTAAAACTCACCAAATGGGCTCAAGAACAGAATAAATATGACAGGGGAAAGAATCTGAATTTAAGGACAGAACAGTAGAAATTTATCTGAACAACAGAGAGAAAATGGACTGAAAAGAAATTAACAGAAATATGGGACAATAACAAAAGCTCTAACATTCATATCATTGGAGTCTCAGAAGGAAAGGAGAAAGTGTGGTGCTAAAGAAGTAGGTAAAACATCATAAATTTGGCATAAGACATAAACCTACAAATTCAAGAATCTGATCCCTAAGCAGATTAGACAAGACGGATCAAGAAGAAAAGAGAAGGCACAAATTACAAATATCAAAAACAACAAAGGTAGTATCACTACGGAGCCTACAGGCATTAAAAAGATAAGAGCATATTATGGACGTTCTGTGCAACTAAATTAGAAAACTTTAATGAAATTGACAATTTCCTGGGAAAATGCAAGTTACCAAGGCTAACAACAGAAGAGAAAATCCTAAGAGTCCTATGTCTATTAAATAAATTAATCGATAATTTTAAAACCTTCCACTAAAAAACCTAAGTCCAGATGGCTCAATTCAGTAGTTCCAGAGTAGGGCTCAGAAATTACAATTCTGGTAAATTCCCAGGTGATACCAATGCTGTTGGTCTACGTACTATACTTTGAGAATCAGTGTTGTAGAATACTTTTGCAGAATTATAATTGTAAGCTCAGAAGGTATGCTCAGTTTAGAGTTTGAAAACGACATATTCGTGTCCTTTATAAAATTTTTAATGATTTTTCTCTTAATTGCCTATGAGAATGCTTTGTATATTAAAGATGTTGTGAAATACATTGCAGGTATTTTCCCCAGCATATCATTTATTTTTCAAACTAATTTATAGATATTTTGTTATCAAAAATATTAAACTTTTATGTAGTCACGGGGGGAACAGGCATTATAAATAAAGCAAGATTAGCCATGAGTTTATGATTGTCAAAGCTGGTAATGGGGCCATGGGAATTCATCGTACTCTACTTTTGTATATATTTGAAATTTCACATATTAAAAATGTTTTGGGGTACCAGGGTGTCTCAGTCGGTTGAGCGTCTGACTTTGGCTCAGGTCATGATCTCCAGGTTCAATGGTTCGAGCCTCGCATCGGGCTCTGTACTGACAGCTCAGAGCCTGGAGTCTGCTTCAGATTCTGTGTCTCCCTCTCCCTCTGCCCCTCCCCTGCTTGCACTCGCTCTCTCTCTCTCTCAAAAATAAATATTAAAAAAATTTGTTTTAAATATTTCAAACATATCAATTTGTCAATAATAGAGTTTAAATTTATCTAAAATATTTATTAGCTATTTTGAAAGGTAAATGAAATAGTATTATTTTATGTATTTATAGAGCCCTAGACATACTCATCATACAAAGCCACATCATAAAACTTTTGTTGTATTCATTTCATGTATTTTTGTACATTTACTTGAAGTGCTTGAAGCGCTCAATATGGAAAAAATGATGTCCACCATTTCCTGCTGGATGGAAAGCCAAGGACAGTCCCTGGCATCAACAGACTCTGGAAGTGCCGAGGAAATTCCCATACTGATCGTCGAAGGCTTCCTTCTCTTTAATTATAAGTAAGCATCCTCAACCTTATACTGACCTTTAGTGAATGGTGGGGGGGGTGGGGGAAGGGAAACCTTGCAAACTAAATATGCTGTTATTTTAGGCCCCTCGACACACTATGGAACAGAAGCTACTTTCTGACCATTCCGTATGAAGAATGTAAGAGGAGGAGGAGGTGAGTTTTGATATCACCTTTGTGGATTGGAATTCCAAGGACAAAATATGCATGGGGATGAAAAGTACAGCATAGGGAATAGAGTTGGTCGTGTTTATAACAGCTTGTATGGTGACAGATGGCAGCTAACTCGTGGTGACCATGGAGTCACATATAGGCCCGTTGAATCCCTGTGTTGCACACCTGAAACTAGCGTGTGAACTGTACTTCAACAAAAAATAAAATTTTTTAAGCAAAAACATTTTTAAAATTTTTTAAAAGACAAAATTGTAGGAAAAACAAGGAAAGAACATTATTGAGCAGTGTATATGTCAACGAGGCCTCATCTCTTCTACATGAAGAGCAAAGCCTTGTTACATAAATGCTCATCCACCTGGACTAATGCAAATTATTTTTCTAACATACATTTATTTATTTGTTTATTTAGACAGAGAGGGCGTGAGCAGGGGAAGAGGAGACAGAGAGAGAGAGAGAATCCCAAGCAGGCTCCGAGCTGTCAGTGCAGAGTCCCATGTGGGTCTCAGTCCCACAACCATGGGATCATGACCTGAACTGAAATCAAGAGTCGGGCGTTTAACTGACTGAGCTACCCAGGCACCCTGCAAATTACTGTTCCAAGAAAAGGCCTTTCGACAAACCATTTGACTTCTCTGTCCTAAATCTTCAAGTGAGCCAGTCCCATGTTGATTATAATTTTAAATTTGTGAACCATTGTTCTGCTATAGCCACAAAGGACACCAGTTAGTTGAAAGCTTAATCTAACATATCAGTTCCTCTGTCATTATTTATGTTGATATTTGCTCTTGATTTTTTTATAAAGCACTGAAGCGTAGGCAAATAATTATGAATGGTAGCGAATTACAAAAATAATGTTTTTGGAACCCGGAAAGTAAATCCATTTTATTGTCTTTGTAAGTAGCACTGAATCTAAAATGTATGTATGCTCTTAATCCTGTTTAGATTAAGTCTCAGTGATTTTCCCATTATCCTGATCACTGTTAGTGTATCAATTGTGTGTTTCCATCAGTATAAAGTTTCCTGTGTGTTTTGATAGTACGAGAGTCTACGAGCCTCCAGACACCCCAGGGTACTTTGATGGCCACGTGTGGCCCATGTATCTAAAGCACAGACGAGAAATGGAGAAGATCACATGGGAGATTGGTAAGCGCCTTTTCTCCCTCTACAGAGGGCATTTACTTGTCTTTGCCTTTAAGTTCACAAGAGCAAGGACGTTAGGAGGTTTTTTACTCGTGGATTACATAATAAAGGATCCTTCTAAGCCACAACACTCTGGGCTCCTCTGCTTCCACAGTAGGCGCTACTGGTTTCTGTTTCTCGGTCTTCAACTCTCGTCAAAGCCTGTCAGCTTCTAGGTGGTCATTCATGAAACTCATATTGAGTGAATGTCTTCTGTGTGTAAGGCAGTGTCCTGCTGATGTCAAGGGAAGTAAGACAAAACCTGCCCCCACTTGTAAGAGCCAACATTCTGTCCAGGAAACAGCCGCTAAAGATCCTGGCTGCACGAGCATGTCCTCTCTAGCTATGCCAAGTGCTGTGCTACCAAGTTCCAGGGGGACGGCCCAAGGCCCAGCAATCAGGGAAGGCTTCCTTGAAGAAGCCTCTTAAACCACACTCTAAAGGGTTTAAATGGACAAAGGGAGATAGGTCGGTAGACAGAAGATCACTCCAGAGTACCCGAAAAGACCAGGGACACAAAGGAGCTAGTAGCACCTGAGAGAAGGTTGGTATATTTTTGGTAGAGAAAACTGAGAGAGAGGTGATACTGGAGACACAGGGAAGATCTAAACTCTACCAGGCCAGTTAAGGACTTGGGGCATTATCCTGGGAGAAGTGGGAAGCCCTGTACAGAGAGGTTTTAAACAAAGACATGGTAGGGGCACCTGGGTGACTCAGCGTCTTGTTCTTGACTTCAGCTCAGGTCACGATCTCACGGGTTGTGGGTTCAAGCCCCGCATGGGGCTCTGCGCTGACAGCACAGAGCCTGCTTCGGATTCTCTGTCTCCTCTCTCTGCCCCTCCCCTGCTCGTGCACTCGCTCTCTCTCTCAAAATGAGTAAACTGAAAAAACAATTTTAAACAAGGACATAGTTGATATCAAATTCTTGTTTTAGTGCGATTCCCCTGGCTATGTGAGGGTGGATGCAGAGGGTGTGATGTTGGACGCGTGTGCTCAGTAGAACAGGGTGACGAAATAGATACGGAGCGGCACTCTCCCTCTCCATCTCAAATGCCACTCTAACCATGCCCCCCACCCCCTTTGCTGAAATACCGTCAGAGTCTCCAGCTTTCTGGCATAAAATCCAAACATACTTCAGGGCCCCTAAAGACTAAGGCACAGACAGCCTTGCTCTAAAATCTCATCCCTACAGTGTTCCGACCTCCCAGCTTCTAGCCACTCCAAACTGTGCATCCTTTTCTTAACAGACATGTTTATCTCTTACCTCCAGTTTTCTTTTTTTTTTTTTTTAATTATTTTTGTTAATGTTTATCTATCTTTGAGAGAAAGAGACAGTGTGAGCAGGGGAGGGACAGAGAGAAAGGGAGGCACAGAATCTGAAGCAGGCTCCAGGCTCTGAGCTGTCAGCACCGAGCCCAAGCTCAAACTCGTGAACTGTGAGATCATGACCTGAGCCAAAGTCGGACGCCTAACCAACTGAGCCACCCAGGCGCCCCTGACCTCCAGTTTTCTGATTAAAGAGTTCTTTCCTTCCTTTAACTACATAGCTTCTACTTTTTCTTCAAAATTAACTATGCCAGTTTGGGTAAAAATATCTCCTGGGCCTGGAGAATTCTGAGTCAGTACATACGTGGCACAGCCCAGACCCCTGCATGATTCAAGAAGCTTCATAGGCAAGCCTGATGCATACGTAGGTTGGAGAACCACCCCCTTAAATGATTCTTTTGGGGAGACACCTCTGCAGTGCTCCTAAAGTGCCACATGCACAGTACCACGTAACTCTTGCTTTTTCAAAAAATAACTTTCACATCTGCTAGTATGCATTTCTGAAACCAAATTTTTTTTAACTTATTGTTCCTGACTGTAATCTATTTCTCTCTTTAATGACTATTCATTTCTTTTTACATTATGGCCCTGCATTCTTTGTTTAAACCTATTTGTATTCTTTTTTTTTTTAAGTTTATTTATTTATTTTGAGAGAGTGACAGTGTGAGTGGGGGAGGGGCAGAAAGAAAGAGAGAGAGACAGAGAGAGAGAGAGAGAGAGAGAGAAAGAGAATCCCAAGCAGGCCCCACACACTCAGTGCAGAGCCAGGTGCGGGCTCAAACTCATGAAACCATGAGCTCATGACCTGAGCTGAACCCAAGTATCAGACACTTAATGGACTGAGCCATCCAGGCACCCCAAACCTATTCGTATTCTTAAGAGATGTCAAGTGCCAGAGTAAGAATCCTGTACTAACCGATCCACCCTCCTTTCTCCTTCCCAGTTTACCTAGATGGAACAAAATCTGAAGAGGACCTCTTTAAAGAAGTGTATGAAGATCTAATACAAGAACTAGCAAAGCAAAAGGGTAAGTATTATGGATGGTGAAGGAACAGCCAGGAAAATAGTTCATTTTATACCCAAGAATGGCTTACCAGAATGCTAATGTAGGAGTGATTATATCCATTCATTCATTGCTTTGAAGATAATTCAGAATCAGAGACTCTGAATGGGTTTGGGGACTTGATTATTTTGTTTATAAGGTTTTTTTTATTTAAGGGTGAAAATATGTTTATGTTATGTCATTTAAATTGTTTAGTAGATGGATGTTATTTCAATGGGACTGAAATTATCCTTTGAGCAGAGTGAAGTTAAAATGCTGGTGATCTCATTTTAGTATGTCAAGAATTCCCCGTTTCCTTTATTCTTCTAGAAGATTTCCCATGAATTTATTTTCCCAAATGCTTCAAAAATAAACACAAGATGTTAAAAAATATTTATTGAATGTTTCCTTAAGGTGTTCATATAAGATGACACATTTTGCAAGTACCAGAAACTTTTCCTTTATCTAGTTTAAGCACAAAGAAAGTACAGGGGTAGTGGTGGCTTCAGGCTCAGCTGGATCAAGCTGGTTCAAATGTCATCTTCAAGACTCTGCCACAATTCCACGTTCTGTTTGGGTTTCTTTTGAAGTCAGACTCTCTCTACTGACAGATACGATGGCTGTGACAGCACCATACTCCTAGGCTGAACAGCCTCTTAGGCTCAACAGTAGAAAAAGACCATTAATCCTTTCCCAAGATTTCCCATGAGTTGATAAATGTTGAAGCTGGGTTTTGGGTTCCAAGGGGTTTATATGTGATTCTCACTGCTTTAGCATATGTTTAAAATTCTTTATTTTAAATGTTTTTTTTAAAAGCACTTTTAGGGGGAGGGGAAGAAAAAAAAAAAAAGAGGTTAGAGTGGGAGAGATCCAAAGCATAAGAGACTCGTAAAAACTGAGAACAAACTGAGGGCTGATGGGGCATGGGAGGGTGGGGAGGGTGGGTGATGGGTACTGAAGAGGGCACCTTTTGGAATGAGCACTGGGTGTCGTATGGAAACCAATTTGACAATAAATTTCATATATTAAAAAAAAAACCAATATGAAAGGACAAAAAAAAAAAAAAAAAAGAAAAGAAAAAAAAAAAGCACTTCTACATTTTAGCCGAGCTAAAAATTCTCAGGGAAGATTTTGATTGGTCCTGCTTGGGTCACATGCCTTGTGCTAACCCAATCACTTTGGCCAGGGAGATGGCATACTCTGATTGGCTAGGACTGGAACATGCGCACATCTTGTAATTGAATGCCTCTCTTAAGGCCTTCTGTTTAGGGGGAGAAATTCCCCAAAGGGAAAGCAGAGCAGGTGGTAGAAACCAGAAGGATGAAAAAGCATGAAGGGAGAACAAAACTCTAGACCTACCTGCTGTTATATTCGAACTGTTTGAACTAACAGGGTTTTCATGGTGAATATATGCAAAATGCTCATTCAAGAGAGATGGGTATGAGTCACTCCTGCAGTGGAGAATATTACATGCATTTAACTACCCTAGTCCAGATGTCATCATCTCTAATAAGAATTAGATTTCCTTTGTTCTCAGTAAATCCCTGTCTTACAAGGGGACTGAGCCCAGCCAGCTAGCCCACTGGTCCTCCACACTCCTGGTTTCAGGCTCAGCCCTTCACGGAGGCAGGAGCCCATTTGAAGAAATTTCAGTAGCATTTTAAGGTTTCTTCTAGTGGAACTTACAGTCCGTGGCAGATATACCGGACTACCTCTGCCATCTGTTACTTGGATGAAAGGCCGGGAAACTCAGCACTGGCATGAATGGCTATAAGGAGGTGTAGGGTGAAGGGGGCGTTCAGCCTTCATAAATCATAGCCCCTGAGCCAGGGCCTCTTTCTGAGGGTTATCAGCTCCCTTTCTGGCCCTAGTGAGATACTTCAGGGTGTTTTAGCTGCTGGACACCTATACCTTTCCATCCTCTTAATAATGGCCAGTGCTCAAGTCCATTTCTGTTTTTTTTTTTTTCTTTTTTTTCTTTTTGTAAACGTTTATTCATCTTTGAGAGAAAGAGCATGAGCAGGGGAGGGGCAGAGAGAGAGGGAGACAAAGAATCCGAAACAGGCTCCAGGCTCTGAGCTGTCAGCACAGAGCCCAATGCGGGGCTCGAATCCACGAACCGTGACATCATGACCTGAGCTGAAGTCAGACACCCAACCAGCTGAGCCACCCAGGCGCCCCTCACCTCCATTTCTTAGTGACTAAGTCGGACTCTGTGGCGTTGCCTTGTCGCCCATCTCCTGATAAAGATGAAAGGAGCCTTAAGCAAATAGCTCAGGCAAACCTCACCTAGTTCCACACCACACGCCAGCATGTGCCATCCGTCCCAGGGCCCAAGAACAACAGGTATGTTTTGATGGACACTGAAAGCCCACAAGAAAGTACATGTCCACGTATGTGGCACCCACCTTTTCCCTTGCTTACGTCCTAGAGGTTTGTAAGGAGTATTCACCTTCACCTTTTAAGGCTATCTCGTTTGTGTCGTGGATATTGGGTAAAGTTAAGTAGGAGAAAAAGTAAAGAATGTTAAAAAAGCTATAAAGTCCAAAGTAGATGAGCTTTTCCTACCTCTTAAGATCTGTGTTTTGTTTTGTTTTTTTTTTTCCAGTTGCCTTAGTAAGTTCTGGTAGTATTTATAGTAACCGCCCCCCCTTCCCAGTTCTTAAACCGCGGCGCCCTGGCAGAGCCTCCTGGAGGGATCCTCAGTGTGGCCTGGTTTAACCCACAGTCAGGGGCTGAGCTGGCAGGGAGGCCTTGCCCGTGTTTCTAAGCACTACTCTGCAGGCCTTGCGTAACATCTCCTAAACCTGCTGAACTCAATTTCCACTCTAAGCACATAAAATCATAATTGTGGTAAAGTAATAATAACGAGAGGGAAACAGAGATTGAATTTAATTATTAATGAAACAAATGACCCAGGAGAGTAAGAAACATAAAGTTCTAATTTAATCCTTATTTAAATTCAGTGTTTGAGGCAAAATGCAGTCGTTACCCATTCTCACGATGACAAGGCAGGCTAGCCATCGGAACATCCAGAGTCCTTTTGAGAATGTTTCTTTTCATGGCGATGGTTTTCTTTCTGGCACACTTGTTACGTTTTCAAAGGAGTCCGACTCTGCCACATGTACTGGGTAGGAGCTAGAAAAGGTTGGCGGAAGAGCGGCTCCCACATGCGGGAAGGAAAAAGGGGAAAAGTGTGTATTTACATCTCATTATAAAAGCATATTAATTATTTTTTAAAAGTTTTTATGTAAAAAAAAATGACTTAAATTCAGTCAGCAGTGTTACCATTTTAATGAGGACACAGTCAATATTTTTGCTGTTCCCATCAGTCTCTTTACATGGTTACATGGTTACTTGCCATGGTTTTTTGTTTTTACATTAGTATTTACTATTTAAGGAGCTTTATAGAGCTTATTATAAAATGAAACTGAGCAAAACTAAACAGCTCTCCTAGTGAAAGGAGTCAAGGCTGAGTTCTGTTTTGCTCATTAAAAGTGAGTTATAGGGACACGAGGGTGGCTCAGTCAGGTAAGGGCCCAACTCTTGGTTTCGGCTCAAATCATGATCTCACAGTTGGTGAGTTCACGCCCAGTGTCGGGCTCTGTGCTGACAGCGTAGAGCCTGCCTGGGATTCTCTCTCTCCCTCTCTCTCTCTCTGCCCCTCCCCTGCTCACTGATTCTCTCTTTCTCTCAAAATAAACTTAAAAAACTTTTTTTTTTAAAGTGAATTATAAGGGGGTACTTGGGTGGCTCAGTTACGTGTCTGACTCTTGATTTTGGCTCAGGTCATGACCTCAGGGTTGTGAGATCAAGCCCTGAGTCAGGCTCCGTGCTGGGCATAGAGTCTGCTTAAAATTCTCTCTCTCTCTCTCTCTCTCTCTCTCTCTCTCTCTCTCTTTCTCCCCCTTTCTCTCTCTCTCCCTCCCCTCCGCCCCCCCCTCTGCCCCTCCCCCTGCTCACATGCTCTTTCTCCCTCTCTAAAAAAAAAAAAAAAAAAGTGCATTATAAGACTTGCTTTGACATCTCAGTGGAGAAGAAAGATGTCCTATGTTACATTTCAAATCTAAGGAATAAGAAATTGCAAAATAAAAATTTGATAAAATGTGTGTATTTTCTTTTTGGTATTTTTATACATTGAATTTAAAATGTCCAATTAAAGGTAATAGTAGTATAATTATCTAATACAATAGTCTACATTATCATAGGATTAATGACCCATTTCACAATTGCTGGACATTTAGTGCCATCGTAAGTTTTTCACATTAGCAAATAATGTGCTATAAAAATATCTGCCTATATCACTTGTTTTCTTCTTCTTGAATTATATTAAAATTTTTCAGGGGCACGTGGGTGGCTCAGTCAGTCAGTTAAGCGTCCGACTTCAGCTCAGGTCATGTTCTCATGGTTCAGGAGTTCAAGTCTTGTGTCAGGCTCTGTGCTGGCAGCTCAGAGCCTGGAGCCTGCTTCGGATTCTGTGTCTCCCTCTCTCTCTGCCTCTCCCCTGTTCATGCTCTGTCTCTGTCTCTCTCTCAAAAATAAATATTAAAAAAAATTAAAATTTTTTGGAAGTAGCACTTGCTTGGTCAAAGACTATAATCATTCTTATATTTACATACTTCAGAGATGACTACACCAAAAAATGTGTGTTTTTCCAACACAAACTATGTAGCACAAATACAACAGGTTTATCATTGAGTTTCAAGCCAAAGTCCCAAAGTCAGGCTCACATACGCTTCCTTGGTTTATGAAAAAAGATTAAAGGTACCAATACACTTTTCCCAAATCAAGGATAACATTCCAAAACAGTAATTCTAGTACAGCCAGCCACCCTTTGTGATATTCTTCTAATTTTCAAACTATTTCATTCTTTTAAGCCAATGATTATTATACCAATTGCAAATGATATTGGGTATCTGATATCTTCAGATAGGCTTAAATTTAATCAAGGATTAAAAGAATGAGACTTGGCCTCTATTTAGTTCTTTGTGGAAAACCAGCATTTCTGGTCCCAGAATCCCTGTGACGTTAACATTAAGATTTACTGTTGATAGTGTAAACATTTCGGGGCGCCTGGGTGGCGCAGTCGGTTAAGCGTCCGACTTCAGCCAGGTCACGATCTCGCGGTCCGTGAGTTCGAGCCCCGCGTCAGGCTCTGGGCTGATGGCTCGGAGCCTGGAGCCTGTTTCCGATGCTGTGTCTCCCTCTCTCTCTGCTCCTCCCCCGTTCATGCTCTGTTTCTCTCTGTCCCAAAAATAAATAAAAAACGTTGAAAAAAAATTTTTTTTAAAAAGATTTAATAAAATGGAAATTGGAATTCTCTACTCATTTCTCTTCTGCTTGTATTTGTTCCCAAGGTTTGCACGTGACAACGTAGAGATGGAGTGCACTGAACCCTTCGGGGGATGAATTAGGAAACTCGAAGGCCTCTATTTAAGAACCTGCACGAAGATACAATATGTACTTTGGTATGATGACAGCTGTAGTTCGTTTGTGTTACCACATATGATTTCTGCCACGTGAGGAACAGTAAATAGGGATCCGTGCCACTGGACGGGAATGTACCTTGTTGAGTTGTTCTCGCTCCAAGGAGTGCAGAGATACAGCATTAGCTCACTAACGAGTCAGTTCCTCTAGACCAATGATCATCAAACTTTTCCAAATAGGACCAAGTACGAAATAAGGTTTACATCACAATCCAGTAGAGATGTAATCCATTATGTTTGTGTGTGTGTGTGTGTGTGTGTGTGTGTGTAGGTATATATGTGTGCAATGTGTGTATAGAGATACACACACATACAAGGATGACAAAGGATTTACCTAAAGCATGCTGATATTTTTCTATTTTTAATTTTTTTATAATCTTCATTACCATCCAGTATCGATTCTATTTCCTGCAAATGAAGGCTTTACCAGGAGTAGCAGTCACATTGAGCGAATCAACAATTTGCTGCAATGTCTTTTTTGTGTGGGTTCTGTCACTGTGGCTGCTTTTCCTGTTCTTGCATATGTGTAAAACCACTGGGTCGTTGTGTCTCTTGTGTTGCTACTTTGTTACAAATGGTATATTTTCTGTTTTATTTTGGGTTTTGTCAAACCAGTGGTTTCAAGTCCCAGAAATCAGTTACAGTTACTTAGATGATAAGTAGTACCTTTGATTGAAAGGAAGAGACAGGAGATCTGAATTCTATAATGTTTTGAGGTCTCTTTAAATACTGGAATTTAAATCATGTATTATACTGATCAACCTCTTGTTTTTTTAACAAACAGATTGCTCACAATCCTTTCAGTCTTTACAAATAGAAATGTATTGTGACATTAACTTTAACTGTAACTCATTTGATCAGCTCTCATTATTTCTATATTTCTAACTAGCTTGTCCTCAGTGGCAATTAGGGAAGGGGTTTTTTTTGGTCACACGTACTACACAAAACAACAAAAAAACAAACCCTGAGCTCAAATGGCAGTTCTTCCACCTAATAGCTATATGACTTGGATCACACTATTCAAAGTCTTCATTTCCTCTTTGTAAAAGGGGAATATCAACAGTACTTAGCATGGGTGTAGCGTAGAATAAGGATCATGTTCAAAATCCTTCACACGGCCCCCAGGGCATTCCCTGAACTAGCTTCAGTGTGCCTGCCTCTCTATTCTCATTGCCCATCATCCAGTCCATTGCTGTTCGGTGCTGAGACCTCCTGCCCTCAAACTTACCAGGGCCCTTTCTGCCTCATGGCGGGCACCCAGGCTGTTCCCGACACTTGGAGCAAGTGCCACAACCTTTCCCTCCAACCAACCTGTCCCTCCACAGAGGCAGACATCCTGCTTCATCCTTGCCTCCACAGATGCTCTCAAAGCTGCCCTACCTGGCCGTCGCAGCACTCATCCCAATTATAACTGTCCTGCCCCCTACACAGTCGCTCATTTAGTGGCTATCTCCCCAGCTACATGGAAGCTCCATGAAGGCAGGTCTGACCTCTGTGACTTAGTTACAGACACGCCCCTGCTCCCCAGCACAGTGTCTGGCTCATGGTGAACACACAAAAAATACCGGGTACTTTTTATAACTTCCTGTTACATCAGGAATGGATTCACATGCCACCAATATCTTATTCGAGGAGTAGTAACTTACACTCATTGGGATTTATTTTATTTATTTTTTTATTTATTTTTTTACAAAAGAAGGAAGTTTAAGGCAAGCAGTCTAGGGTTTGCACATCGAGTTGTGAGATTTAGGGGGAAAAAGCAACAAAATTAGAGGACGCACAGGTAAATTTGAATTTCAGGTAAACTGTAGCTCTTTATCAATAACTTTAGTGTAAATAAATCCCAAACACTATATATGTAAGACTGTTGTTTTTCTGAAATTCATATCTAATGGGTGTCATATTTTATATGGCACCTCGCTTTTGCAGCGACTCAAAAGTGTCAGGAGAAAAAAAGCCAGGGTTTTCCACCCTGGACTTGTGGACCTATCACCAGGAGGTCACAGGGAAGCATTGGAAACTCCCAACATAGTGTCAGCAACCAAGAAGGAAGATGGTGTCGGGAGGCACACACAGGTAGCTGCGTGCCTTCCAGAGTTACCTACCCAACAGTGTCCCCTGCAGACTTCGTATGTCCCTGGAGCCGGAACTGGCTCACGTGGCCACTTCTCACTGCAAAGGGAGGCTAGATAGAGGGTGTCATGTCACATTTGAACCAATTATGATTCATTGTCTGGGAATGCTGCCACGGGAACAAAATCAAGCCTCTTTCAGCAAGGAAGGAGGAGGGAACAGGTGAGAAATAGAAAGTGCCTGCCACAATCTTTTTTTTCTTTTTCTTTTTCTTTTTAATGTTTCTTATTTTTGAGAAAGCATGAGCAGGGGAGGAGCAGAGAGGGAGAGAGAGGGGATCCAAAGCAGGCTCTGTGCTGACAGTAGCCAGCCCGACGCGGGGCTCGAACTCACAAACTGCAAGATCGTAAGCTGAGCCAGAGTCAGACGCCCAACCCACCGATGGCTGTAATTCCAAATTCCTGTTATCAAAACAATAGGAATTTTTTTCTAGAATAAAAATGTAGACACAATTTTTCAAACATCATTTCCGAGAATTTGTGAAATACCCTCTTCACCCCTTCCCCCAGCACAGAGGGATGTCCCTGCTGATTGAAAATTATTACACACTGAAAATCAATGGGGACTTTTCTCCCCATTTCAGCTTGGGGAAGTAGGTCAGAGAGAGGCTTTATCTTAAAGGGGAAAAGAAAAACCTTAACAGACATTAAAGATGGAAATATTCAGGGTGCCTGGGTGGCTCAGTCGGTTAAGCGTCCGACTTTGGTTCAAATCGTGATCTCACGGTTTGTGAGTTCAAGCCTCGTGAGTTCAAGGCTCTCCGCTTTCAGCATGGAGCCTGCTTCAGATCCTCTGTCCCCTCTCTCTCTACCCGTCCCCTGCTTGCTCTTGCTCTCTCTCAAAAATAAATAAACGTTAAAAAAAATTAAAAATGGAAGTATTCAAAGCACTTTGAGAGGAGATAAATGTCTTTTTGCTTACTACTCTCAGGAATAAATCAGGAATTGGAAATGAAGGCTACGAGTGCCTCCTTTCTGGCTACGGTTCCTCTTACCCGTGCAGTGAATGGGACTTTGTATCTATTGCAGAAGGCACTCGCTCTTCTATACTGAAAGGAGCGAACCTGCTGAAGTCTTCACTCTTCTGTGCATGAGTAACCTCAGTCCTTTAGGTGAACTTAGAGGAAGGTTTCATCGTTCTTGATCTCAGGAGGAAATTAAAAAGGGACCTCATATGCAGACAGTCGCAGTAGAGGGCGAGATTCAAACCCAAGTTACCTTTTAAGGATATGCTTGTGGTAGTACATCGAATCCTAAAATGCTGGAGCAGCAGCAGCTGGCCCAACATTCCGTATTTCGGTATGGAAATTAAAACCAGAGCTGGTGACCTGCCCAACCCCATGCAGCTAGCTGGCAGCAGGACCGGGGCCAGGCCACAATCCGCATGCCGCTCAAATATGCACGCACACACACATTTTTAATGTTAACACAAAGAAGGACAGAAAAATCATCTGCCGGACTACATCATCTGCCGTCTCTGCTTTGAAGAGAGCAAGACGAGGAGGCCGGGAAGACGAGGGCCGAGTCAGGGAAACATGAAGCTTTCTCTTCTGGGTTGGTGGAGGCCAGGCAAGGAGGCAAGCCAGCTCACGAGCGGGGGGCAGCCAGCGCGTGCTCCGTGCCACCGTCCGGCTGTGCTGACCTTAGGCTGTGGCTCTAGCTGTTCTTCCAACACTCCATCCAAGGTGGAGAGTGAGGGAAAAGCAAGGCTGTGGAAGAAGCAGAACAGGCATCACACCCCTTTTTTGCAGATCCAGAAATAGATGGAAATCGCAAAAGCAGGTTCAGGGCCCTAATCAAGGGAGCATGGCCTGCAGATAAGAGAACATCAAAGACAGACTTTCTCACCAAAGTGAGAGTATCTGATATGTTCGCCTCCATCAGTGTCATCATTCGTGCCGTCAGTGCAGAAGTGGAGACACAATAACATGCCCCCTGCTGGCTCCCAGATCCCCAAAAAGATACATCATCTTCAAAATTAAAAATTGAGACTAGGGTTGGGGCGCCTGGGTGGCTCAGTCGGTTGAGCGTCCGACTTCAGCTCAGGTCATGATCGCACAGCTTGTGAGTTCAAGCCCCGAGTTGGGCTCTGTGCTGATAGCATGGGGCTAGTTTGGGATTGTCTCTCTCCCTCTCTCTCTCTCTCTTCCCCTCCCCCATGCTTGTTCTCGCTCCTCTCAAAATAAACATTTTTTTTTAACTGAGACTAAAACTCAGATAAAGAAATCCCTATTGACTCTTCTTCCCAAGCCTGCACAACGAGCTCCCACAACTTACTGTGGCAGCAGTGGTTTTCCAGCCTTAGCACATACCAGAATCACTTGGAGGGCTTGTGAAAACACAGATTGCTGGTCCCCAAACCCAAAGGATGGATTTCTAACAAGTTTTGTCAGTGTGGCACCATAGCTGCCTTCCTGCCTTTCATGAGCCATGGCAGTGCCTTCTCCAACAAGGTTTGGCTCTCATTAGTGGCCACATAAATATGAAGTTTTGAGAGGTAAAATAACTACCAAAATTACACAGCTAACACTTGTTGGAACCAGGTTTGGAACCCAAGTGGTAAGCTCTTAACCACCATACTATACTGTACTGTAAGGCTAGTCCTGGAACTTTGTGACCTGGCTTACTATTGTCATTACACTTAGTTTGCAATCACACTGCCACTGCTCTTGGCTACCCACTATGAAAGGGCTTCATAGTTTAAAATCCAAGAGCCAATCAGAGCAGCCTTCTAACTCTGAAACGTTTTATGCTTATTATATCCCAGAAGTCAACACAAGAGTCGGCTGGCAGGAGAATGCCTGGGATCTTCTCCTTTTGCACCACCCAGTGCAAAACACCATGTTCAACACACTCCTTGAACTTCTCTCCATAAGTGGGTTGCTGCTATCTCTCTCTCTGGGAAAAAGACACATCCAGAAGGCACCCTGGTGGGACCTGCTCATCCTAGTGTTCACTTTTTGTCCCTCTTCCTGTTCTACAAATGCAGGATGTGGTAGAAGAAGGCACAAGGGCATCAGGGATTGATGACAACAGCACTTGAAGCTATTTAGTTTAGGTCTATGCTGATCTTCATGACTTCTCTGTCTGGTCCAATAATAGTAATCACAGTAGGCAGTATTGTAGATGTTTATTGGGCTCCCTGATTAAGCAGGTATTTGCCTGACTCTTAAAGTTCTTAGGCGTAACCCAGCTTTAGGAAAACTACATGCAATAATAAACATAGCTATCACCTGTGGGGTGCTGGCCATTTAACCAGGCATTATTCTAAGCGCCCTACCTATTTTTCTCATTTAATACCCATTAGACCCCTATTAGAAGATGGTATTTTTCATATGAAGAAATTGAGGCACAAAGAGATTGAGTAACTGCGCATTGCCACACAGGTAGTGTGCCAGAGCCAGATTCAGATTTGATTTCCAAGTTCATGCTCTTAACCGCTACACTCTACCACATCAGGAATGACTGACTTTCTGATTGATAGGGTGGAATGAGGGGGTGAAGGAGTAAGACTTCACTGAAGATATGACTGGCTGAGTGTTCTGGATGCCAGGATGTGTGGGGCATGTAAAATAGGAGCCTCTCCAGTCCTCTCTTTTGATGTGATTCTTAAGGAAGCAGAGGTGTTACAGGGTTCAGAAAAGGAGCTCTTTCCTGGGGTCACCCTGACAATACTGGATTGAGGACACATTTGCCTAGCTAATCTCCAGAAATAGCAAAGTTATTTGATGGAAGAGTTGACATCTATATTGGAAAATCACAGGTATTATTATTATTATTGCTTCTAGTAAACCGCAAACAACACGGAGAAGTAATATGTACCTGCAGTTGGAAACCTTGACTCAGTTCGCATTGGGGCATATTTGTAAACTGTAAGAGCATTTAGAAAGTTTGAGGTCACTAGCAATAGAGATGATGTTTACAGCCTGAAAATGAAAATCATTTATATCTCCCAAACACATGTAGGAACACAAAATGCTTCCCACCTTTCATGCCAACTATCCTTACACATTCGTGAAACTTAGACCAACCTTAAGAAGTATTACCCCACTTGACAACAAAGGAAAAGGAGATGCCGAGTTGTTACTTGAGGCCACTGACGTAGTCTGCACTGGGGCCAGGTTTTTAATAAAAATCAAACAAAGGGAGATATTCACAGAGAATTGGATTTATTCCAGTATAAATTGTGAACTTGGTTTCTTTTCCAACCCAACATATTTTCTTCTGTCCTTTTTTTTTTTTTTGCTTTCCAGTAGGCCTATAATGAAGTGCTCACCAAAGCAAAACAAAACAAAAAGCTGTTGTCATTCTCAGGGTACAGTGAGTGTGGGCCCGCAGTTACGGGGCTGTCTTTTGGGGGAGTCCCATGTGGCCAACAATGAAGATTAATTCAAGGATGTGGCACATGGAGAAAGTGGCAGCGGTGGTCAGTCACGCTGAAGAGTGAAGAAGCCCGAAAAGCCCGGAAAGCACGTGGGACGATGGGTAGTAATACCCAGGTTCTCCTTCCAGCTCTGATGCTCGAGCCTGGCCGTGCCCTTTAACTTCTCTGAACCCAAGGAGGCGAGCCTCCTCACCATTGAAGTTGTTCAGCCCCACCTCGTGGTATCTGGCTAAATGGGTTAATGAATATGAAGCATCCAGTCAAATGCCTGGCAGCTGGTGGGTGTTCACTGTTATTAGCTCCGTCTTCTTGAGAAGACGTCTTCTCCGTCTTCTTCCGTCTCTATTAGTCCCGGCCCTCTTGACTCCATCCTACAAGATCGTTCTTGAGATAAATAAAATGTTAGAAAACCATCTGATGGAATCGAAAGGGCTCTGCAAATGTTTAACGTGTTAAAGATTATTATGACAGATGAAAACCAAGGCTAGAGGCAAGTCACACATAACCCTTGGGTTTTTAAAAATTATCATTCTTTCCTCTTCAAGCCTTCATCTGATTCTAATTTTAATCATTGTGCCCTATAAAGAACGAATGGAACATATGGTATGTTTGCTCTAGGCCCCACAGCTCTATACAAGGGTCTTCAGCTTTTGCAACAGTAGATAAATACCATCCTCCTCCTCCTGCTCAAACAAACCCTGATCCCAGCCATAAAATTGCATCCAGCTGTTTCTGCCTTGCTCTCTCAGATTTCTTGATCTGGGGGAAAACCACCCAACGTGTTCTGAGAACATTCGAGCGGCCCTGTGCAAAAGCCCAGGTGGCAAAATAGGGCCACCTGCCAAGTGCCAGCACCAGCTTGCCTGCCACGTAGCTGAGCCACCTCGGAAATGGGTCTTCCAACACCGGTCAAGCCTTTAGGTGACCGAAGCCCAACCGACAGCTTGATTTCAACTTCATCAGAGATTCTGAGGCAGAACCACCAGCGAAGCCACTCCTAAAATCCAGATCCACGGTAACCGAGCAAGGTAACTGCGATTTCAGCTGCTGCATTTTGGGTAACTGGGCAATTCGTTAGGCAGCCCACGACCTACTCCAAATTGTTGGCTGAGGCCGATTTGCGATGCATTTCTGCCACTTTCCACCGAAGACATTTTGAATAATACATCCGAATCACTTGGGATGAGTCCCGGGCGTCTGTAGGTTTTAAAGCTCTGGTAGATGAATTTGATGTGCAGTTAAAAACCTCTGTTTTATTGGGAAATATAAATATTTAACGTGTAATTATAACCCACTGGCTTTGCATCAGCTAAACTGCATTCTTCCCTCCGTGATGCACTGTAAGAGCCCTCGCTTTTAGGCCATTGGAAGTTCGGATGGGCATCCCCACCATTAGGAAAATCTGGTTTTCTTCTCCTATCTCTAACATAGAAATGAGCAAGAAAGATTCATCTTCACTACTTTCCTCTTCAATTTTCCTCTTGGCTTCATTGCTCTGACTGAAGACCAAAACCGGTTCATATGAAACACTCCTTGGCCATGGGACAATTTGCAGTGGCTCCCATCACACTCTGTTGCAAATCCTCCTTTGCCCCTGACTCAAAAGCACTGACTCCTTCATTCCACAAATATTTGTCAAGTACATATGAAAATTCTGTTTGACCCAGAGAAAATGAGGGTCATGATGAGAGGCTGACACTCTGTCTCACTCAAACATACGCACCCAAGATGCTGAATTTCCAAACCTGAAAGTTGAAAACAAGAGTAAATGCATGGCTGAGCATCTCCTTCTTATTTCTGTCTTTTTTCACAGACACTCAAACATCCTCTTAGAGCTGCCACAGACTGGCAAAGTATTACTTTTTTTTTTTTTATCTTTAGAAATCTGAATTGCAATGACCTTGGCCACCAACTGATCACAGAGTCAGCCATCTACCTGTTATCCTAATATCCTAGTAATTATCCTCGGTTCCTCTCCTCACTTCACGAATGGAAATAGCCCCCACATCCTGTTAGCTTCTCTTCAGGAATCCCATATTCAGACTTTGATCCCCACCCCTAAGAGCCACAGCCTTTGCTCAGATTACCTTCATCCCCAGTCTCTTAACCAGGGCCTTGAGCACAAGCTTCCTCCACTCCAACGCATTCTGCACCCATCTGCCAGAGTTATCATTCCAAATTGTAAATTGTATCATGGCACACTTTTGATTAAAAACACTCCGTGATCTCACGTAATCCCTGATATGGTACACGGGGAAGCGCACATCACTTCTGTGGTATTCTTGCCAGAGATACAGAGCCCCACTCTAATTGTGAGAAAACACTAGATAAACGCAGCTCAGGGACATTCTATGAAACAAATGGTTAGTATTCTTCCACAGCGTCAAGGTTATGACAGAAAAAGACTAAGGAGCTGTCACACACTGGTGAAGACAAAGGAGACCCCATGACTAAATGCAATGCCAGATCCTGGATTGGTTTCTGGAACGATAAAAAGACATTAGTAGAAAAACTGGTGAAGTGCAAATAAATTTTGTCGTTAATGCGGTCATGTCAGCTTCTTAGTTTTGACCATTCTGCAAGATGTAGAAATTAGAGAAAGCTGAGTGAAAAGTATTTGAAATGTCTCTACTACTCCTGAAACCTTTCTGGAGTCTAAAATTATTTCAAAAGATAGACTAAAAGGATGGGGGGTTGGGGGGGGGAAGTGCCATTGCATCAAATTCCAATCAACTATATAGGCTTAATGAAGGAGAGATTGGGATGGAGGTGATATCAATGCACATCAGGCTGGTACCATGGGATGAGATGTGAATTTACAAGATCTCTCGCGAGCCCTCCAAAGACACCTATAGTTGGAGCATCCCACAGGGCTAAATGTCATTTGACTCTTTAGAAAATGCAATCCCTAGGGGTGTCTGGGTGGCTCAGTTAGTTAAGCATCTGACTCTTGATTTCGGTTCAAGTCATGATCTCACAGTTCATGAGTTGGAGCCTGGCATTCGGCTCTGTGCTGTGGGTGCAGAGCCTGCTTGGGATTTTCTCTCTCCTTCTCTCTACCTCTTCTCTGCTTGCATGGTCTACTCTCGCTCTCTCAAAATAAATGAACTTAAAAAAAAATTTTTTTAAAGAAAAAAAGAATATGCAGTCCCTAAATGCAAGCCAGTTACTTCATCTGGTGCTCAGCTGAAGAAACAGTGGTTTGCTCCAGTACTAGGAAAGACTGGCTGTGCTGTTTTACTGAATGTGGCAGAGAATGCCTCCCAGTTTCCATCTGCTCCTTCTTCTTCAATAAAATTCCCGGTCTTCCGGTTGGAACATTGTCACCTGGCTGAAAGGAATTGAAGAGTTTCTCTGTTTATTTGGAAAAGAGCATAATGTAATGAAAACCAGAGCTTTGGTGTCCATGATATAGAGCAGAATCACATCTAGCTGTGTGACCTCCAGCAAATTATTATTGTCCATATTGAGGCTTGATCTCCTTGTCTGTGGAACAGAGAGATAATGTTAAACTTACTTTATAACATTGCTGAGAATATTAAATTTTTAACCCATGCAAGCGCTTTATATTTAGCGCAGTATTCTGGCACAGGATATGTGCTCATTAAATATTAGCTGTTATTTAAAGGCATAAGGAAAAAAAATCTAAAATTTGCAGTAGCAGAAGGTCAGTGATGAGGCATTCACTGAGTACGTTAATCCCGTACTCAGTATACTGTTTTGAAGTTGTGAACTTGTACTCGGCTTTCTTTTTCCATTCTAGACTTCGCTCCTGTGGGAATTCTCACATTCTCTGTATTCTGTTAACCGAACCACTGAATCTCTCCAGTTTCCCTTCATGAAGGAGAATCCAGCCACTGATCTAGTGAGCAGGAAAAGGAACCTGGAGAGGAAAGATGGCTCCCATCGCCTGAGTGCTGCTGTCAGTCGGCTCCCCGTCCGTGAGAGGACTCTACCTGAGGCACGTTTCATCTTTCCGCCTCCCTCTTCTTTTCCTTGTGTGTATGTATAATTGCTGCCTCTATCAAATAGCCTAAGATGAGATAGATATGCTTTTATTTTTGAACAGTTGGAAATTATTGGGGCACCTGGGTGGCTCAGTCGGTTGAGTGTGGGAGTCTTGGTTTCAGCTCAGGTCATGATCTCGTGGTTCCTGAGATCGAGCCCCACGACAGGTTCTGCACTGACAGCGCGGAGCCTGCTTGGGATTCTCTGTCTCCCTGTCTCTCTGCCCATCCCTCACTCACACTCACTCACTCTCTCAAAATAAGTAAGATAAAATAAAATAACATGGTCAGAAATTATAAATAAGAATTTCAGAATTCACATATATATTCATGTGTATTTACAGGACTTTATATATATATTATTTTATATATAAATACAATTATATATATATTATTTTACATATATGTGTGTGTGTATATATATATATATATATATATATATATATATATATAATTTTATCCATTCATCCATTGAAGCACATTTAGGTTGTTTTCTTATGTTTCTTGCTGCAATGAACATAAGAGTGTAGATATTTTCAATATCCTGTTTTCATTTCCTTTGGGGAAAAAGAAGAATTTCAACTGTATTAGAGTACCACTATAAAAGTTGCCTTTGAAAAAGAATCCAAAGAACATGTAGTCTAAGAATATGTGTTTTCTTTTTTTTTTTAATGTTTATTTTCATTTATCTCTTCAGAGAGAGACAGAGCGTGCGCACGCACGCAAGAGGGGGAGGAGCAGAGACTGAGCGGGAGAGAGAGAATCCCAAGCAGGTTCCACACTCAGCCCAGAGCCTGATGTGGGGCTCGATCCCACAACCATGAGATCACAACCTGAGCCAAAATCGGGAGTCGGATGCTTAACCGACTGAGCCAGCCAGGTGCCCCTAAGAATGTGTGTTTTCAACCTGAGGTGAAGAGTAAGGACACTAAGAAACAGTGCTGGCTTACATAAACTAAACATGAACTGGGGCCTCAGCAAGTCAAGTTCTAATGAGGAAAAATCGTAAAATGATATTTGATTGTAAACAAACATCACAGCAGCATCCTGTGACAAATCATGCTGTTGGATTTCCTGTGCTTTTATTATTATTATTATTATTATTATTATTATTATTATTATTTTGATATTCATTTTTGAGAGAGAGAGAGAGGGCGAGCAGGACAGGGGCAGAAAGAGAGGAGGACAGAGGATCCGAAGCGGACCCTGCACTGACAGCAGAGACCCATATGGGAGGCTTGAACTCACAAACCTTGTGATCATGACCTGAGCCAAAGTTGGACGCTGAACTGACTGAGCCACCCAGGCACCCCTGAACTTGTGCTTATTTTATTATTTATTGTTTTTACGTGGAATTGCATATGACGGTGGAGGTGGGGCACTATGATCTTCCAGAACTTAGAATCTCTAGCAGTTTTTATCTAGCCTGCTGATAGATATGAGAGCAGGATATGAGAGCAGGCTTGTGTGGCAGGGACACTGGGAGAAGGAGAAATCCACTCTCCTTATAAATTTCTATTAGTGATGTTTTTATAACACTAGCTACAAACATTGTCCTCCCTTTTGACTCTTCTCTTTATTCATCCCCTATGTTCAGCCCCACCTTTTTTTCCTTTGAAATTATGATCTGGATTTACCTCCATCTCTTTCCTTCACTATGACCATCTAGCATAACTCTTTATCACATCATTTCAGGATTATTCGAACAATCTCATCTGGTCTTCTTGACAGCATTTTATCCCCTGGCTCTTGCCAGATTGATTAATCCTTCTATAATACTCCTTTCATCACATCACTCTATTGCTTCAGAACCTAAAATGAATCTCCGTTGCTAAGTGACTCATCCAAACTCCTCTGTCGGACTTTGAAAGTTTCTAATAATTTTATACCACCTGAATTATTGAAATT
This sequence comes from Herpailurus yagouaroundi, assembly GCF_014898765.1. Lineage (NCBI taxonomy): Eukaryota > Metazoa > Chordata > Mammalia > Carnivora > Felidae > Herpailurus > Herpailurus yagouaroundi. The sequence goes on from NW_024412430.1 coordinate 6,179,657, forward strand.
TATTTCCCTCTGTTTCTTTATATGGGTTATTATAGTAAGACTGGTCTTTGTCTTCCTCTCCACCTTGCTCATGCTGTTATTCCCCTGCCACACCAACGATTTTTATACATTCGCATCCAGAAGTGATCTTCCTTTTTGGGAACATCACCCAGAATTTCCTTTAGGAACCATCAAACCCATCAAGTCCACAGTTTTGGATGTAGCTGACTCCACAACCAGCTCTGGGGTGGACATGTGACACCGACTGATCAGAAAACTACAATCCCTTGGTCATAGCAGTTGATTCAGTATAGAACAGATGACCCAAGCTGTCCATTGAGACCCCTGCCCGTATCTTTTGTCGGAAACTTTAAAAAGGAGTAGTGCTTGGCAAAGCCAAGAAACAACAAATGATAGATTCCTGAGGATATAATTGGAGCTTCTAGATCTACCTATGCCTGATCTTTTCAGTAATAAGAAATAATAAACCCTTTTTTCCCTTTGGCTTAAACCTTCTTGAATTAGTTTGCAAAGAGTATTCCATCCTCTTTACCTCTTCAAGTTAAATTTATCCTTCGAGATGTAGCTCTCATACTACTTTTGAACTATTCTTCCCTTTCCTTAATTCCCATTACACCTTACTTCATCTGTGCTGCGTTAACACTAGATCACCTCAATTGTTCAATATTTGCTGGTGTTGCTTCCCTGCTGTACCATACGCTTCTTGAAAGCTTGGACCATCAATTACATTCCTCTTGTGTCCACGACACTGAAGAGTTTTTCACATGTAAGATGCAGATTGACTCATAAAGTCTTGGTTAGGTTACTTTTCTTTAAGAAGTCAACCAATGGTCAGAATCTCAAGAGTAAATGAAAAAGTGGGCAAATTGTTGCTAATCAGAGCCCTGCTCTGTTGGATAATTCTGTTCCCACCTTCCTGATTAAAAACAAGTATGGGAGGAAAGAAGGGGAAATGAGATCAGTGACAGTGGTATAAAGTCACACTTTGCGTCACCTCCTGAGGCTGTCTGTTCAGTTCAGGCCTTTGGAGGGGCCCAATGACAACTATCTGTTTAGAATGTGGAATTTATTTAAAAAAATTTTTTTAATGTTTTATTTACTTTTGAGAGAGAGAGAAAGGCAGAGTATGGGGGGGGGGGGAGGGCCAGAGAGAGAGGGAGACACAGAATCTGAAGCAGGCTCCAGGTTCTGAGCTGTCAGCACAGAGCCGACACAGGGCCTGAACCCATGAGCTGTGAGATCATGACCTGAGCTGAAGTCGGGTGCTTAACCGACTGAGCCACCCAGGTGCCCCAATGTAGGTGTTATTTTTATTCAGGTATGGTGAAGCCAGTAAATCAGGAGATGACTGCCATTGAAAAGATAGTTCTTTACTCACAGTCCGCAAGAGGAGAGGGCACACCACAGCCCGCAGGACCACGTGGGGAAGCACAGGGCTGTTCCGCAGATAGAAGGAACAAGGGGAAAGTCTTTATTATGGTTTCCACAGGAAAGGCCAGGCAAGGCAGAGTGAGCAGGTTTAGGATGGGCCAGTTTGAATAATTTCAGGAGGCTCTAGGGTGTAGGGGCTGTCCCAAATTGTCTGGTTCCTGAGCCTGGATTGATTAGAACAGGGGAATATTGGCGTAGTGTGTGAGAGTTTGGTAAAGGACGTGGTTGGGGGGGGGGACGTAGGTTCTGGATTGGTCAGTTTACATAGGAAAGGTTCTGGGGAGTTATTTGCTATCTCAGGAATTAGCTAGTCTGGGTCGGGGGGTGCGGGGAGGGCAGTCTATCCCCAGTCAGTGAGGCTCTGGTGGCAGAGTATCACAAATAGCGACAATAAGAACATACAGTTAACATGCTGTCCTCTTTCCCACCTGGGTTCAGAACAAACTGAACAATAAGACAAAGGAGAAGCAGATGGTGGACAAAATATCCCCTCTGTTACCGAGGAAGCCTACATTTGAGAATGTGTCTGAATGTGAGGTCTTCTAACTCCATCTGGAATTAGACGTACTCATGTTGTCATAGGCAGCATTGGACCAGGACAAGTTTCCCAGCTGGGAAGGACTTTTTAGTATGAGCAACAGACAAGAAATTGTGCTCACCGCAAGCACATTTACTTCCAACAAGGGGGGAGAAAATAAGGTCAAGAGATGAGTCAAGCATGCCCAGTATATTCTTCCCAAATGTATCAATCAGATAAGACATCTCACCTCCCCCCAGGCGGACTGAGTGGAGTAGTGAATGTCAAGATGGTATTGCTTGAGTAAATTCCCTTTTCGTGGAAAGAAACATCAAGAGTGGGTAAGAAACATTACCTCCCACCAAAAACCCGGTTTTCCTAGAGATTTTAGGAAGATAGTGAAATTCTGGCACTTGTCGCGATTCCAGCTTCATGTTTTACATTTTATTTTAAATTTTATTTATTTATTTTGAGAGACACAGAGACTGCACGAGTGGGGGAGGGGCAGAGAAAGGGAGAAAAAGAATCCCAAGCAGTCTCCGCACTGCCAGTGCAGAGCCTGACACAGGGCTCAAACTCATGAACTGTGAGATCGTGACCTGAGCCAAAACCAAGAGTCAGCTGCTTAACTGACTGAGCCACCCAGGCACCCTCACGTTTTACACTTTAAATCCAGAATTTCAACTAGCTGATTGATACTAAAAGGTTGATTCAATCCCACCCACCTCCCACCCCAGGGGTTCCTGGGTGGCTAAATCTATAAAATGTAGGGTCACCTCTCAGATGCCTGGTGTCTGAGAAATATCCTACTTACGGCTCTTGGTTGTATTCTGTCTCACCTATTTCCGCTCTTTATAATGGGACCAGGGAAAGGGCCAACAGGTCCAGACGCTTGGAAACTGTCATCTAGTAGATACAGCACTAAAGAAGGACAGAGAGATAATGTTTGAGGCCACCAAGGGCCTTCAAATGATGTGGAAAAAAAGGAAAAAGTCAATATGGCAACACAAATGTTTATTAACATTTATTCATCTATAACAGGGTCAGCAAATTATGTTCCACTTGCTAAATCCAGCTAGTCACCTGTTTTTTTCTTTTAATAAAGTTTTATTAGAACACAGCAACACCCATCCCTTTAGGTACTGTGTGGTTGTGTGCATGCTATAACAGCAGAGCTGAGTAGTTGTGATAGACCCCATGGCCTGCAAAGTCAAAAATATTTACTATCTGGTTCTCTGTAGAAGTTTGCCAACCTTTGCTCTATATCTGCTCATGGAGTGCTTATGGATTACCTACACGGTGCTACGAACAGGAACAGTCTGGGCCTTAAATGAGCTCACAACCTGCTGGGGAACCAAATATTTTTTAGCAACTACTTACAAAGCAGTGTAAGAAACACAGACACAGAGGAAGGAGAACTCTGAAGTTGTAAAAGCAGGAGTGCCTTTTGGGAGTGATAAGGTGAGGGATGGGAGGTCCCAGCTGGGACATGACAGGAAAGGTGGCCTACTGCCCACTGGGAAGGGTGAAATGTTATGCTGTGTAACTTAGACTTTATCGAAGAGCAGCAAAACACCAGTAAGGGATTTGAATCAGAAGAGGAACATTATCCATTTGCTTCCAAAAAAGAAAATTATTTCTTGAAAAGCAATCGTATGAAATCTCTCCTGTATCTGATACACAGAAGTCTGAAATCAGATCTTTTACCTAGGCCAAGCTGTGCCCCAAATACTTTTTATGTAAGCCTGTTTATTAGCCAGTAAAACACTTATCAGGGCTTCATTTGGCATGGAGCATAGAGTGCAATAAAGTAAACTGAAGCCAAACATTAATTAGATGCACATAGTTATGCTTACAGCCTGGGTATATATTAAATCAGAGGGGATTCATTCCTTAAAGAGGATTTCTGTCATCCCTACTTTATTCTTTTTTTCTGTTTACACATGAAGGTAAAGTTATTATCAGTTACTGTCCCTGCAAGCTCACCCTCCCACCTCATATCTACCCCACCCTTCTTCACTTTTCTTCTTGACAAGAGTTAAGAGGCCTGGTTTTTGGATCAGGTATGTGTTTCAGGATTATGAGGAGGATATTAATGAATCTGAGACTGTCAAGGTAGTCATATATACTCTGCCTTCCATTATCTTACATGTGGGCCCTGTGTTGCAGAAAGGGGAAGTTGGCTGAGAGGCTTCCGGGAAAGGTGTACCTACTGAATAAAAGGAACACATATGGGAGGAAGTGGACTTTCTTCTTTGCTAGATTTGTTGGATCTGGATGTGATGCTTGGACTGTAGCAACCATCTGCGATTTTGAGGGACTACACTCACACACTGAAAATAGCAGAGCCGAAGGCTGGGGGGGCCTGGGTGGGTGATATGGATGACTCAACCTGAAGCTGCCTACCTTGGGGCTTCATGTTGCTTAAGATAGTAAATGTCCTTATTACTGAAGCTTGTGTCAGTTGGCCGTTCTGTTCTTTTTGACATAGGCTCTCAGAATGATACATATGAGCTTTCAATCAGTGAAAGGATTCATGGATGTGTGTTCTGTGTTGCTTCTAAAGTAGTGCTTTTCAAATTTTAATGTGCCTATGAATCACCTGGGGACCTCCTTTAAATGCAGATTCAGATTCAGGTTCAGTAGGTGAGATACTGCATCTCTTAGAAATGCCCAGGAGATGTTGATGAGACCACGGATACAGCTCATTCAAGGTTCGACAATGCGGAGATCTCTCAAAAACTGATAGGACTTTTTTTTTTTTTTTTAATGTTTAACTTTTATTTTTGAGAGACTTTTTCTAATGTTTATTTTTGAGAGACAGAGAGAGAGAGAGACAGAGTGCGAATGGGGGAGGGACAGAGAGAGAGGAAGACACAGAATCCTATGCAGGCTCCAGGCTCTGAGCTGTCAGCACAGAGCCTGACGCAGGGCTCGAATTCACGAACTGGAGATCATGACGTGAGCTGAAGTTGGTCACTCAACCGACTGAGCCACCCAGATGCCCTGATAGGACTTTTAAAGGGAAAGCCAGGAGTCATGGTGGGGTGTAATGGTGATTCTGATCATTCAAATACAATAGCCAATATTATGTCTTCTTTAAGTTAAAGGACAAATGGTGGAAGATGGATGAGCTCTGCAGAAAGTGTCTTTTTTCCCCTGTGTGAGATCCCCAGACAAAGCACAAATCCATGGTTCTTTCAATGCTTTCAGATGACCATATAGACCTTTTGCCCTGAAAATCTGGTGGTATGCCTATCCTCGTCACTGTGGGTGATGTCAACCAACAGCAAAAAAGGAATCTGTAAAGTAAGGAAGCCCAAACAAATTCTGATTTTTTTCCTATGATTACTGCTTAGATGCTTTTTGCCCCCTACGATGCTTTTTTTTTTTCTTTTAAGAGGTAATAGTTCTATAATTCCTTCCAATTTTTTTTTGCGGGGGTACATTTGCTTGCCTGGTACCCTAACCATGGAAAAGTATGCGTATAGGGTAACTTGCCCTGGATTTCAGAATGGGAAGGCTTGGAATAATGTCAGTTCAAAGTATCTCTTTAATCTGAAATGTTCAACAATGACAACAACAAAAAAAGATTTAGAACTTATAGGATGTGAAGGTAACTTTGTAAGGACTGTTTTAGTGTTCCTGTAAAGAAACAGTGATTCCTAGCAGCAGATAATCTATGATATATTTTGTAAACCAACTTCCACTTATAATTTACACAAAAATCCATTTTATTTCACTTTTTATTTCAAAAAATTAGTAATAGTAATAGAGTTTTCATCCCAAATTGGAGAATAACTATTGAGAACATTAAAACAATGTGCATACAAAGATTGCAAGTGGCTATTGGCTCCCACTGTGATTAAGACTGTAAAGAATTGGGGCACCTGGGTGGCTCCATCAGTTAAGCGGCCGACTTCGGCTCGGGTCATGATCTCACCGTTCGTGAGTTTGAGCCCCGCATCGGGTTCTGTGCTGACAGCTCAGAGCCTGGAGCCTGCTTCAGACTCTGTGTCTCCCTGTCTCTCTGCCCCTGCCCCACTTATGCTCTGTCTCTCAAAAATAAATAAACATTAAAAAAAATTAAAAGAAAAAAGAATATAAAGAGTCACAAAAAGTACATGGAAACCATTTCTGGGAATCATATCTCTATTTTTATAGGGGAGAGCGTGCTTATTATTTTAAGACCAAATGATGGTCTCCTTCATCTAGATCCAGCTACTGCCAACAAAGAATACAAAGGCAAAACAAGCTAGTTCTAAGACAAACACTAGACTCATAAAGAGCAGAATTAGTAGAGGAATTCCAAGAATAAAATCATAAATCCTAGAATGATGATGATGATCATATAGGAACTCTGTTAGTGAGCCAAGGAAGTCCCAAGTGGCCTTTTCCCTTTTCCATGAGATCCTTAGGTCAATAGCAGTTGGGGTCTGTGTTGACAGAAAATCAAGATATTTCACATAAAGCCTAAGAAGTAGTTTGTCTCTGCAGACCTATTATTTGGGCAATCTATTCTCTCAGTTTTGGTTAGCAAAATCTCTAGCCCTTCTTGTCCACCTGGAATGTTAAGTCTCTGTGATTAACAATTATTTGCAAGTTAATAAGGTTTCCCAAAGTAAAAGGACTTCATGAATCTTATTTAAGGGTAAACAAGACCAACTTCAATAGGCAGTAGATTCAGTGGTTAATAGTTTTTTTCTGGGTTTTGTAGACTTGCTTCCCCTTCAGGGCTTTCCCATTTAATAGCTGTATTACTTTGACAGGGTCACTGAAAGTCTTCTTAGTGTTCTTGTCTGTTAAAAAAAAAAAAAAGGATGACAATACTATTGTATTAAATTATATGCAATTATATATCTACAGTGTTTTGTACAGTGCCTGGCACTTATGGATTCACTTATTTATTTCACAAAATGGTTTTAGAAAATCTGTACGTGCGAGACACAGGGCTGGATGTTGGTGATATGGGCACGAACAAAACGAATATGCCTCCCACCCTCAAAGAAGTTTTACTTCAAAGTGGGTAAAGCAGCCAATTAGAAGGCAAATCAACATAATATGTAAATGTGAACTTCCAATGAGATGTCTTCTCATTGTATAAGTATAATCTGTAGATGAACAGGCCCACAGATTTCTAACATTTAATCATTATGAAACCAACTTGAGAATAATGAGGGAGTAACTTCGTCGGCACACTAAGAAAACTAAGGGATGCTTTTGTTAACCATTCTACCCAAAGCAAGAAAACAGGTTTGGACTTCTTGTTCAGACAATAAAACGTGGAGTTTCCTTCTTTCAATTCATCATGTTTATCCAGTCTATACCTGAGTGAGAGATCAGCTTTGGAAATGGTATGCAGGAATCTCATCCTGGATACCAAGGTACATACATATGCGTGTATGTGTGTATGTATTTAATTTTTTTTTCAATGTTTATTTATTTTTTGGGACAGAGAGAGACAGAGCATGAACGGGGGAGGGGCAGAGAGAGAGGGAGACACAGAATCGGAAACAGGCTCCAGGCTCTGAGCCATCAGCCCAGAGCCCGACGCGGGGCTCGAACTCACGGACCGCGAGATCGTGACCTGGCTGAAGTCGGACGCTTAACCGACTGCGCCACCCAGGCGCCCCTGTATGTATGTATTTATAAAGTTTATTTATGTATTTTTCAGAGAGAGAGAGAGAGAGAGCAGGTGGAGGAGAGGCAGAGAAAGAGGGGGAGAGAGAGAATCCTAAGCAGACTCCTTGCTGTCAGCCTGGAAGCTAAAGCAAGGCTCGATCTCACAAACCTCAACATCATGACCTGAGCCAAAATCAAGCGTTGGACACTAAATCGACTGAGCCACCCGGGCATCCCTGGATACCAAGGTATTTAAAAAAAATAATAGGCAAACTGAGAGCAGGGGAAAAAAACTAAAAAACAAGAAACTAAACATAGAAAACTGCAGATATAAAACTCACTGACCAACAGCATTTTTTTTTAAAAGACTGCTTGAAATCGAAGGATTTTGCCTCTAAAATGATTTTTGAATCATAGAATGTTAGAGCTATAAAGATCTTTTAAGAACAGTTGTCCAGCGGTTTCATTTTATAGATGAGAACATAGTCCAGGGAGATTAGTTGACTTCCCTAAGGTCATATGCCTACTTGTATCAATGTCAACATCCTAGCCTAGACCTCCTAAGCCAGATCCGGTGTTGTTGCTCTGTACTGCTCTGTTCCTTGTCACCTGGACCCAGTCGACCAGTGTTGACTATGGTGCTCATTAGTGACACACAAATAGTCATCCTGGCAGTGACATAGCTTAGCTCTCTGAATATCCCCTCCTTCCACTTTCCCGAATGCCTTCCTCTACTCTAGAGGTTAGAAAGCGAAAACACACATTCCTCACACTTCTTCGTAACTAAGGTTCTCACTTGGAAGGCAGAAGCGAGCGTGATAAAATGATGGCCACATGTGGGAAACCGTGATCTCATGGCAGAAGCATTTGGTGTTTTCAGGGTAGTTATAGCCCAGGTTTTATTATCTGGTCCTTAACATTGTAAGTGATGAATGGTGGGCAGGGGTGGAATTGGTGTCCAATTCCTTTGGAAAACCAGGCATTGAGCCACATTATTTCCGTGTAGCAGATCAAGCTCAATTCCCAGGGCGTCCTAAAAATTTTGTGTGCCAGCATTTCAATAAATTATTTTCTGCTTAAAGTAGCTAGAATGGATTCTGTTGTCTGCAGCTGAGAAATCTGACTTGGGTTGAGTGGTTTCCAACTGAATCTTAGTGATGAAGGAAAGCCCCTTATGTGACTATTGAGAAGAAAATTGAAAATAGGCAACTTGAGTCTGAGGCCTGAGAATAGGGGGCTGAAGGTGTAAGTCCAGGTCTGAATCCGAAAGCTTGAGAACCCAAAGCTCTGCTGTCCAAGAGCAGAGGAAGCGGATTGTTTCAGCCCAAGCAAATTCACCCTTCCTCTGCTTTTTTTGTTCTACTCAGGCCCCCAGAGGATTGGATGGTGCCCACCTGCACTGATGAGAATGCTCTTTACTCAGTCTACTGACTCATATGGTAACCTCTTTTTGGAGACACGCTGACAGCCACACCCAGAAATCGTGTTTTAACAGCTATCTGGGCATCTCTCGACTCAGTCGAGTTGACACATAAAATTAACCATTACAGGACTGCAATGTCAGGTAGTGCTAAGTGTTCTGAAGAAAAAAATGGATAAAGGAGCTGGGGTGTACGCGAAAAAAAGTAAGATGTCTTCTAATAAAAAATCAATTGTGCTGTGTTCACCCAAGGAATACCTTATGGTGTGAAAACGAACAAACTATAGCTCTACACACAACGTGGATAAAACTTTGAAACATAGTATTGAGTAAAAGAAGCAAGAAATGATGCCACGAGAAAACAATCAGACTAAATCCAGAATATGGGATATTCTGCAGGTCCAACGATCCAGCTTTCTAAAAAACAAAAAAGCTTTCTAAAAAAACAAAAACAAAAACAGAACAAAACAGAGCAAAAAAATGCCATGATAACAAGAAAGGAAGAGGGAAAGAAGCAGGGTCTTGAGGAATAGAAGAGATACAAGAGTCATGATGTTCTGAGTTGTAACAACTAACTACAAAAAGACATCTTTGAGGCGATTAGGGAAATTTGAATAAGAACTGGGTATTAGAAGTTAATAAGATTGATTATTAATTTTTGTCGATAGACACAATAATGACATGATGGTTATCTTTTCAAAGTTCCTCTCAGACATGCACACTGAAGTTTGCATGGGGGAAAAACAATATAATGTCTGGGAACACCCTTGTAAAACAGCAAGAGGAAGTTAGGTAAAACAAGGTTACAAACTTTTGAGAATTGGTGACATTGGGTGAAGGATTGTAATAATATAGTAGATTGCTTATGTTATTGCCTCTACTTTTATTTTACTTTGAAAATTTCCATAATTCAAGTTTTTAAAATGAGAAACTTATTTAATTTACTTAGAAGCTTCTTCTGGGCTTATATGTAAAAATGTATCTAGAATTAAGTAGAAGTCACAGGTTTATGTGTGATTCTGAAGACCTTTTGTTTTGAGATTATTGTAGATTTGTATGCAGTTGCAAGAAATAATTCGGAAAGATTTCATATACTCTCGACCCAATGGCATTATCTTGCATAACCATAGCACAATATCACAGTCTGGAAGTTGACATTGATACAACCAATTGACCTTATTCAATTTCACCAGTTTGGTACGTATCCATTTATGTATATATGGCATATATATATTAATTTCTATGCAATTTTACCAAAGCATAGATTTGTGTGACCTCTTCCACAGTCAAGATACAGAACAGTTCTATCACAAGATTCTTTTGTACTCCCTTTTATCACAACAGACACCCCTTTTACTCCTACCTCCTCCGACCTCTGGCAGCCATGAATCTGTTTTCTAGCTCTATAGTTTTGTCATTTCAAGACAAAATATATAAATGGAATCATACAGTATGTGTAACCCTTTGTGATTTTCTTCCCACTCACCATAATTCTTTTGAGATTCACCTAAGTTATATTTTTAAGTCATTTGTTTTTAAAATAATCTCTGCATCCATTGTGGGGCTCGAACTCACAACCCCAAGATCAAGAGTTGCATGCTCCACTGACTGAGCCAGCCAGGCACCCCTCATCTGAGTTACCGAGTGTATAACTAGATGATTCCTTTTCTCATTGCTGAGTAAGGATCTCATGGTATGGATGTGCTCCCCTTTGTTTAACCATTCATCTACTAACACTCGTTTGGGTTGTTACTAAATTTTGGCTTCTACCATGAGCTTTCGTGTAAATTAGGTTTTTGTGTGAACACATTTTTTCATTTCTCTGGGATAAATGTCCAAGAGTGCAATGACTGGATAGTATAGTATGCACAGGTTCAGTTTTGTAAGAAAGTGCTATACTCTTTCCAACAGTGGCTTTTCTATTTTCCATTCCCATTAGCAATGTATGAACATATGAGTGTGTGAGCTTTAACTGCTTAACTAATAGTTCTTCAGAATAACTGAAGAAAGAATGATCTGATGAAAATATTTCTGCCCAAATGGCCCCATGGTTTACGAAGATTTCTATAGGAGGTACTCGTTGTAAAGAAGTTAGGTCAAGGAAGTCCTAAAAGTGCTTTGAAACAAGGCCAAAAATGAATCCTAGATACATCTGAAAGGAAGAGAGGAAATCAACATTTACAGAGCAGAAATACCAGGCATTTCTCATTCTTTATCTCATTTATTCCTCAGACGACCCTGTAAGAAGGGTACTATGCTTATTTTAGAAATAATGTAATCAAGGTCTCAAGTAACTTTTCAAACAGTCACAGTTACCAACTCACTACCAAAGTGAGACTAAAAAGCCCAGCTTCTAGCTGCCTTTAGCTCAGTGCAGGAAACATAGGAGGCAATCAACACATTTGTTGAGAAGACTGAATGAATAGATGAATGTCAGTTCTGCTATTTATGTACTCCTTGGCAAGACAATTAAATTCTCTGAGTCTTTCTTCTTTTGTTGAAGGAAGACAATAATAACACCTCCTTCACAGAGTCGTGAACAAATGAGGTGATGTGAAAAAAAAATTGAAAAATGTTAAATGTTACATAATATTCTAAAAGTACAGTCAGGGTCATAACCAAATACTGATAAAATGCAGGCGCAAGAGTTGGGTGGGTGGGTGGGTGTAGTGCCAGTAAGGTACTGTGCCCCATGGATTATTTAATATCGAGTTTCCTTATCTGTGAAATCACAAGTGAGATTAAGGTGGAGCGCCTTAATGACGTAGACCCTAAGATTCTCACCGAATAATGAGAGAGAACCAAGCAAACCTCTACATAGATTAATTTGAAAATGTTTATTATCCTTCCCAGGATGATGAAAAGTATGTTGCTGATTATCATTATCCATAGCATTCTGGCTGATATCAATTAGGTCATTGAGACCTATATCAGTGCATCAAAATTATTACATAGGTAATTTGGATATTTGTATGTGCAATGATATATGAAAACAGTATTGGTTAACAGTTAATAATATGAGAATATATATATAACTTCCAAATACCAGTTTCTAAGAACAATATGCACTGGATAGAAGTGGAAGAATGGGCAAGAAATTGATATATTGTGTCTGGGTAGGGGATAAGAGTGGCTAGAAAGGTAAAGAAGCTTCACATTTGTAACTCTTTGTATTTTCCTTTTGAATTTTGGAGCATATATTACTGCATTACTATTCAATAAATACTTTAACCTTTTATAAAAATCTTGTATAAAAATGTAACATTAATATAGACTAACCACAGGACTTTTTAAAGCATTGCTTTTAAATTATTAAATTCTGAAAATATGAAGCCACTTCCTTTTCAATATCATTATATGTTTTTACTGAATTTGTGGTCTCTGGGCATATTTAACTCTTCTGAAAAAAGCACTCTTTCCCCTTTAGCACTTTTTTGTAAGACTGACATGCTGAGTGACAGATAAAATTGAATAAAATAAGTTATTTTCTAAGAATAGTATTAAGTGTGAATGTGGGGGGGCACCAGTTTTAACTATGAGCTCAGAAGCAATGAGGCAAAAAATGTATAGAGAGGAAGAAGAGAAAGACGTTAAGGCTGGCATTGTTAAGGACCACCGTTGGAGGCTACTGGCACCAGCGCTGAGGCATTATGGCTCATGGGCACTTTGGGGGTCTTCCAGAGCGCGGGTACTGGACTGAGCTTGGGTCCAACATGTTCTTCATCGGCTACCACCACCAGTCAAGGCGGGATTAGGATTTTCGCAAACTCCTCAACACTGAAAAGATGATGGTGTGTCTCTCCCCGCCCCCCCCCGTAATTACAAATGGAAATGTATTTAGAAAATAAATTAAGATTTAAATTAGGGTGGACGCAAGACCTTCCCTCTGGATTTTCTTAAATAAAAATTCCTAATGAAGTCATCAAAGCTGACCAGTTTTTCTGTTTTCCCTTCCTGTAGACTTAGTTCAACTGCCTGTCCCCAAATCCAGCACTCGCAAGCTCTTAAACCCAACCCACGCCGTGTCTCGCAGGTGCCAGCCCCACCCCACTAGGGATTCCCCCTCCTTCGCTCCTCCCACCTGACCCTTCGCCCCGCCCATCGGGCGCGCCGTCCTTACGGCAGCGCGCGGTCGCCGAGGCCCGGCAGCAAATGAGCGCAGGCGGCCGCGGCCCTCCGTCGTACCCTCGCATGCGCATGCGCGCTCGTGCCGGGCGCTCCTGAAGACCTGGCGGAGCCCGACGCGGATGGAGGCCTGAGGGCGGCGGGGGCGGAGCGCACCGCGAGCTGGGGGCATGTCCGCGGCGGGCGCCGTCTAGAGGAAGGCCGAGCAGCCGCCACCACGCTCTCAGTCGCGGCGAGACGCAAGCGAGCCAGGCCTAGGGCCGCGGCGGCGATGCAGCGACGGCGGCGCCCTCCGCCGCCCGCTTCTCAGCTGCCCGAGGGCTGCGGGGGAGGCGGCGGCGGCCGCGGCGGGAGCGAGGAGGTGGAAGTGCAGTTCTCCGCCGGGCGTTTGGCCTCAGCCGCGGCGGTTTCGGCGGCGGCGGCGGCCGCGCGCAGCACCGAGGAGGAGGAGGAGCGGCTCGAGCGCGAGCACTTCTGGAAGATCATTAATGCCTTCCGCTACTACGGGTAAGAAGCCCGTGGCGGACCCCGGCGCAGCCCATCGAGGTGCCCGCTGGTTGCGGCGGACCCGCCGGAACGGGGGCGCCGGCCGCGCTCGCCCTCGGCCGCCACGCCTCCGGGGCACCCGGACCGGGCCGCCAGATCTGACCTCCGGGCCCCTGAGTCACCTCGTACCACGTTAGCCCTTCCCGGCCCTGCACAGCCGCGTGTCTGCCGCGCCGTCTGCTGCTCAGCCTCGTGTCTTCCAACCTCAGGATCAGATTAGCTCTCTTGCCTTTCATCCCTCGTTAAAGGTTTGGCTTTGAGGCCGGTGGGGGTGACCGGAAAAGTGCTGTTAACAATTGCAGATAGAAGATGATGGTGGTAAAATCGTCCAGTGCTGGGCATGATCTGTATGTGTTGTCGATGTCCTCCAAACTGAACACAACGGAGAACCCAAGTTCACCTACACGTGGGATGCCGTAGGACGAATTTTCCCAAACTGTTGGCCAGTTCTTGTGAGAGCTGCGTAAGATTTCCACCCCAACCCCCTTGGCGCTTTGAATGTACAGGCACATTAGTGGTGAATGATGGCGCTCAATGTCTTTAACTGGTGGGTGAAATTAAGGTCGGAGGTGGTCCGGATGCTCTACAATTTAAGTATTAAAGAGGGAAGTGAGAGAAGGCACAGCAAAGAACCGCTTTTATGATCTTTTCTTCGGCAAATATGTATCGAATTCTCACTGTGGGCTGGGCACGGTGGTAGGACTTTTAAACTCCCTAACTTCCACTTTTCTTTTTTAGATAGATGTTAAAATAGCTTAGTCGCAAAATTCTAATTCCGAGATCTGAAAGGGACTTAGATTTTTAGGTAAATATAGCACTTTCATTCGTGTTAAGAGATGAGGCCACCGACGGCTGTGTTCTGAGTCTGCAGTTGGAATGAGATACACGGACATGACCTGCACAAGTAAAACTTGTTCCCTTAGATGGGCTCCTGCTGTGCTTTATGCAGACTTTTTTTTTTTTTTTAATTGCTTGACTGTGACCTCTTCAAGGGCAGGGACTGATCCTTATTTATTTTTGTGTCACCAGAGCTTGGCATATGTTGTTGAAGCTCTATTTTTAACAAATAAGACAAGTAGTAGCAAAGAAATGCGTTTGTCATTCCCAAGTAGTCTGAATTTGTGACGGGTCGGTAGTTTGTTACTTTTTTGAGTTGGGAAACTTGCTTAATAAAAACTTAAAGTTATTTAGAATCTGACTACATTTGTAACATGACATTTTGAAATGCAAAGATCTTGGTGAAATAATTTACTGATTAAACCCAAGCACAGGAACCGTGGACTGCATTACTTATGGAGCCCAAAAGGGAAGTAACTCATATGGGTATTTTACTTAGTATCAACGTAGGGAGGAAGGCAGAAAACCACAGAATTGAATTTGATGCAAGTATTGTGCCTTCAAGAATCACCACAGGGAGGGGAAACAACTGACCTTAGGTTTAGATAGCTAGGAGAGGTAGGTGCAGAGAAGTCTGGTACATTTTACTATGTAAATTCTAGAAAGAATATTGGAATATTTTCTGGAAATACAGTGAATCACAGTAGACCCAATTAGTTAAACTGTGTGTTTGTGCAGATTCATATATGAAATTGATACTTATGATTAGGTATCAAATGGGCCTTTTTGTGAGAGCACAGAGACCTTTGATCTGGCAGGAGGGCTCAAGTGTGGCAATATAGAGAAGAGTGCTTGTGTGAATGTTCTGGTGGTTGTGATAGTTTCCTATACTCATCCCTCTGTTTAATGTGGGATTGAGGACACTTTCACTTTTTAAAAACAATCCTTTTTATTTGTGTGTACTCTTTTTTTTTTTTTAAGTGTTTGTTTATTTGAGAGAGAGAGAAAGAGAGAGTCCCAAGCAGGCTCCTATCAGTGCAGAGCCCAATGCAGGGCTCTATCTCATGAAGAGTAAGATCATGATCTCAGCTGAAATCAAGAAGCTTAACTGAGCCACTCAGGTGCTCCTGGCATGTACTCTCTTGATGAAACATTGAAATAGACTGAAAATAGTATTTAAAAAATGTGTTTTAAAACATCACTTGAAGGACTAGGGGGTATGGAAAGCATTTTGTAGCAGAAAATACTCTGAGTTGTTACAGTCCAACATTTTATGATCTTCTAGACCTGCACTGTGGTACCGTAGTCACTAATCACATCTCGCTAAATTTAAGCTTAAATTAATTAAAACTTAATAAAATGTAAAATTCATTTTCTCAGCCTCACTAGCCACATTTCAAGTGCTTTTCAAATGTGGCTGGTGGCTGCCATATTGGACAGTGCAGATGTAAACCGTTCCATCACTGCAGTACGTTCTGATGGACGAGCCTGTTCTGAAGCTTTAGCGAGTACTTCTAAATTGTGGAGCTTACTTTTATTGCTAAATGTCTTTTAGTTATTATATAGGGGACTTAGATTAAAAATCACAAGGCAAGAATTGTCTTGATTAATGTTTTTCCAATGGCTTCCAACTTTGTGTTTCCTACAGATTATGCATAGATGATGTATTTTGATTAAGGCAAAAACGATTCGAGTATTGTAGCAAATAGCAAAAAAAAAAAAAAAAAAAAAAAATTTGCCAGTCCTAAAATGAATGAAGATACTTGGTCATGGAGAAGATACTACAGTTAAAAAATCAAAGGTCTCATCAGAAACATCCTGCTTTTAGAAATAGCAATTAGGTGAGATTCAAAACATGGAGAGGTAAAGTTCTTTTGTACAGGTGAAGGAATAGCCATATAAAGAGGCAAATAGCTTGCCCAGGCTTACACAACCAAGTTGTGGTAGAGTCTGGCCTGAAATCCAGAATTGTTCACTAAGGTTTTACCCTGCATTAGTAAGCAGTGATACTTAGTAAGACAGTTTTAACTGTGAGGTTTTTTTTTTTTTAATGTTTGTTTATTTTTGAGAGAGAGACAGAGACAGAGGTGAGCTGGGGAAGGGGCAGAGAGAGGGAGACACAGAATCCGAAGCAGGCTCCAGGCTCTGAGCTGTCCTCACAGAGCCTGACGTGGGGCTCGAACCCGTGAACCACAAGATCATGACCTGAGCCGAAATCGGACACTTAACCGACTGAGCCACCCAGACGCCCCTAACTGTGAGTTTTTAATAAATATTTAAAATGGATTGAGACAGACTTTCCTTCTGAAAAGATAATGCTTTCCCGTTTGGAATTCTAGAGTAATTCAACAGGTGCAGAAGAATGGGTCTATGACCTTGGCCCTTGGCTCAGACCCAGGAGTATCAGACCCACGCTGATGAAAGGAGACTAAATCAGAGTTGGGGTCACTGCCGAGACCAGCCTTCCGGAGAGAGCTGAAGGAAATAATATCCCAGAGCTACCCCAGGAAATAATGGCTGCTCGCTCTCCTTTCTCCCCTTAGCCACCAGAGGATATGGCCTCTTGCCGCTGAGTTCAGAACCAAGGAGAGCCTGAAGGTTATAAAAAATTCCTTAAAAGCTGTTTGGGAAACTTTGTTTAAAGGGCCAGGCAATGAATGTTTTTAAGGTTGAAAGGCTAGGTAGTCTCTTACAGCTATTTAACTCTGCCCTGTATGGAAACAACTGTCGGCAGTATGTGAACAATTGGGCATGGCTATGTTCCAGTAAAACTCCTTGTAAAATGGGCCTAGTAACCAGGGGGCCATAGTTTGCCCACCCCTTTCTTAAAGTACATTGGTAGGGTAAGCATCTTTAGAACAGTGAAGCTAGCCCCATTTAAAATAATATAGTAAGGGGGCACCTGGGTGGCCCAGTCAGTTGGGCGTCTGACTTCGGCTCAGGTCATGATCTCTCGGTTTGTGTGTTCGAGCCCTGCATTGGGCTCTGTGTTGACAGCTCGGAGCTGGAGCCTGCTTCAGATTCTGTGTCTCCCTTCTCTGCTTCTCCCCCACTCATACTCTCTCTCTCTCTCTCTCAAAAATAAAGCTTAAAAAAATTTAAAATAATGTAGTAAGGAGTAGACTCTCTTCTCAACTTCTAAGACCTCCCTTATTTCAAGAGAGACACTGTGGGTGTATGTTATGGATAGTTTGGCACACCATAGAGTAATCAAGGGTTAAAAGATATGCAGCCTCTCATCCTGTTCTGTGTTGTTAACATCACTTCTGTATCAGTAATTGACAGCAAATACGTGTGGGCTCTTCTGACCAATCTATAACTTACCTCAACTACCCTGCAAACGTGGAAATTAAGTAGTCTTCATCGAGCATCAAAAATGGCATTTAGGGAACATAACTGAACGTGTATTCATTGCTCTTTGCATATGCTGAAATCTGGAGATTCAGTGGGGACAAGACTGTATTTTAGAATTCATAGGGAGTGGTAGACTTAGGCCGGGTACAGCATTCCCAGGGAGCAGGCCTCTTAGGAATCTTTGGGAGACCTAATGAGGGCCTGGGAGAGGTAGTGATTTGCAGACAGTTTATGAAGTAGAATCAAAAGGATCTGGGGCTTGTGATTGTGGGATCTGTGAGAAGAGGCATTTTAGGATGACTCATTTGTTTCTGACCTGAGTGGATGTATGGTGTGCCATTCATGAGCCATATGGGAAGAAGTGCCAGGTTTTTTGGGGGGATGATCGTGTGCTACGTTCAGTGTGTCTGTTGAATTTTGAGGTGTGCTGAGAGGAACGTTGAGTGGCATCCAGTGGCCAAGAATACTAGAAATGAAGTACTGTAAGACTGTTTGCACCATTTGACTCTGAGCTGTAAACCTTCACAACTCCACTGTTTGCCTAACACAGTATGGTCACTTTTAATTATTCTTTAGCGTCATAATCTATTTTATAGGAACGCAAACTGATGCATTCCTTCTGAAAATCAGTTTGTGTTAACCTGAAAAATACTTATTCTTTTTTTTTTTTTTTTTACTTTTTTTGAGTTTATTGATTTTTGAGACAGATAAGAGCATGAGCAGGGAAGGGGCAGAGAGAGAGAAGGAGAGAGAGAATCCCAAGCAGACTCTGAGCTGTCATCACAGAGCCCGATATGGGGCTGCAACTCACAAAACTGTGAGATCATGACCTGAGCCGAAACCAAGAGTCAGATGCTTAACCGGCCGAATCACCCAGGGGCCCCTACTTATTCTTTCTAACTTGGTAATTCTTCTTTTGGGAATTTGTAGTATTTTTTTTTTCTAAAATATAGACCAATTTAGAACAGAAAGTTTATCATATAGATAAGTGAAAGTATCTAGATGTCTAGTGTTTGGGAAATAAGTAAATTTTGGTTGCATAGATGGGATAATGAACAGTCACTATATAGTCTTTT
The DNA here is from genome assembly GCF_014898765.1 of Herpailurus yagouaroundi. NCBI lineage: Eukaryota > Metazoa > Chordata > Mammalia > Carnivora > Felidae > Herpailurus > Herpailurus yagouaroundi. Next base: position 6,198,585 of record NW_024412430.1, read on the forward strand.
GTGCTCTAGTCATTAGAGAACTTTTTTTCTGATCTGGGAAAATTCCTTTGATAAAGATGAAGGATTACAAGTGCCTCTGAAAACTTGGTGTACATGTGAATCATTTGGAGATCTCGTTAAAAGGCAGATTACATTTCGGTAGGTCTTCGGTGGGGCGTCGGATTCTTCATTTCTAGTTACCTCCAAGTGATCTGCTGTTCTGTGTATCACGTTTTGACTAGAAAAGCACTTAAGTGACTTTGTCTTAACGACAAGGAGAAATATGTCAAAAAGTTAGAAGTGATTGCCTCTAGAAGAGGAATTATTAGTAGCTTTTTTTCCTGGAGGACTTTTACTTCTCTACATTTTTTTTTTTTGTATTTTCATTATGTAAATTAGATATACCTACCATATTTGAGCTATGTTTCAGGCCCTGGGCTAAGTGATATGTGTACATTATTTTGTTACATTTTCAGTAAAATCCGTTGGGTTGGCAGAGGAGTATTATGGTAGCCACCTCCTGGAATTTTATGGAGATTTTCCAGAATAATCCATGTTTAGTGACTTTTGATGTAGGGCCTGGCTTTTATTAAATCTCAATAAATGATAACTTCTGTCGTCGTCATCATCATCATCATCATCATCATCACTGTTATGTATTACGTTGTTTTGTGTATGAGACAATTGGGGCACAGAGGAAGGAAGTAGCTCTCCAAGGGTTGCACAGCAAATAGGTGGCATAACCTGAATTCCAATTCATATATGTGTTTTGACTCCAGAGCTCACTATTACACTGTCTCCAGGGGGAAAAAAGCAAACATGCATGCAGCCACTGCCAGTTTCATCTATTCACGTTACCTCGCCATTCCCCCCTCGCCCCTACCAGAGCCACCACATTAAGCTTCTAAAAGCACGGTCAGGTTATTGCTTTAGTCAAGAGCTTCCTCAGAACATCTTTATTACTATTCAGAAATTAGTGATGTGGCATAAAAATGAGAATTATTTGGATGAATAGAAAGGTTCAGTCAATCAAATGAAAAAGTGCTTTTCATTTTTATTTAGTATGGAGTAAATGCCAAAGAGTGTTTAAAAGAAACATAAACAGGGGCGCCTGGGTGGCGCAGTCGGTTAAGCGTCCAACTTCAGCCAGGTCACGATCTCGCGGTCCGGGAGTTCGAGCCCCGCGTCGGGCTCTGGGCTGATGGCTCGGAGCCTGGAGCCTGCTTCCGATTCTGTGTCTCCCTCTCTCTCTGCCCCTCCCCCGTTCATGCTCTGTCTCTCTCTGTCCCAAAAATAAATAAACGTTGAAAAAAAAAATTAAAAAAAAAAAAAGAAGAAACATAAACATTGACTGACTTGTTTGGATGTATAAAATGTAAAGAACGATACAGTGAATACCCAGAAATCTAACACCTGGGTTAAAAAACAACAAAAAACATCCTTTCCCTTTCCCTACAAAGAACATCGCTTTATTGAATTTTCACTTACTTGCTTTCCTTATAGCTTTTCTACTTGTATTCAGTCCCTGTAATGTATTGTTTATTTTTGTAAAAGGTGGAATTGTACATTACGCATTTTTCTGCAACTTGCTTTTTTGGACAAATACTTACATTCGTGAGTTTTATCCATATTATTGTGTCTAGTTGTAGTTTATTAATTTAATTACCTTCCATTGTATGATTATACGGTACTTTCTTCATTCATTTTACTGGTGATGGACCTTTAGGTTGTTTGTTGTTTATAACAGTGCTATTAAGAAGATAGTTTCTTGGTGCCCATTTGCGAGAGTTTCTTGAGTATGTGTCTAGGACTATAATTGCTATGTCATAGGGAGTGTGTGTATTAAGATTTACTGGGAAATGCTAAATTATTTTCCAGAGTGGTTGTACCAATTTATGCACCTACCATCAATCAGTATATATATGTATACATATTTATATATTCCTATAGTCAGGCTTTTAGATTTTGCCCATCTGATTGATATAAAATGGCACTCATTGCAAATGTAATATTTGACTTTTTTAAATGATGGTTTGTTTTTTTTTTCAGATTTTATAAATAGATAATCCCCAAAGTGACCTTTAGAGTTATCTGGAAACTTCTGGATTGCAAATTATGAATAATATCATGTAAATTTCATTTTTTTTTTTTTTTTGTTTACTACTTTTGTAGTGCATAAGATCTTTTGTGATTTTTAAAAATTTAGCTTGGTTGGCTGTTAGTTAATTTCAAAACACATTTTGTGTATTCTAAAGTAATTTCAGAGCAGTATTCTGCTCTGATAGATTTAAAGCATTCAACTAGTTTGCTGAAAATTTTAAGCTTGGAAATTAAAATCATAAAAATAAACTCATTGTACGTTAATCCTCTTCATGTTTTCTTTTACCCCCCAAATGGTGCAGATGTTTACTTTGCTACTTATAAACTCTTTGTCTTTTGTTTGTCTAAAGAATTTGTAATAAGGTGAAAATATAAAATTTCTAAGTTGGTATCCTTTAAGAAACCAAAAGATTGTAAATAACAGGACAGTATCCAACATTATAAGGAATAATTGTACAGAAAGACAACCTTAAAATAAGATTGGCCCTGGTGAGAATTCTTTTGCCAATTTAAAAAACACCTTTTATGTTTTAGCACCAGTATGCATGAGCGAGTGAACCGAACAGAAAGACAATTTCGATCACTTCCAGATAACCAACAGAAACTACTTCCTCAGTTTCTTCTTCACTTGGACAAGATTCGGAAATGCATTGATCATAATCAAGAAATACTACTGACCATTGTGAATGATTGCATACATATGTTTGAAAATAAAGAATATGGAGAAGATGTATGTGAAAGTTTGTTCTATTTTTATTTTAGGGTTTAACCTCTGTTTTTGAGGTCTTTATCTTTCTGGATTTCATTTTTATATTTTGCATGAGTCATTTGCTCTACTCAGTGTTTTCACTTACATGTTCAGGCATTTGATTAGGCTTAATAGGATAGTATGCCAGAAACTGGATTTGTTCACTGATTTTTTTCCCTAAAAATAGTAAGATAATTGTTGCCATATGGATATACATTTCACATAGTATTCTGACTGTTCTAGCATGTAGAGTTAGTGACTTAAATTTTTGTAAACTTTAGTAGCCGTGTAAAATTAATTTCCCTTGCTAAACTCATTGTCAGTATCTTGTATCTATTGATATTTATCTTTTACTTTAAGAAATTATTTTCACTTCTAAATCTCAAGGGACTGGCAGTAATAGAAACTGAAGTCCTCTTTTTGTATCCACAGGATAGATACAGTTGGGCCACTCCAGTGTGAGCCTCTCCATGCTGCCCCATCAATGACCCGGAGGGACTTTCTTCCCTCTCTTAGAGAGAGATGTTCCGTCTCCATAGGAGCTCAGTTCTGGTCCTCTCCTGAGTAAAGACTGCTTAATTATATGGTGGTTTCATGATTAATGGACCTTAATCTATTGAGGGTAGAAGTGAGACCACCAGGCTCTTTTCATTTAGGATCTCAAGCTGCACTTGAATCCCGGTTGAGGTGAGAGGCTAGTGATTTATCCACTAAACCATCTATATGGCCCCCGAGTAGCATGTCTGTGTGACCATATCCAAAATTGATTACTTTGTCAGAAGCTAATTGATTTCTGTTTTTTAAACAGGGGAATGGAAAGATTATGCCAGCATCTACATTTGACATGGATAAATTAAAATCCACACTGAAACAGTTTGTGAGAGACTGGAGTGAAACCGGGAAAGCAGAAAGGGAAGCCTGCTACCAGCCAATCATTAAAGAAATTTTAAAAAATTTTCCAAAAGAGAGATGGTAAATAGTATCTTATTTTTAACCCATTTCTTTAAAGATAAGCACTAAGTTTTTCTGTAAGAAATGTCACAGTCTTGATTCATTTTTATAGTTGCTATGTGCCTGTATTTTTTCATATATGGATGTGTGGTGTTGTGTGTGTTTTAGATGCTTTGTGTGAAGCTGTGGTTAATATTTTGAATACTCTTTGCTGTAGCACTTACTCTAGAAATTTGTAAGGTTAGATGTTCATTATCAGTGATGTTTTCCTTTTATAATTTGCTTATGGCAAAGCAAAAAGCTTCAGACTAATTTAATTTTCCTTATTACGACAAACTTGTAAGTAAATAGGGGATTTATAGCTTAGAGCAGAGATTCGTCACTTTTGTGCCATGAAAACCCTACGCAGGCCACTTTTCTGAATAACATTTCTGAATGGATCAGATAGAAGGCATAAGATTACCAAGAAACCAGTTTTGAAGCACAGCTATAAAAATATTTAAAAAGCTAATTTGTGCTAGAACATGCTTTGTATCCTGTATTGCACTAAATCAGATCTAGCAGCAAGTATAATTACTATACTTTAAAAATGCCAGTGTATGTGTTATTTTGAGAATCTCAACAGCTTCAAAATAACAGATAAGTTGCATACATTTTACACTTCTTACATATTCTCCCTAATCACCAGTTCTTAACATTTTACACTTACTTCATTATTTCTTCTTCCTACTTCCCTCCCTCCTTCCCCTGCTTTATAAGTATGTCTAAAACCACATATATGCACAGCTACTATTTAAACCATTTGAGAGATCAATTTGTGTGTACATTTTTTTTTTTTTTTTTTTACCTCTTAATACGTCAGAGTTAATTTCTGAAGAACAAGAATATACGTAAATACAGTGCAGTTATCAGGTGGAGGAAAATTTAATACTGTCTTCTAATCTACAGTCTGTATTCAATTTTTATAAATTATCCTGAAAATATTTTTTTTTTAATTTTTTTTTTCAACGTTTATTTATTTTTGGAACAGAGAGAGACAGAGCATGAACGGGGGAGGGGCAGAGAGAGAGGGAGACACAGAATCAGAAACAGGCTCCAGTCTCCGAGCCATCAGCCCAGAGCCTGACGCGGGGCTCGAACTCATGGACCGCAAGATCGTGACCTGGCTGAAGTCGGACGCTTAACCGACTGCGCCACCCAGGCGCCCCTGAAAATATTCTTAATAACATTTCTTTCTAGTCTAGATCCAGCCCTGGATATTGTATTACATTTCATTATAATATTTTAGTTTTTAATCTGGAACAGTTCCTTGGCCTTTCTTTTTCTTTCATGACATTGACATTTGTGAAGAATACAAGGAAGTTATTTTATACACTGTTCCTCAGTTTGAGATTATCTGTTTCTTCATGATTGAATCTGGATTATATGTACTTTTGAAAATAATACATAATTGATACATAATTGATGTGTTCTTTTTAGGATGTCACATTTGGAGTAGTGCAATGTCTGTTAGTCCATCAATAATAATTTTTTTTTTTAATTTTTTTTTTCAACGTTTTTATTTATTTTTGGGACAGAGAGAGACAGAGCATGAACGGGGGAGGGGCAGAGAGAGAGGGAGACACAGAATCGGAAACAGACTCCAGGCTCTGAGCCATCAGCCCAGAGCCTGACGCGGGGCTCGAACTCACGGACCGCGAGATCGTGACCTGGCTGAAGTCGGATGCTTAACCAACTGCGCCACCCAGGCGCCCCCATCAATAATAATTTTAATTTTGATTACCCATTCAGAATGTCATTCAGTTTCTCTACTGTTCAGTTACTGTTTCTCCTCTTACAACTGATAAGCAGTTTCTGGGGAGACACTTTGAGACCATGCAGTTAATTTCCTGCTCCTCCTCAAACTTTCTCTGCCTTAGAATTGTCAGCCAGTGAGGATTTTTGCATGAACTAATCTATCCTGTGATGGTTATGGAATGGTGATTTTCTTTTTTTTTTTAAGATTTTTTTTCTTAACATTTATTCATTTTTGAGAGACAGAGCATGAGTGGGGTAGGGGCAGAGAGAGGGAGACACAGAATCTGAATCAGGCTCCAGGCTCTGAGCTGTCAGCACAGAGCCTGACGTGGGGCTCGAACTCACAAACTGTGAGATCATGACCTAAGCTGAAGTCGGATGCTCAACCAACTGAGCCACCCACGTGCCCTGGAATGGTGATTTTCTAACTTTACAATTATCAGCATTCTATTGTATCTGTAAACTATTACCTGAAAGGACTAATGGTTCCTATTTTATTTAGTGAGTAATGATCCGTTACTGTTGGTTTGTTGTTGTTCAAATTGCCTCAGCTTTAGCCAGCAGGAGTGCCTTCAAGTTGGCCCCTTTGTCCTTTCAGCATGGCCCGATTGTTTTTTAGCGCTTCCTTATTTCTCTGGCACAGTAAAATATTTTAGTCCCATTGTGTATCTTCCCGACTTTAGCCTTGGAATTGGATGTTTTTCCAAGGACCCAGTTCCTTTAATATGGAATGGTGTATAGAAACCAAGATCGGGCCCTAGGCATTTTTGTTGTTACTAAGATGTTACTGCTTTTGAGCCTTTTAGTGGCTAGAACACACACACACGTATTAGAAATCATTAGTTCATACTAATCCCTTCAGTTCCTGTCTAACCCCAAAGGTTTCCTTCTTGGCCTCCTTGTTCCCTATATCTGTCTGCCTTTTTCCACAGTAAGAACCCTGGCTTCTGACAACATCAATACATTTACTCATTCACTCAATCCTACAGTACTCACATAAGGCTTTCAGAATTGCTGCCTCCATACCACTATGAAAAACAAACTACCCACATGAGTTTAGGATTTGCTAGCAATTATTTTTTCCCCTAAACTAAGGTTATTCACAAAAATATTCTTTACAGGTTACTCAGAGTCACTTCCTTTCAACCCCCTACCCTCAGTGTGGTTGTGTGTTTAATTTGAAATTCAGTACATCATGGTTTATTTCTGTTTGCTTTCAGTTTTTAGGGTTGTTCTGTCCTCCCCCCATTCTCCATCCTTGCTGGTATATATTTGTTTTTTTGATTCATGAGCTGTCAGCTATCAACTTGTGATAATCAGAAAAAGTGTCATTCCCTTTCCTATTCCTTTGATAGCCCATCTCTTCAATCCTCATTCTCAGTCCCACACCCCATGTAGGTAATCAGTATCATTGATTTCTTGTTTGTCCTTGTTTTTATTTTTTGTTTCCTATGAATGTAAGCAGATACAGGTTTTCTTCTAAATTGCCTCCTTTTTTCAAACACAAAATGTAGCAGCCTGTATATTTTATGTTGCATTCTGCTTTTTTCACTTAATAGTTTATCTTAGAAATAGCCAATTGTTGGGGCTCCTGGCTGGCTCAGTCGGTAGAGCATTGACTCTTGATCTCAGGGTTGTGAGTTTGGGCCCCACGTTGGGTGTCGAGATTACATAGTGTTACAATTAATGACCATATGCATGTGTATTTTTGTACTGTTGGAAGTGTATCTTTAGCGTAAATTCTTAGACATGGGATTACTGAATCTGAAAGGTAAATGCATGTGGGACATAAGTGTATTGGTTACCTGTTGCTATAAAAGAAATTACCACAAGTTTAAATGCCTGTTGCTGTAAAAGAAATTACCACAAATTTAACTGCTTAAAACAGACACATTTATCATTTCACAGTTTCTGGGAGTCAGAAGTCTGGACATAGCTTAATTGAGTCCTTGGTGTAGGATCTTTAAAAGGTTGCGTCAGGATGTCTGGTGGGCTGTGTTCTAATCTGGTGGCTCGACTGTGGAAATATCTGCTTCCACACACACTCATGTTGTTGGCAGAATTCATTTCATTGGGGTTGCAGGACTGAGGGCCCTAGCTTCCTGTTGTCTGCCGTGGGAGTCTGCCTTAGCAGTTTTGTCTTGTGAGCTTTCCTCAACTGGTCACTTACTTCGCCAGGCCGGCAAGGAGTCTTTAGAAGCCTTCAGTGGAGTTTTTATGATGTGATGTTATCACACGGTGACTGTTGGTTCGAAGAAGCAAGTCACAAATCCCTGCACACACTAAAGGGAGCAGATTATAAAAAGGCGTGAACACCAGTAGGTGGGGCACTTTAGGCTCTGTGCCACAGTTATTGCCACATATCCCTATAAGGGCTGTACTGTTTCGTCTTCTTGTCAGCAATGTACAAAAGTGCCGGTTTACTCACAGCCTTGCCACACACTGTGTTCACAATCATTACCAAGCTTGTAAACTTTTGCCAATCTGATGGGTGGAGAATCGTATTTTGGCCTACTTCTTATTTGCATTTCTCTTGCTATGAAAGAAATGGACTAGTCTCATATGTTTAAGGGCCATTTTATACCTTGTTTTGAGAAATACATATTGGTGTTTTTCCCCTCCTTTTAAAAAGTTGAGGTGAAATGCATATAAAAAATGTGACAGTTTTAAAGTGAACACTTTGATGGTAGTTAGTAAATTAACAGTATTGTGTATCCATCGTCTCTTACAGAGTTGGAAAACATTTCCACAACCCACAATAAATCCCATACCCATGAAGCGGTTACTCCCCATTCGCCTTACTCCACCCCCGACTTCTGTTTGTCAGAAGTGTGACGATGAGTTGCCTAGATGTGGTTTTCTTTGTATTTATCCAGTGTGGGCTTTGTTTTGCTTTGGGAGGCTTGGGTAGATATGTATCGCCAAATCAAAAATCAAAAATTGTTTGCTCTTATTTCTTTCCCTTCTGGGACTGAATCGTATGTTTATGAAACTGCTTGACATGGTCTGTAACGTGTCAGATGGCTCTTTTCCCACTAATTCTTTCTATATTTTAGTTTGGGTAGTTTCTATTGACCTTACTTGAATTTCACGAATTATTTATTATGCCAATCTGTTGATAAACCCATTGAAAGACTTCTTTAATTCTGATACAGAATTTTTAAAAAATTTCTAGTACTTCCATATACACATACCTTTCTATGTGTGTTCTCTCTGTGCTGACATTTCCTGTTTGTGTATGTGATCTACCTTTTCCACCTGATGTTTTAATGTATTTTTTATGTTTAGGTTTTAAAATTTTTTATTTTTTTTAATGTTTATTTTTGACACACACACACACACACACACACACACACACACACACACACACACAGAGTGCAAGTGGGGAGGGGCAGAGAGAGAGGGAGACACAGAATCCAAAGCAGGCTCCAGGCTCTGAGCTATCAGCACAGAGCCCAATGCGGGGCTCAAACTCCTGAACCGCAAGATCGTGACCTGAGCTCAAGTTGGATGCTTAACCAACTGAGCCACCCAGGTGCTCCTATTATGTTTATTTTTAAATCCCTGTCTGATAATTCCAACATATGTGCCGTTTGTGGGTCAGTTCTGATAATCATTTCCTCTCATAGCGATGGGGTACATTTTCTTGCTGCTTTGCATGTCTCATAATTTTTTGATAGAATGCCAGACGGTGTATGTAAAAGAACAGTAGGAACTGAAGTATATTGACAACCAGAAAAGAGGCATTCTCCTTATTCTGGCAAGCTATGAACTTGGGAGGTTGACTGAATCTCTTAAATGTTTTTAATATTTGATATTATTGCATGTATTAGCTGCTTCAATCACTTAAGAAAAAATGGTCTAAACCTTGCATCTAGAAATGTGGCAATGTAACCATTGTCAATTTCTAGATTGAAATAGTTTCTAAGTTTTCATCTGCATCTCACCTTTTACTTCATTCTTGTACATTGATTCGTGTACATTGATTTTACGATCTTTCCTGAATTAATTGATAGGAAGTTGTTTGCAATATTAAGCACTCGGAGCATGAAAATATAGTTATTTCTTCAGCAGTAAATGACCCACTAGGTCCACAGGAAGCCATTTGTATATTGGAACTGTCCTCTGCCAAAGATAAGATTGAGGCTCTCTTATTTAGTCAGCCTTTTACATGTAATGACAGCTCATCCACCTTGTTTGAATATCTACACGTCTGTGCCATGCAGATTGTAGCTCAGTACCATGAAAATCACCCACTGTATTTCTCCTTGTGGTCAGTAAATTTTTGACCCGCTGTGTTCTTAACATCCAGTTGAGGGGATAATAGATTGATTATGTACTTGTGATTCCTGTGTCACTTAAAGCTTTCATTCTTTTATTCCATTGTTGATGACAGTTATGACACTTCACTGATTTTCAGTTCTGTAAATATTTCTTCAATCAGATTTATAGTGTTCTGGGTCTGAAACCCAGATATAGCTCAGTAAGTGAGTAACGTTGGAAGCACAGTTGAAATTATTATTCCAGCCATGTTATCGCTCCTGGAAAAAAAAAAAAAAGACCAGTGCTTATTTCTACATGTTCAAATAGCCGATCTGTAAGATTCAGAAGTAATATAGGTAGTAATTCACTGATTGTGCCCTGCAGATATAATTTAGGAAGAAGTTTTCTAATGACATGTTTTTGTAGAAAGGAGTTTATCCATAGGCTTCAAAGCTAGGCAGATTCCAAATACTTCAACTACTAGAAATGCTTGACATGTATGCTACTCACATTTTTAGTGTCCGCAGACTTGTTAATACATTTTGTATTCCCAGTTTGATCAATGAGGATACAGTATACTTGGGGTTTCTAATTTTTTATAGCACTGACTCTTCATGCTTTTATAGTCTTTATTATGTTTGGGTTGAAGATGATTTGTCATAGATGAAATTGTGTGATCTTTGTGGTATGTGTTAACCCCCCCTTTTTTTTTCCTGCATGTATTGTTTCCTTGTTGGATCTATGACTTGCAAATATTTTCTCCAGCTCTATAGGTTGTCTCTGCACTTTATGATGTCCTTTGATATACAAAATTTTATAATTTTGGTGAAGTCCAGTTTATCTGTTTTTTCCTTTTGGCACTAGTGCTTTTCATGTCATGTTTATGAAATCACTGCCAAATCCAGTGTCCTGAATACTTTCTTTTTGTTTTGTTTTTAAGTTTATTTATTTATTTTGAGAGAGAGAGAGAGAGAGAGAGAGAGAACGAGCAGGGGCGGGGCAGAGAGAATGAGAGATAGAATCCCAAGTAGGCTCCGTCCTGTGTCCTGTCAGCACAGAGCCTGACGCAGTGCTCCGACTCAAGAACGGAGTCGAAACCAGGAGTCGGATGCTCAGCTGATTGAGCCACCCAGGCGCCCCTCCTCAGTACTTTCTTCTAAGAGTTTTATAGTTTTAATTCTTAAGTTTAGATCTTTGATCCGTTTTGAATTCATTTTGTATATATTATAAGGTAAGGGTCTAACTTCATTTTTTTTTACATATGGATATCCAGTTTTCCCAGCACCATTTCTTAAAAGACTATCCTTTCTGCATCCAATTGTCTTGGTTCTGTTGTTGAAAATCAATTGACCGTGTGTGTGAGGGTTTATTTCTGGGCTTTCTATTCTCTTCTATTCTGTTGGTCTATACATTGGACCTTATGTCAATGCCATAGTATTTTAATCTCTGTAGCTTTGTAAATTTTGAAGTCAGGAAGCTTAAGTCCTTCAGTTTATTATTTTTCAAGGTAGTTTTGGCTTTTTGGGACCCCTTGCAATTCCATATGAATTTCAGAATCAGCTTTTCCATTCTTGTGAAAAAAAGGTGTTGGAATTTTCTTAGGGACTGTTAAACATGTAGATTGGTTTGGATAGTATTGACATCTTAATGGTGTTAAATCTTCCTATCCATGAACACGGGATGTCTTTCTATTTATTTAGATCTTTGATTTCTTTCAGCAGTGTTTTGTAGTTTTCAGTGTACAAGTCTTTTTTTTTCCCCCCTTGGTTGGATTCCTTCCTTAAGTATTTAGTTCTTTTGGATGCTATTATTATAAATGGAATTAACTTTCTTAATTTTTTCTTTTGGATTGTTCATTGCTGATGTATAGAAACATAGCTGATTTTTATGTGTTGATTGTGTGACCCTGCAACTTTGCTTAACTTATTAGCTCTAGGAGCTTTCTTGTGGATTCTTTGCAATTTTCTAATATACAGGTTCGTGACATCTGCAAGTAGAGATGGATTTTTACCTCTTCCTTTCCCATTTGAATAGCTCCGGCCAGAACTTCTGGTACAGCATTGAATAGCAGTGATAAAAGGGAGCATCCTTATCATGTTCCGGGTCTTTCTTTCACTATTGAATTTGATGTTTTTAGCTGTAGGTTTTTCATAAATACCCCTTATCATTATGAGGAATTTTCTCTCTATTCCTAGCGTCCTGAGCGTTTTTATCAAGAAAAAGTGTTGCATTTTATCAAATACCTCTTCTGTGCTAAGTGAAAAAATCCTCCCTCTTTCCTTTGTTCTATTAATGTTATGTTACATTGACTGATTGTCTTATATTGAACCACTCTTGCATTCCTGACATAAATTTGCATTTGTTCATGGTGAACAATCCTTTTAATAGTTGTTGGGTTCAATTTGCTAATATTTTGTTGAGGATTTTTACAGTTATAAAAAGGGTATTCTTGATCTGTTCTCTTTTTCTTTTGTGAAAACTCTTGTGAATTTTCTTTTCCTGTGATGTTGTTACCTGATTTTGGTATCAGGATAATGTTGGTGTCGTAGAATGAGTTAGGAAGTGTTCTTTACTTTTTTGGGAGTTTGAGAGGAAACGGTGTTCATTTGTCATTAAATATTTAATGGAATTCACCTCTAAAACCATCTGGTCCATGGCTTTTCTTTATTGGGAGACATCTTTACGTCTTTGACTAGGGAATATTGAGGTGGCAATGTTGAAATATGCTTTTAATTTTTCTTTAAGATATGAAGTCTTCTTCCTCAATAACGTTTGTTTTGAAAACTGAGGGTTCAAGTTGGAATAAATAGCTAAAAATCACACAGTTGTTAAAGGCTATCTTTGTTTACTTTAATACATGCTACAGATTTTCTTATCCTACATTAGGTTAACAGTCAGTTAAGCATCCAACTCTTGATTTCAGCTCAGGTCATGATCTTGCAGTTTGTGAGTTTGAGCCCTGCATCAGGCTTCATACTGATAGTACAGATCCTGCTTGGGATTCTCTCTCTCTCCCTCTGTCTCTCTGCCTCTCCCACATGTATTCTCTCTCTCTCTCTCTCTCTCTCTCTCTCTCTCAAAATAAGTAGACTTAAAAAAGAATTATGATATAATCTCTCATTTCCTTATTTTTCATAAACAAGTGTTTTCAATTTTATGGACTTTTATAAACATTGATATATTGTAGATCATATTGTAGGATGTTATACTCATAGTTTCTAGTTGGTGCTGTCAGTGTATATATTCAGTGCTCTGCTCTAAAAATAATACATAATAGCTGAATAGCTTCTATAAACATAAAATCCAGGTATTTCTCAAAATTCAAATTATTTCTGTTTTTGAAAAGTAGGTTATGAAGTGAGACTCTTTATAATTGGAATGTACCAAATTTTGGGTATTTTTGGAAAGCTAAATGCCAAATGCTTATGTCAGCATCATTTCTAGCACTTTCGACATGACTTTGTTCGTACTCATTTAGTCACGATCAATGAATCATGTATATTACCATGCTGTCCAGTCAGTATAACAATGTCAGCTATCAGGCGCCTGGGTGGCTCAGTTGGTTAAGCCTCCAGCTTCGGCTCAGGTCATGATCTCATGGTTTGCGGGTTCGAGCCCCGCGTCGTGCTCTGTGCCGACAGCTTAGAGCCTGGAGCTGGCTTCAGATTCTGTATCTCCTTCTCTCTCTACCCCTCCCTCGCTCATGCTCTGTCTCTCTCTCTCTCTCTGTCAAAAATAAATAAAACGGTAAAAAAAAAAAAAAGCTTTACGATAGGGCTTGCCATTGTTAAGTTTCCTGGTGAACTAATACAGAACATTATTTTGCTGTTATCTATCTACTATTATTATTACTATTTCTACTGAAAGATAGAATGTGGACTGGTGAGAAAAGGATGGATTAACTCTTAATGATTGTAATCATTTATTTTAAAATAAAATAATAATTAAATGATTTTGATTTGGTAAAACATATCACAGTATTCAAAAATTTAAAAACTTAACAGGATTTAAAGTCTCTTTCCCATAACTGTTACCCAGCCACCCATTTCCCTTCCCTGAAAGTAAATGATATTATAAAAGTAGACTGGTGTATTTAAACTTTGAATGGAGTGTGCCAAAGTATCTGTCAGCCTTCTTTTTTTTGTGCCATTCTTGGACCTGGTGAGAACCTTTCATTATCTTTTCCTATGTCATTTGTTTTTCTTGTTTAATGTAGGTTGGTTTCCTTATAGTTGGTAAGATGAGCTGTCATAGAACCTTAAAAACATGAAGCTAATAAAACAGTGAAGTCAATATCTGTATTAAAGTCATAACTTCGCCATAAAAAAGTAAACCCCTTGTCCTTGGAAGGGACATTAATACAGCCCTTCAGAATCCAGGTTGATTCTTAGTTCAGTCCTGGTCAGCGTTGAGTCTCGGATAAATTTCCAGGCCCCTATTTATGCCACAGCAAGCACATGGGAATTTGATGTCTTCATATTTCAGGCTGGATTTGACTCGAATTTATGTCTGCTTGGGTTCTTTCTTTCTTTTTTTTTTTACATTTCATTTCAGATATTCTACTTTTATTCAGTCTAAACAAAACTAGTATTGGTCAATAGCAAATTTATCAAGGCAAAAAATTTAGTTTTAGATAACAAGTCTGGAGGGAAAAAAGCTCTTGTACTTCACTCTATCCACTCACTATTGGTTTTACTCATGATTAAGTAATTATCACTCATGAAGAAAAACAATTTTACTGCCTCAAAGTAAAGACTAAAAGTACACTTCTTCCTCTTTTTCAATTAAAAAAAATTATTGTGGGACAACAAAGTCAAATTTGCATTTTATAGAACATAAATTACCAACAAGGTCCTGACCTAGTAATCAAAAATTAAATCTCAAAATTTAAAACCAAGAGAGGCTAAATTACACACATATTTTGACCAAACAAATTCTGGAACATTTCCTAAATAAAAAGTAAGCACAATTATTACATTCCAGGTTTCAGAGAAGAGGCGTTAAGGATTCATGCCATAAGTTTATTTACAAACATATTGAGTATGTTGAATTCAAGAGTTTGATCCATTTTTCAGAGAGACTGCACTTCTTAAAATGCTCCTTTTCACATCTGTTTAATGGATTCATTAAAACATCCTTATTTCTTTTTTTTTTCATTTTTTTTTAACATTTATTTATTTTTGAGACAGAGACAGAGCTTGAATGGAGGAGGGTCAGAGAGAGAGGGAGACGCAGAATCTGAAACAGGCTCTGGGCTCTGAGCTGTCAGCACAGAGCCCGACGCGGGGCTCGAACTCACGGACCGCAAGATCATGACCTGAGCCGAAGCCAGATTCTTAACCCACTAGGCCACCCAGGCACCCCAGACGTCCTTATTTCTTAAGCAGTTGGTGTCTTACTATAAAAAAAAAAAAAGGTGCAGCAAATCCAGGTCCAAAGTACATAGTCATCATAACAAGTAACCACCACTTGTTTTCCACTGAAAATGGCAAATTCTTCCCTGGGCCCTCCTCATAGTGGCTCCTACGGACCACAGAAGTGGTGAATCTCCGATGCTCTGTCCCAGCATAGCGCTGTTGGAAGTTCTGCGAAAAGCGCAGCACCCCCAGAGATAGAAACGACAGCACCAAACCAAGTCCTCCTCTTTTCACCACCTTGTTCCCTGGTGTGTCGGGTTCTTTCTTTCTGAAATTTTAGTGGAGGCTTTTTCTAACTGAGCCGTCTCTAAAAGAGAATATATTTAGATATGCATAGAATTAACTATGCCTGTGATCATTAAAATATTTTTTTCCTATGAAAACACACTTGTCATGAGTTGGTCCAGTTTGTCTCTGTTTAGAGTTTTTATTTTTATTTGTTTGCTTAGAGTTTTTAAATGCCTGAATTTACAAGCACAAGCAGCTTTGAAGCCACAGATTGACACGTGTATTGGGGTCTCTGTTCATTAAGGAAATGCTGTTTAATTGTGCCGGATGCCAACCATTTCAGTAATTACTAGCTTCTAGTCTGTTTAGGGTTTAAATAGACTTGGACTCTGCTTTAGTGAGCAGTTGCTCATTGAAATTAGCAATGTAATTTTAAAGCTTTTTCTTAAATACGAACATAAGCACAGTAACATTTCAGTTGGTGGTCTGAACTGAATGGATGGAGAGTTTTAATTTTTCAGGTGACTAATCATTTAATCATTTGAATTTAAGAATTTTATGCTATAAAGTTTATAGCTGCTAAGGAAAAAGAGTCTTGAGTCCTGAGATGAAAAAGCACAGCCATGTGAAACTGTATTCTCTTATGAATTCTGAAAACTGTCAGACTGTATATTTAGGTCCTAATTTCATTAGCCCATCCTAGTTTAGAAGAATTTGAAGTGGTATTTTGTTTGTGTGTGGGAGAAATCTATCATGTCTTTGCAGTTCACTCCGAAGAGATAATAGGTACACAATTGCCTAGTTGAATATATTTTTGTTTCATATAGTTGGGCATTAGGATGAGCTTTAAAGAAGCATTTTTTTCTACTTAGATTAAAATAAGGACTATATAATTTATGAAAGGATTCTTTTAGCTAAAAGAAACCATTTAAAACGAGAAAATAGAGGAAATGTAGACTGCCAAATAATGCAAGAATAGAGCCTGAAAATTTAGATATACCCCTCATCCTGAAAGCCCTCTTAGGCCAAAGACAAATATTTCAGATGTCTTTCAAACAAGATCTCAAGCTCTTAAACTTCAGGATTTCAAGTGCTTACAAATTTAGAGTAATATCTCAGTGGGAAAACAATGTATACTAATAACCCAGTAGAAAAATAGTGTAAATAGACAGTACACAGAACACGAAATACAAGGAACTCCATCTCCTAAGAGTATGCAAATGTGAAAAACACACTAAGATGCCATTTTTCACCTATTACAATGCAAAGTTTAAAAATTACACAACTTACTGAAGACCTGAAGAAACCTGTAGCTTGCTGATGGAAGAATAAATCAGTACAGTCTTATGGAGGGCAACTTGGTAATATTTAACAAAATTTTAATGTTTATCTTTTGACTCTTGAAATTCAGTTTTGGGGAAGCTTTCTACAGATATATTTATTCCTGAATGTGAAAGATCATTTATGCCAAGGGTATTAATTTTAACATTATGCTAACAAAAGATGGGAAAGAATGGAAATGTCCTTAGTAGATTTTGATACATTATGTTACAGTCATGTAGTAGAATACTTATTCAGTCATAAAACAGGTTAAGGAAGCTCTGTGTAGGAGTAGGAGAGAGGTTCCAGACGTGTAGTGTTGGGATGGCAAACTTCTTAAAGGGCCAGCTAGTAAATATTTTAGGCTTTTCTCTGTTGTTGGGGGACACAGCCACAGACCATATGTCTATGTGTATGACTGTGTTGCAATGAAGTCTTATTTACAGAAACAGGTGACTGGTCTGTGGGGCATAGAAGAACTTGGAATATAAACTATAACAGAGGTATGAAGTGCTGAGAACACTGGGTAGTGAGTTCAAGCTTTGCCTGGGATATTTGGGAACGACTTCATAGATGAATGAGGTAGGTGATCATTTAAACTGAGTTTCTGTGGGTGTGTCGAAGCTCTGAAGATTAAGGTGAGGAGGAGGTGTTTTCTGGAATTGGTGAGGAGTTGTTTGATACGTGGAGTTCTGTGTTGAGAGCGGATGAAGAGGTAAACTGGGATCATATTTTTGAAGGGGTAGACACTAATGTGGTTTCTAACCCATTTTCTACTTCGAATAAAAAATATTTGAATGCCTACCTCTGTTAGACCTTTAAATTTTGCCATATTTAACTTCAGGGCTTTTTTTTTTTTTTTTTTTTTTTTTAATTTGCGTGGGTTTTTTGGCATATATTTTGTAAAAGAAACATTATAGACACAGTTGAAACCGTGCCCTGCAAACCATGCTGAGTATATATTCTTATCTCTTTCCAGAGATAATAGCTAATATGAATTTGTTACTCTAGCCTTCCGACATTAACTACATGTTCATATACCTTTATACACAATATATTTTATTGTTCTTTACATTGTAAAAGTTCAAAGAATGGTTTGTGGTGTCATTTCACAATTGGCTTTTGCTCAAAATTGTGTTTTTGCTATTTCTGTGTGTGGATCAGCCCCGGTCAATAGAAATAAAATGCAAGCTGTATATGTTTTTTAACTTCTGTAATAGCCACATAAAAAGTCACAGGTGAAATTAATAATATACTTTAATAGCCTAGTGTATCTGAAATATTATTTCAGCATATAATCAGTATGTGAGATTATTAATGAGGTATTTTACATTCCTTTTTTATACTAGATCTTTGAAATCTGGCATCTGTTTCACACTTGCAACACCTCTCAACTTGGACTAGCCACGTTTTAAGTGTTCAGTAGTCGCAAGTGGTTAGTGGCTTTTACTGTATTGAACAGAGAACTGCTACAGTTCAAGCAGGACGGAACACTTCCAAGTGCTTGAAAGTTGCGCGCGCTCCTGACCTCCAGGGGTCATGTTGACCCAAGAGAAAGTCTTTTGTGTTTTGGAACTTGCTAATCCTGCAGCCGCAGCACAGAAATTCTGTGTGCAATAAAGGAAACCTCTCTCAAGAAGAGCAATTACTGCTGCTGATGGTTGGAGCACGGAGTGCGGGACAGGCACGATGCACGGCCTCTGTAGACACGCAGGGGCCCCTGCCCTGTCCTTACAGGAGTACGCTCTTCATTCTTGCTTGTCTGGGGTAAACTGCTGAAACTTTTCCTGCTCTTCTCAGGGGTGCCACATTGGTAGCAAACATACTGCTTCTCCATAGTTGGACCTTAGTAAGTAGGTAGACCTGTTAGCTTACATTTCTTTGCAAAGAATCTCCAGCAGCATCATTTGATTATTGAGCCCCATGTAATATGCCTCTATGCCTGTTTTCTAAGTTTTAGCCAAGGTTAAAGTCACCTCACCCCAAAGTCTGTATGTAGACTTCTAGTTCTCTTATTTTCCGCAGAAATATCTTCATTGAAATGCTGTAGAGTTGACCTGGAGTCCTAGCGGAAACTGCCTTTTAGCATGTTTTAGTTTCATACACATTAAATTAGAGACACTTTCCATTATGCTGTTAGTATCCCTCATATAATAACCCAATGAAAAACAAATCTAGCTAAGGACAAAAATTTAGGGAAAAATTCTCACCATGTCATTCATTCATTGCTTGATTTTTGACTGTTTTTTCAATTCTGTGGCATTTATTTTAATGTGTCTTTTATATACCCACAGAAATATATATTATATAATAGATAGATCTATCATGATCTCTGCTCTTAGTGTGGGGCCTTGATATAGTCTGCATTGCACGGCTTGATAGCTTTTTAGTAGTTTTATATGGCACTTTCTGCCACAAGGTGGGGGTAGAGAGTTCTATAGGCCTTTTTATGTAAGGAGAATTTGGTCATAAAGTTTAGCTTTCCATAACTTAACAAAATAATTGTCCGGCACCATTGTTAACACAACTGCCCCTTAGGGTTAGCAGGATTTCTAATTTCTTCATGGTAATATTTTACTCAGCTCATCAGCCATTCAGAAATTATTAGTGATTATTTTTATAACAGTTTAAATACTCTGTGAATTTACTTCTATATCATTTACTTTTTGTTGCATTACTTTGCTTTTTTTTTTTTTTTTTTTTTTTTAAACTAAGGTGAGAACGGTCACTTGGGAAAAATGCATGTTTTGATTGGGCAAATAGGAACTGAGAAAAATAAAGAGGTAATTCTGGGAGACTAAGGGTTTTGGTGGATCTGATAGGGAGTGGAAATGAGAGAGGCAGGCCTGGGTGAGGTGTCACAGTGGCATGTCCTTTAAACAAAGGGTAGCACAGAGTTCTATGGCTTGTAGTTTTACAAATTCTGATACTAAAAATATGTATATGCTTGTTAGATACTGGTGCAGGTAGGTCTACACCAAGCGAGAGGACGTTACCCATTCTCTTCATTAGAAATGTAATCAGGGGCTCCTGGGTCAGTCACTTGAGCATCGGACTTCGGCTCAGGTCATGATCTCACGGTCTGTGAGTTCGAGCCCCGCGTTGGGCTCTGTGCTGACAACTTGGAGCCCGGAGCCTGCTTTGGATTCTGTGTCTCCCTCTCTCTCTGACCCTCCACCATTCATGCTTTCTCTCTGTCTCAAAAATAAATAAACATTAAAAAAAGAAAAAAAGAAATGTAGTCAGAGGCACCCGGCTGGCTCAGTCAGAAGAACGTCTGACTCTTGATCTTGGGGTTGTAAGTTCGAGCCCCACGTTGGATGTACAGATTACTTAAAATTTTTTTAAAAATTTAAAGTTTAATCTATAAAGTCAATTAAAAATTAAAGTGTTGGGGTGCCTGGGAGGGTCAATTAGTTGAGCGTCTGATTCTTGATTTCAGTTCAGGTCACAATCCCAGGACCATGGGATTGAGCTGCACATCAGGCTCCGTGCTGAGCATGGAGCCTGCTTGGGTCAGTCTCTCTCTCTCTCTCTCTCTCTCTCTCTCTCTCTCTCTGTCTTTCTCTCTCTCTCTCCCTCCCTCTGCCCTTCTCTCCCACTTGCATTCTCTATCTCTCTAAAAACAAAACAAAAAAAGAAAAAAATATTAAAGTGTTCACACATAGAGACATTGTGTGTAATCTGAAATAAGAAAGCATTTTATTTTAGTGAAAACTGTTCTATGACCACTTGGCATCAGTTTGCTCATATCAAATATTAAAGAATGTCTATATCAGAATAAGCCTACTTGTCAGAAATGATTTTTAACAAATCTTGGTTGTGCCTTATTGTATATATAAAATTAAACAGTGAAACTAAAGAGACTTTGTTAAGGTTTTTATGCAAATACATATGTAATATGTTTCAGACTGGATGACCGTGGACAAATTCCCACATTACTATATTTATAGACTGAATTGTCAAAAGCCCCATGGTTCTGTTTGTTTCTTCTTCATTTCAGAATGGGAAATGCTGAGGTTACCATATGGGCCACTAGTGAAAAGACCTGTTGCTATTTGGTGGCACACACCAAACTTAAAGACCATGTGGTATAAAGATTTAAAAAAGAGTTCTACATGGGACTAGATTTGGAAATTGGATTTGTTTTTTTTTTTATGAAATTTTTTAATGTTCATTTATTTTTGAGAGAGACTGAGCATGAGTGGCGTAGGGGCAGAGAGAAGAGGGAGACACAGAATCCTAAGCAGGCTCCAGGCTCTGAGATGCTTAACCCCCTGAGCCACCCTGGCGCCCCTGGATTTGATTTATGAGCTAAATTTGGAGAATGCAGATAATAATGAAATTCCTTCTTAATTGACTTGATGGCAGCTGATTTCTATAAGAATGCCATTTTAGTTCCCCTAGAGTTCTATTTGACTGGAATTTCTGAGAAAGTCCCTTGCTTTGCTAAGGCTGTTAGCCATTTGAAAGTGGATGGTGGGTCTTACGGTGAAGAGAAGTTGTGACTGTAGTGTGGTGCTAATCGGTGGAGAGCCAGTGGTTTGGTGTGACCTGCTTGCCACTATCTGTGCTCAGTTAGGAGGCGCTTCCTCACTTCGCCCATGAGGACACCCTCCCTCCAGGTTCTTGTGCCGGCAAAATCCGTAGACTCTTACAGATACACCTAACACGTTAAAATCTACATACATTTTATCTTAGTCACACAAACCATTGTATTTGCTACAGACTTTAGAAATAACGTTTTGTTTTACTGTTCCATGATAAAATAATTTTGTTCAGTCTTTGTGTGTATCGGGATCCCTTCCCTGGGGATAATTTGTCTTCTTGAGGTAGTTGTTGTTCAAGTGACAGCTACTGGGGAATATGAGTGTCTTTGTAAGTTTAGATATAAGGTGACTCCTTTTTTTCCTGAAAAATATTTAGAGCATGAAACCTTCATCCGATATCTGCACATGTGATAATTCCTCATACTCTTATTTTTCATTTATGTTTAGAAGTACTTCTCAATTTTAAGAAGTCAGAGTCTTGAGTGAACTTACTGAATATCTAAGTTTTTAGTTAATGTGGATTTTGTCTTTTTTTTTTTTTTTTTTTTTTTTCCTTTGAGGGGTTGGACATAATTGCCTTATTTCATTTCAGGGATCCTTCTAAAGTAAATATTCTGGTACCTGGTGCTGGACTAGGAAGACTGGCCTGGGAGATAGCTATGCTAGGTTATGCTTGTCAAGGAAATGAATGGAGTTTTTTTATGCTCTTTTCTTCCAACTTTGTACTCAACAGGTATTTAATTTACTTTTTGCTAGAAATAGTATTTTCTCAGAATCAGATTGACTTACCTATTTTTGAGCAATTCTGAATTTGAAGATAAATACATAGTGTTTGATTATATGTGTCATAATTGTTTCTTATATTAACATCAAGTTGCTTATACAAAATACCACTTTTAATCAGTTCCTAGTTAGCAGAATGTTGAAACAGGATGGATAAGTGACTTTTTAGAAAATGATGAGATATCCCACAAAACAGAAATGCTTCCTGTGCAGAATTGCAAGACTGTATGTATGATCCGGGAAGGAGTGTTTTCTCTCTGTTCCCTAAACTTCTCCACCCATTGGTTTCTTTAATGGAATCAGAGTTCGGTGTAGCAGTCGTAACTTCTTCCCTCCATCAGATTCTTATAAAGTGGCCAAGTATGCTCATATGACTGAGTTGGAAACATGTCTCAGAATTTCTGTGGCCTCTTTTAGAAAATAGTGGAAAAGGATTGTTATTTTTAAAGCCAGAAGAGGTGCATTGGGAAAAAAGAACTAGCTGCCTTGTTTAAATTAAATACAATGTTTTCTTGGTGGCAGTATGAGTTAGGGAGGGGTGAGAAGGTTAAAAGGAGACAATTAGAATAGTTGAGTAGCAAACGAAACCCATACCACTTTTTTGAGAAAATAGTGGACTGTGTTTTTACTTGAGTCTGAAGTTTGGAAACACATTTTTTAAAATGTGAGTGAACGACACATTTATATTTCTGAATTTACTTTAATTTTTTTCCCGTCTTTTAATTCATGATTGGTTGCTCATCTACATGTGTATGTGCATTTTCAGATAATTGGGGAGGGGTATAGTGGTAGCACTTTTAAGTATTAATGAGTTTTATAAGTAAACCTTCAATCAGATTATATTTTAGTGTTTAAAGTAGATTTTTTTTGTGAAGTCTTTAGTTAACACTGAATTTTATGCTCCTATTTTGCAGATGTTCTGAAGTTAATAAATATAAGCTTTATCCTTGGATTCATCAGTTTAGCAATAACCGGAGGTCAGCGGATCAGATTCGACCCATCTTTTTCCCTGATGTTGATCCCCACAGTCTTCCTCCCGGTTCTAACTTTTCGATGACAGCAGGAGATTTTCAGGAGATTTACTCAGAATGCAGTAAGTCCAAAACAAGCATTTAAACGGTCTTGTCCTTTGTTCTAAATTTAATGAGCCAATTTCATACTAAGGCAAAGTTTTGGTCATTCACTCTGATAGTAGATTGTGAGGTATACTTCAGTGACAATTTAGGATATTCCAAGACATATGTAAGGTAATGATGGGAAATATAAAGAAGGGTAAGATTCCACAATTCAGAAATGTAGACTCTGTTGGGTCTATTAATATAAGATGACATGTAAACAAATTTCAGTGAGTAATGAGTACAGTAAAGCTAAAAGTAGATGAGTGTGGGAAAGAAGTTCTTTGTAGAGAGAAGGCTGTGACTTCAAGAATAGGGAGAGAGAGGTAGTACAAAGAGATGAATGAATAAGGTCATCGGAGATGGTGACACAGCCTGACTGGAAGGAAAAGAGAGGTTGGTTTGGGAGTTTAATGGCGGATGTGCCTAGAAAAGTAGGTTGGTTCCAGATTGTGGAAGACCTTTATAATCAGGTTATGAAGTTTGGACTTCACCTGGGCAAACTGTCAAAGTTTGAGCCAGCATTAGAGAAAAGGAGACGGTAATGGAGAGAGGGGCAAGAGGAAGTGGATTGGCAGTAAAAGCAAGAGGAAAAGTAGAATGCTGAGAGGTCGGTAAGGTCATTAATTCAACAGGTACTTTTCTGAGCACCTGCTAAGTCCCAGGTGTGTTGTAGGCATTGGAAAGACAGCAGTGAGCAAAGCACAGTCCCTGTACAGAGGTTTCTATTCTGATAGGCAGTGAGGGGCAGTGACATGAACATTGTGAGGAAGAATACTAAGGCAGGGTGACAAGGATATAGAGTGGCAGGGGAGGGGCTGCTGTTCATCGAGTTCTCAGGGAAGTCCTTTCCAAGCCAAACTTTAAAAAAATGTTGAGCAGAGAACCTCGAAAAAGTGAAGAGGCAAGCCATTAGATACTTGGGGGGGAATGTTGCAGAGAGAAAGAATGGCGAGAGAAGGAGGATTCGCGGTGGGGAGGGCGCTTGTTCTGCTCAAGGAAGAGCGAGCGGCCACTCGGGCTGGGGTGTAGTGGGCAGTGGGCACTGCGGTGGGAGGCCAGGTTGGGGAGGGTTTGATTGTACTCAGAGAGGTGGGAAGCCATTAGAGGGATCGAGGTAGGTTTTTGTTTCTTTTTCCCTGAACTCTGACATTGGGAAAACCTGTACTTTGAAGGTGGAAAGAATGAGATGGAAGATGTTGGGTGCTGGGGATAGAGAGCGAGGGCTCAGAATAGAGCTGAAATAATGGGAAACATCAGTTAGGCGAGTCCAGGGGACATTGTTCTGCAGCAGGATTTGGGAGAGCAGATGGTGACACAGGCCTCCTCGGTTGGATGCGTGCCTTTGTCGTGCCAGCATTTGTACGGAGGCCTGCCTTAGTTCAGCCTCTGTCCCTGTCCTGGGCCACAGCCTCCAAGGACACTGCTGTCCAGGGGGTTCACTTGGCTACCTGGCCCCCCTTTTACACCGGCCAGTATCCGGAGCACTGGTGGGTAGTTTGAGTATTTTGATGCCATTCATTTCTTACTTGGCAACAAGTGCCTACAGTCTTTCTGAAATTTGCCAGAATTGATGGTTAACATTGGCTTAAATCACAGTTTAAAGTTCAAATAACTGTTTATCTTAATTGATTTGAAATGAAGGGTAGACATTGAGTAGATTATAAACAAAACTCTTACGAGTACCTTTTGGTAAAGATACTAGTAATATAGGCTATCGAAAATGGTTTCCAAGCTGATCATCAAATTCTTTCTTTTTTTAAAAAAACTGTTTTTAATGTTTATTTATTTTTGAGAGAGAGAGAGAGAGCGAGCATGAGCAGGGTAGGGGCAGAGAGAGAGAGAGGGAGAGGGGCACAGAATCCGAAGCAGGCTCCAGGCTCCAAGCTGCCAGCACAGAGCCCGATGCGGGGCTCAAATCTGAGAACTGCGAGATCATGACCTGAGCTGAAGTCAGGCGCTTAACTGACTGAGCCACCCAGGCACCCCGACTATCAAATTCTTAATAAAAACTTTTATGAATTGCAAAGTATCTCATAAATGATTGGTTACCGTGATTACACAGTTGATTGGAAGAGTTTAGCTTCTGTATTCCTCCAGTTAAATTAAATATTCATAGTCTCTTAAGACATAGCTGGTACATTTATGGAACTAATTAAAAGAAAAGGCAGAATAACATAATTAAATGTAGTAACTTGGTTTTCCTTCACTAGATACCTGGGACTGCATCGCTACCTGTTTCTTCATAGACACAGCTCACAACGTAATCGATTATATTGACACAATATGGAAAATACTCAAGCCGGGTGGAATTTGGATAAATCTAGGTAAGTTCCTCAGTATTTATTAGAATCTCATACAGTTATCTGAGTACTTAGAGCAATTCTCTGTTTGGTAATTTCACAGTAACCAATGTTCACAAAGGTTATAGTTAGTTAAGTTGTACAGTATCCTTTAGATACTATCCTAGTCAGTCATGCAGTTCCTCTGAAAGCAGTGGAAACCCCAGAAGTTGTGTATTCTCCTAGGTCATTCTCACAGCAGTCCTCATTTCAAAGAGTACAGTTATTACCCTGATAATCCTTCTCTCATCATCCCCACTCTCCCCTCCAGTGACAGCAATCTGTTAAGAAGGAAGTGCTCTTTTTTTCTTTCAAATGAAACATTTGAAAAAAAGCCCTTAAACTGCCCTCCCCAACTTTCTCCGAGGTACAAATACATAGTGGGAAAAGAGTAGATATGGTGATTTTCAGGACTGCCTTGAGTTTAAGAGAGAATATCATTTCATTTATGCAAAAACCTTTTTACTGCATCCTACTACTAGGTGATGAATATTCCCATCCAGCATCTAGAGGAAGTTACCAGTTTTATCCTCCTCCTTTAAAATAAAGGGAGAATAATAATACCAAGGTAAATATACTTGTCTTTTTTAGTTAGATGTATAATCCATGTTAAGAAAGACATAATGGCTAGGGGTGCCTGTGGGCTCAGTCAGTTCGGCATCCAACTCCTCATTTCAGCTCAGTTCGTGATCCTACAGTTTGTGGGACTAAGCTGTGTGCTGACGGTAGGGAGCCTGCTTGGGATTCTCTCTTACTCCCTGTGTCTCTGTCCCTCCCCTGTTCCTGCTCTCTCTCTCTCTCAAAATAAGTAAATAAACTTAAAAAAAAAAAATAGACGTAATGACTAGAATATAAAGATTTTCAAGATGAGGGTTATTACGTAACATAAGAGGACAGATACACCTTGTTTGAATCCATGGCCTTCAGGATTGGTCTAGTTTTGTTGTTCTGTCGTGTGCTCTCTTTTAAAAAAAAAAAAAATTTTTTTTTAACATTTACTCATTTTTTGAGAGACAGAGACAGAGTGTGAGTGGGGGAGGGACAGAGAGAAAGGGAGACCTCAAATCTGAAGCAGGCTCCAAGCTCCAAGCTGTCTGCACAGAGTCTGATGTGGGTCTTGAACTCATGGACCAGGAGATCATGACCTGAGCTGAAGTCGGACACTTAACTGATTGAGCCACCCAGGCACCTCTGTGCTCTCTTTTTAGTGATTGGACTTGACCACAGATTTTCCCATTAGGACTAAGACTAGAGGCAGTATTAGGTCTTTTCAAATTTCTCTTTAGAATTTCATGGGGGCAAATGAGAGTAGTTGTAAAATGTAACCATCATATATGAAACAATTATCTCAAACCTTAGATCCTCTTTAAAAGTAGTCACTTCTTTAAAGCAGATTTCTTTAAAAATTTCCCAAGAAATGATTGAACTGTAATACAGTTGACCCTTGAACAATGTGGGCATTAGAGGGATGCTGATCCCTTGCACAATAAAAAATCTGCATATAACTTTTGACTCCCCAAAAACTTAACTACTAATGCCTGCTGTTGACCAGAAGCCTACTGATAGCATAGTTAACACATATTTTGTATATTACATGTATTATATATTGTATTCTTACAGCAAAGGAAGCTAGAGGAAAGAAAATGTTATTAAGAAAATTATAAGGAAGGTGGGGTCTGTGGGTGTCTCAGGTGGTTAAGCATCTGACTTCGGCTCAGGTCATCATCTAGCAGTTAGTGAGTTCTAATCCCACATCGGGCTCTGTGCTGACAGCTCAGAGCCTGGAACCTGCTTCAGATGCTGTGTCTCCCTCTTTCTCTGCCTCTCCCCTTTTCATGCTCGCTCGCTCTCTCTCTCTCTCAAAAATAAATAAAAAAATATTTAAAAAGTTAAAAAAATATATATAAGGAAGAAAAAATACACTGAGTACATAAGTTTCACTGGCATGTATTTATCAACACAAAACGTGTGTAAGTGGATCGGTGCAGCTCACACCTGTGATTTTCAAGGGTCAGATGTATTACCTACTGGATATTTGCTCACTGGGGGTTAGACGGTGTGTGAGCCACTTGTTTTTTTTTTTTGTTTGTTTGTTTTTTTAACGTTTATTTATTTTTGAGACAGAGAGACAGGGCATGAACGGGGGAGGGTCAGAGAGAGGGAGACACAGAATCTGAAACAGGCTCCAGGCTCTGAGCTGTCAGCACAGTGCCCGACGCAGGGCTTGAACTCACAGACCGCGAGATCATGACCTGAGCCGAAGTCGGCGGCTTAACCGACTGAGCCACGCAGGTGCCCCTGTGTGAGCCACTTGTAAATGCATTATTTAATCTGAAAACAGCCCTATGTTGAAATGGTATGTCTACTGTCTTACAGTTGAAGAAACTGAGTCTTGCTTTTAAGTAACTAGCTGTGGGATCCTTGGGGTCCTTGGGGTCCTGGAGCTTATATATGGCAGAGACAGGCTCACAGCCCAGGTCCAATACCTCGAATGCCTAACCAGCTAGCCCTCCGGCTCACCCTGGGTCAGTTTGTGACTTAGCAGTAGCAGTCATGTTATGTAATTAATACTTTTGACCCCAATTACTGAGACATGGTAAGGATTTGCGTATTTCCAAAGCATTGGGTTAAGTTTCACAGAAACCACTTTTCTGTTTGAACTTTTAAGTGGTTTATTAATATTGTATTAAGTTATATAATAACAGTAATTGTTTACAACTGCCTGGAATAAATAAAATTGGCCCTGCCTAAGCATACTGTTTGATAAGAATGGATGTGCTGGGCTCTATTGTGATCTGTCCCAGGCACCAGAGGGAATAGGGCACATTGGTTAGTGAGAGGTCAATGAGGAGATCTTCTTCTCTTCTTACCAGAGTTTCAAAACGATTCTGAGAATTAGAGTAGTGGAGAAGCATAGTCCTTAAAAATACTTGTTCTGAAGGTTAGTATTTTCCAAGTAAAATTCTTTTATCGTATAAGCTGAGGGGTGCCTGGGTGGCTCAGTCGGTTGGCGGCCAACTTCGCCTCAGGTCATGATCTCACAGTCCGTGAGTTCAAGGCCCGTGTCAGGGGCTTGACAGCTCAAGGCTGGAGCCTGCTTCAGATTCTGTGTCCCACCCGCGCTCTGCCCCAACCCCACTTGTGCTCTGTCTCGCTCTCTCAAAAAGAAATGTTAAAAAAACATTAAATGTATAAGCTGAAGAATTGTAAAAATACTAATTATGTCAGGGTGCCTGAGTGGCTCAGTCAGTTGAGTGACTCTTGATTCCGGCTCCGGTCTCGATCACAGGGTTGTGGAATCCATTGAGCCCCACGTCAGGCTCTGCGCCCAGCATCGAGCCTGCTTAAGATTCTCTCTCTCTCCCTCTGCCCTTCACTCCCCTGCTTGTGCACTCTCTCCAAGAAACCAATTGAAAAATAAAAATAATAGTAATTGGCTCGGTGAATATACCAGTGATACTGGTGTGCTCCAGGTGTCTGTGCAGAACAGTGTTGTTCGCTTCTTAGGCCACGTGCTCGTCTTTTCCTAAGCGTCACTCTTACTGCTGCTTCTCCTATTCTTTCATCTCTCTGGTCCACATACCTCTGTTATGTGCCACGCCACTCGGTACCAACTTGGGTACTTCGGAATCGAAGAGAACCCCCTGTCTTTTTCAATCTGTCATCGGCACAGATTTCCCCCAACCGGAAAACCATGTGTCCTCCTTAGCCCTCTTCTTCCTCACCATCGGCACCTAGTCCACAAGTTGTGTCTCCTAAAGCTTCCTAATAGGTCTTGAACCTCTTTCTATCTCAGGGTTTCTCAGTGGCAGCGCCCTTGATATTTGGGTCAAGATCATTCTTCATTTGGATGGGCGGAGAGGGAGGGCTGTCCTGTACAGTGCAGGGGGG
>NW_024412430.1:6233068-6246430 GCF_014898765.1 Herpailurus yagouaroundi
GGGCTGTCCTGTACAGTGCAGGGGGGCGGAGAGGGAGGGCTGTCCTGTACAGTGCAGAGTGGTGAGCAGCGTTCCCGGCTTCTGCTTACTCAGCCGCAGTGACACCTCCTCAGTTGTGACGACAGAAATGCAAAATCACCCTAGTTGAGAAGCGCTGCTCCAGTCTCCCGCTAGTTGAGGGCTCAGGCCCTCATCATCGCTTGCCTGGGTGATGCAGCAGTTCCCGGAGTGTCCCCCATGTCCAGGTGTCTCCAACCTCGTGCCTCTTCTAGTTCTCTGTGTGACCCCTGGAGTGATCTTCCCCGCAAGCCGATCTCTTGCTGTCCCACTCCCCACATAGAATTCCAGCTTTCTGGATGACCTGAACTCTTCAGGATTGTGCATAGTGCCCTTTGTGATCTTTGCTGTGTCTTGTGTCTTAGCTTCTTTTTTTTTTTTTTTTTTTTACCTCCCCAGCCTTGACCTCAAGTGCCAGCCCTCTGACTAGAAAGCCTTTTCTGTTTTCCCTCTGTTCTCACGTTGGCTCTGCTGTGTGCGCTCAACACTCAGCTCAGGTGATCCTTCAAGATGGAGTAAATTTTTGTCGTCTTCCTCTTTTATGTTCTCACAGAATCTGTGAGCATTTAACACAACGTCGTGTTGCCACCTGTGTTTTTGTTTTCCCCGTTGGTCTCTGAGCTCAGTGAGGGCCAGAAGCTGTGCTTGCTCTTTAACCTCCCTCAGAGCCCGACAGTTAGTGGCTGTTTAGTGACTGTTCTGTGCATGAGTGTATTGTTTCAGTATTTGAAAGCGGAAACAAAGTAATGGTAGAAGATCGGCTGCCAGGAGACATGACAAAGTGGCATTTATATGGGTAAATTTGTAACATTCCCATGGTTTTGGCTTCAGTCGTGTGGGCCTGGAAAATTAATTTTACGTATAAGCCGAGAGCGTATCGGCCCCTGGGGGGTGATTTCACACTCACCATGCTGCCCTAGACCAGAACATTCATAGGGAAGGAGTGCCGGGTGCATAACTAAAAAGCTATATTGGAAGTTAAATTATAACAAAGATATTGTCTACATTCTATGAAATCAGAGTTGGGAATATGGTTAATTTGTAAACTGCTTTAAGGGGGATTTGAAGTTCTCTGATCTTCCTCAGGTGAGGGAAAGCTAGTGAGCTTTTTAAGGGAACTGTTTACATGTGTCCTTGGGGAAACCTTTTGTTCAGTTTTTTATGCTGACCAGTGCTCCCTAAACGCATGATGGGTAATGTATTTTAAACCGTGTGCACGGGTGTGCATATGTCTGCACTGACACTTAGGTCCAGCACTGGAGGGCAGGCGATTAGTGAAGTGAATCTAAACTTCATCTGGAAGAATAAACAGGTGAAAGTTCTCAAAAGAAAGACCCACAGTCTTTTCCTTCCTACTGGGATAAACCCATTTCTTCCTAAACACTTCTGACACATCTGGACACCAAATGAGGTGTTTTCCTCCACAATAAGGGATTCTCTTGGACACCAGCTGGGTGTCCTCCAGTTTAAGTACTTCCTATGTTGTCTTCCTGGAGATAGTGTAAGATACCATGGGTTAAGGGTTTAGCCTCCAAGACCTCCGCCCCCACCCCTCCACACACTCAAATGCTAGTCACAAACTGTCCCCTGTGCTTCTGACCAGCTGTTGGTCTGTAGGCTGTAGATTGGAGGTTCTCTGCCAGAGACCAATATGTATATTTTCTATTATCTTACAAGCACCCAAGGAGAACTTTATAAAGTGTAATGGGAGATGAGTCCTGTATTTTAAAGCATTATAAAGCTTGATATTTTTTAAACGTGGGAAACTTCCTATAAAAGGTGGGTATTTGACCCATTGCCTCCTTTACTCACTGAGACTTTGTTACGGTGATTGTAAAAATAGAAAAAAGCCTAAAACAATGACAGAGAATGGCAGCGATGTCATTAAGGGACAACAGAATGTAACAGTTTTTCAGAAGATACGGTAGGTGGATAAGTTTTGCAAAAACCAACCAACAAATAAACAAAAAACAAAACACCAATGTGAACAGAGCTGGTTGACCTGGAATAACCCTGGAAAATGACTATCTGTGTGGAAGATCTGGTATGATCCTGGAACATGAGTGGCCATATGGGGAAAAACAGGAATTGAAGGTCAGCGCATAGGGACCAGTTCATCCCTATGTAACCAAGTAACCAAGATGCCTCCATTATGCCCATTCCAGTCCATGCTCAGGCAGAGACCAGAAATTTAATTTACTGGAAAAAGTGACTGGAAAAGAAGAAAATTTAAGAAGATGTGACCTAGTAGAGAGTAAGCGTGAGACACAGGACAGAAAAGAAGGAGACTGATTAAAATCTGCTTTGGAAAGCAGCCTGTGACTAGCACCCACCCTCGCCCACAGTGCCTCCCTCCTTTCCTGCCTATAAAACTTTCTGTTGAGGTTTGAGTGCCAGCTCTTTTGTTCTGGACAATTGCAAACCATGTTTCTGTAAGTGGGCATGTCAACAAAGCTACCACAAGCTTTCTTCTAGTTAATGTATAGGATATCTTTTTCTAGATCTTAAGTCCTTTCTTTGTTTCAGAAATGTCTTATAAACAGCACAATTACATTTTGTTACCCAATCTGACTGTCTCTGTCTTTTAACTGGAACTTTTAGAACCTTAAAAATACAAATGGTTTAAATTAACTTGTCCCAGATTTGGCAGGTGGGTACCCCCTTCTCCTGTGTCCTTTAGACATATCCCTTTTGATATGTTCCTCCTTTGTGGAAAAGCCAGGCATTCTAAGCACATCTTGTACTTTCTCTGCCAGGCCCTGAGATAAGCCATTTTACCCCCAAAGATTCCTGGTTCTTTTTAATAGAGAACGGTATGTAGAAATGCTAGATTAATTATATTTGTAGACGTCTGAAATCTGCCCAGAGATATTTGTCGAATTACCATCTGTAATAGACTGTAAAAAATAGAAACTATAGGGGCGCCTAGGTGGCTCGGTCGGGTCAGTGTCCAACTTTTGATTTTGGCTCAGGTCATATCTCATGGTCTGTGGGATTGATCCCCACCTTGGGCTCTACTCTGACTTTGCAGAGCCTGCATGGGATTCTCTCTCCCCCTTCTCTCTAACCCTCCCCTCCTTTCTCTCAAAATAAGTAAATAAACTTAAAAAATTAAACACAACTATAGTAGTTATCTTTGGGTGGTAAAATTACAGATGCTTACCTGTACATTCACTGCTATGCTGGGCATCATTGTGAAACTGAAAACATGTTCCTTTACTCATGTAGCTTGCAATTTGGTTAAAAAAGGTGCTGATTACATGAAAAATAATCAGTGAGCAATGCAACACTACATAAAATGAGTTTTATGGTGTGGTATATTGAGAGAGTGAGCAGTAGGGCTGGGAACTTGGAGGGATTATCCTAAAACTTGATTCCAGCAAGGTGTTGGAGCATGGTTAAAGCTTGAGTTGGGAAGTTGGAGCTCTCTAAGTGGGACACAGCATGAGTAGAGGTACCATAGGACCTGAGGGTGTAAGAATCATTGGAGTGGGTTCATTTAGATACAATAAAACAATATTGTTGGAGGCTCTTAAAATAATGGCGCAGAAACCTCATACACTTTAGAGCAGGACAGACTACAGTGCTCTGTGTGTTTATAAAAAGGCTTCCAAGGGTTCAGATGGTCTAGGACACACAGCAGGTACTCAGTAAATGGTAGCTCCTATCGTTGTTATTAGTACTAATGAAACTAACAGGAAGTTAAGCTTGACAGAATAGTTTGATAGGGAACCATTGTTGTCTTCTGAAAAAGAGTAATAACATACATGTTCGTCGTCATTTTTTTAGTGTTTTATGTAAGGTTAAAAAGAGGAGCGGAAGAAAAACATTTTAAGTCTCAGTAAGTATGTTCCACAGAGTGATGAGCCGTTTGGGAGGAGAAACTGTCCTGTTATTCTTATTTCCTGTGATTAGCACATTGTGTGAGGCTGAGGGGTGGTGAGTTGGATCTGGGATCTATAGTTAACCCAATGAACTGGTAAAAAAAAAAACAAAAACAAAAAACCAAGATTGTTTAGTTTAGTCCTGAAGCATAACTGTGAATGGTAGCGTTGCCTGGACAAGGCTGATTCATTGGGCAAAATGTGAGATTGAAAGATTGAAGAATCTGGTTTGAATCAGATGATAGTTCCTTGGACATGTGGAATTAGAGCATAGTAAAAGGAGAACGTCATTTTAAAAAGTTGGGATTGCTGTCATTTACTCAGTGCCTTCTCTACACTGGGTGTACTGGATGTTACCCGTTAGATGGAGCGAGCCAGTGGCTTGCCCACAGGCACACAAGTAGTAAGTGTTGGAGCTGGGATATGAGCTGAGCACTTAAAAAAGCCAGCCCCAATGTCACCTCCTCCTTCCAGAAAGCCTTGCCTAGAACCTCCCATCGTACCCACACTCTCTCTCACCCAGGCTAGCTGGAGGACCCTTGTGTTTTCATGGGACGTCCAGTTTGTGGCTGCTGTTGGGCATTTACTTAAGGCATTATAACTACAGTGTACCTTTGGAAGTTAGGGACCTGGCATTCCCTGATGCAGTTGCTCCTTCCGTAACAGGTGTAAGCGCCGTGATGTGGAGAATCACAGGGCAGCCCTGGTATACCAGAGGGACTCACTCCCCGGGAGTGCAGCCCCAGCACTCGAATGTCAGCTACTGGGCCAAAGTTTCAGGGGTCTGGACACGTGCCCTTGGCAGACGTAAACGTTCTTTACATCTATTTTTTATGTTCCGTCTAGTGCCCAACTTCTAATTCAGCTTGGAGTTGTATCTAACACAGCAACTGGTGCATGTTTATATTTAAGTAATTCATTCATAATATCTTTAAACCATAGGTCCTCTGCTGTACCACTTTGAAAATTTGGCAAACGAGCTTTCCATAGAATTGAGCTATGAAGATATAAAAAACGTTGTTCTGCAGTATGGATTCCAGGTGGAGGTAAGGCTGGAATGAAGTACGGCCACGGTTTCACTTCCAAAGCTTTAATCTTAGGACAGTTACAGGCTTTCACGTCTTCACCTGTGTTTTCATCCCTGAAGTGAAAATAATACGCACTCAGCTTTTAGAATGATAAAGATTTGGCATAATGTATGTGTAAGGAGAAAACTATAATCCTCAATGTGATCAGTCACCTTTCCGTAGTACATGGTAGCTGACCATGGTCCTGGCGTCAGCTCCTGTAGACTCACAGATACCAAGTACGCTAGGGTCTGGACCAGCAGAGGTGGGAGGACAGGGGGTATCGTTCACTGTATGTACTTTTCTAGTCTTCATTTCTTATGTGGGATTGTAAGATTGTATGATACTTTGACTTATGTTTTAATTGTGTGTTTATTTAAAAGTATTTTATTCATTTTAAAAACAACAGATTCGTTCTTCAAAATAAGGAGAAGTTGGGGTGTCCGGGTGGATCAGTCGGTTAAGTGTCTGACTCTTGATCTCATGGTCATGGGATCGTGGGGCTCCACACTGGGCATGGAGCCTGCTTAAGATTCTCTCTTTTCCTCTCCTGCCTCTCCCCCACTTGTTCTGTCTGTCTGTCTGTCTGTCTGTCTCTCTCTCTCAAAAAAAAAAAAAGAGAGAGAGAAAGAAAGAAGAGTAACGTATCAGTGATGTAGAGCTCAAGCTCTGGAGTTAGACCGCCTGAGTTGGTCTAACTGAGTTGGAATCCCAGTTCTCCCACTTACTGGTGGTATGACCTTGAGCAGTCTGTTCTTTGTAAAGTTAGGATTACTAATAATGCCAGTATTGGGGTATCTGTATGTACTAAATGAGTTAATATGAGCTCCCGTCACTCACAAGCACTCAGGATCTGTGTCATCGTCATGCTCATCACCATTCTGGTTGTTGTTTGCATTCCAGGTTGAAAAGGAATCTGTCTTGTCAACATATACTGTGAATGACCTCTCCATGATGAAATACTACTATGAATGTGTCTTGTTTGTGGTCCGTAAACCACAGTAACGTTCTCAAGTGGTATCAGCAGGAAAAAAGCTTAATAAGAGCAAATGCTGAAATAAACGACTCAAAATCAACTATCCCATCGACAGGACACAACCTCAAATCAGTGGTGCCTTCT
Organism: Herpailurus yagouaroundi; assembly: GCF_014898765.1. NCBI lineage: Eukaryota > Metazoa > Chordata > Mammalia > Carnivora > Felidae > Herpailurus > Herpailurus yagouaroundi. The sequence goes on from NW_024412430.1 coordinate 6,239,197, forward strand.
TATTCCTAACAAAATTTAGAAATAGCGTCTATTTTCTTAATACGTCTATTGCTTTTTCAGAAATATACTATGCTGTGCATATTTGTACTACAAAAGTAAAAAAAGGAGGAAATGTCTTCAAGTATCCTTTTTCCTTGAAGCCCAGAATTGTCTTTCAGTAGAAAAACCCATCTCCAGTGGTCTTCATGAAGCTATTGCCAAGTCCGCCATGTTCACGACTACTAGTATTGAAGTCCCCCCAAATCTTTCTGTTCTGTGTGCATTGCACATGGTACTTTTAGAAGAGTCTGAGGATCCTCTCTCACATTCAGCATCTGGAATTGGGACTTTTGTTTGCTTTGGACCGAAGCGATCCCTACAGAAAATGTGCGCCCTTTTATCATTCAGATTATTTTTTTGCCAGCTCAGCTGAACTTGGGCATCAGACGTTTCATTTTTATGAAATGCTGAATTTAATAAGACCACAGGCCGGTAAAATGCATTCAAGTAACTGAGAAAGTGGTCTTTTGGGCACACTGACCTGAACATTATTTGAAAGCATACTCATCATGAATCGCTCTGAAATGTAGAAGGTCTCAGCACTCTTAAGTGAGGCACAGAAGCCTTTATTAAAGGTACTGCTAGGAAAATGGGGAAATAAGAATAAAATCTGCCCATTGGAAATGTCTGATTTTAAACTAGAAGTGAATACAGTCTGCCAGTGAGATGTTTACAATAATGTCTTTTCTTTAAATTACCTGGATTACAAAAGCACGCACTTTTTTTCATTAAAAAATTGGATACGAGTAAAACTGTCATGATGGTATTACCGTGGGGAAATTTTGAGTACGAAATTCAGGGATAAATTACTGCCCGTGGTCTGTCTTCAGTATTGTCAGCAGCAGCCGTTAATGTAATTTCAGATAACGCCAGTTTTGTTCCCTGATAGCTGGAGTTAAAAGAATATATGCTGCTTTAAATTTCTACCTCTAGCAGAATCTTTATTGGAGAGAGTTTTCCTTTGTATTTTTTTATGTTTATTGTTTTGTTTCTAGTAGCTTGGAAAGCAGAAATGACTATTAACCTTTTCTTGGAAAAAGGACGTGCTCGCGTTGAATATTTCCACAGGTGATTATGATGGCGTTAAATGACCTCTGTGGCAATTTGAATTAGATAGACTTAATCTCAATAATGTGCTGTAGGATTCATGTCATGTTTTAATCGGAAAACCTCCTTGTGAATCTTTAGACCTCTTTTTGTCAGTTGGGTTGGGGGAGTCGACACAGTCTGGCATGTTACCGTTGGGAGCTTTTCTGTGTGCAGTAAGGGAGCTCTTGGTCCTGGAAAGGACTCCAGGAAAGCTATTTGACTTGCTAAATTATAGAAGCCTGTAGCCTGTTGAGTTTAAAAAAAAAAAAAAAAGGAACAAAACACAACTATTTCTCTTTGATGCCCCATCCCCATACTTGGCAGATGTCCAGTTAATTAGAATTCTCATTAACTACCACCTGAATGAATTTGAAATTAATTTTTAGGGGAAACCACCCCCAAATTTTTGTTTATTTGTTTAAGAAAGAAAAAAGCTAAAAGGATCCTAAGTATTTAAAAAATGCATTGAAAGGAAAGGAATGCATGCTATTTTTGAGTAATGTAGAAAGGCTTTTTATTCACTGACTAGTATTCACTTTTTTACTTGTATCCAAACACATGATCTTGTTTTTCTCATAGAGGCAAAAATGTGTTGACAGCAATGGGTTGGCTTTATTACTTAAAAGTTTTGGCTATCAGGTTTTATTCTTTAATAATGTTACTTATATTTCTAAATCAGAGCTTCATTTTAGTTAATTCTGAAACCAATTATTTCATTTGTTTTTAATCTCTCATATCATGACTACTGTTTTTCAAATGTTCTGCACAAATTTGCATCACTTTTTTTTCCTACTGCTTTTTGTAGTTAATATATTCTAAACTTGAAAATTGTGTCAATCAGTAATAGAAGTGTCACTGGAGGATTTAATTTTATATTATATGTAGTCCTAGCTACTAAAGTGTGTAAGCCTTAAAGTTTTGTGTTCTTTTTCCTTGCATTAGCCCTATACAGATGTTTCCATTCATTGCCATAAAGCAGGAGGAGATAGGTCATTGTGCTTGCTTTCCAACCCTCTCCCCCCCCCCCCCTTTCCATATTCTGAAGTAGTGCAGGTTAGGGTCTGTTAATCAAGTGAGCAAGATGAGAAATGTGAAGTATGAAGAGGAGCTGTATAAATCACAGTATAAAATTATGAAGTTTGGGAACTGTAAGATGTACTGTATTTATATGTAATTCTCATTCTAAAAGTTGCCACAAAGGCTGAATTGGAAGCTTCATGTCTGCATGAAATTTCCTATATTTTTAATGTGTATGATGGACTTAATTTTTCTTGAATATTAAAGTCTGCCAATTGCTACGAAACCGTATTTGCTTGGTTGTTTCCATCTAGGTTAGTAGTAACTGTAGATGTAGGCATTTTAATTAATTGAATGCATGCTTTTGAATCTTTAGATGAGCCTATTCTTGTATGCTTCTAGAAAGTCAATAGTAAGAGCACTTGGTCTTAGAGTATGTTAGGCTTTATACTGATTCATCTTGATCTTTGGTTTTGTTAAATAATAGACAAATAAGTATAAAGGAAACCAGTACCAGTATAAAGGAAACCAGCCATTAGTTGGATAACACTGGGCATGGCACTTAAATACTCTGGGTATGTTTTCCTGAACTTCTGTTTGTGATCTCAGGCACAGCGCTCGAAGTGTGTTTCCTCATCTGTAAGAGAAGACTGACACCACCGACTTCAGAGGGTTTTGATAAAGTCATGCGCGACTGTGTGCAGTCTTCTGTGTGAACATGTGAAAGCACCTGGTAGACAACGCAGTTTCAATCTGTGTTGATGCTGTGCAGTGATACAAAAAGGTGAAGATTAGTAACAGGACATCAGTTTTAATAATGCTATGGCGGAAAAAAGTTTCAGTGGAATCCTGGGGCTGGGGGGAGACCAAGAGGACAGGTATGTGTGGATAGATTCTTGAACGTTCAAGTCTGGTGGGAATTGTAAAGAAATAAAACGGTAGGTAATGGGAGAGAGGGCACAAGGAAAACTTCATGGTTATTCCCACTTTTAGAAACATGTCAGTACATGCCTCTTGTGTGTTTATTTCTCTTCAGTAGATACATAGAAGCAGAGTCATTGAGCCAGTGTGTATGTGCCTCTTCAGTCAAGTTGCCTTTCAAAAAGATGAACAATTTACATGCCATTGACAGTGTTTTGGAATAACTTTGTTTTCATTCTCTGCTCAATACTGGATTTTGCTAGGCTTGTCATTTTTGTCAATATGATAGGAAAAAGTATCTATTTTAATATTCATTTCTTGAACGATTAGGGGAGCTGAGCAGTTGTGTTAAGTGTAACGCCCAAAGAGAGGGGTCTTTGATCGGCCAGTCGGTCGGTTTTCACCCGGTATAGCGGACAGGTCATTGGCAGCACTCTAAAAGTTGGTAAAAATGTGTCGAGCTTCATCAAGAGGGGGACTGGCCAATCTTGAGGACTGGTTGAGTTCTCTCCACTGATAGCAGTGACCGTATCTGCTTCTGGTTTTACAGAGCTGGCACTGAGGCTGAACAGCTGCAGCCCGATGGACCCCACTAGGTGTCCACTTAGCCAGTGCTCGGGGTCCAGGAGTTCAGGGAACGTCGGTGAGTCGAGAGCCCCACTGAACCAGCGGCTTTGCTTTGGGTGCCAGAGTGGGGCATAAAGTTGACTCCCAAAGGAACAGCTGCCATCTTACCATGGCACCAAAAGCTGCTAGGGCCAGGCCAGCTGCACTCTTGAATATGCTATTTATTTGACTTGTAATTCCCGTTGGGTATTTTTCACCTTGTTAGTCAGCAAGTCCGAACCGACCCACCTGCAGATGAGAATGTGAAACCGAAGAGGCCTAGGGCCACCATACGCCATGCGTTCAGTCTCAAAAGCTTAGTAGCAGATTAATAGCTTCCTTCTTTTGTACCAAGGCATGTCTGGTGATGGTCAGGTACTTAATCCTGTTGTAGTGCCTGGCTGTGGCCTGTGAGAATTTGGGCAGCCGTTAGATCTTTGAAGCTGTGGCTTCCGTCTTGGAGTTTAGTATTATTTCTGTGGGACCACCCAGGAGGGGACAGTCCATGCAGTAGTCCTTGAACATAACACTTACTGCAGGCATGTAATACATCAGATCCATCATACGTTTATTGAATTGGTCCAAAGCACCTCAGTGAGAGGTTATTTTTGAGATCTCTGACTCCAGGTAAAAAAAAAAACACAAAAAAACTATGATTTTTTTTTTCAGGCCTGAACATAGGTAATTACCTGGCAGGCTCATGGAAGAAAGCTGCCCTCCACTTACCAGACTTGGTGCACAGCTAACGCACAGCAGTCTCTGGTGGGACCTGCAGTCAAGGACACGGGCTTTTTTTATTTTTTTAAACGTTTATTTATTGAGAGACAGAGACAGGGCGAGAGCAGGGGAGGGGCAGGGAGAAGGGGAGACACAGAATCCGAAGCAGGCTCCGGGCTCCTACGCGGGGCTCGAACTCACGAACAGCGAGATCATGACCTGAGCTGACGTCGGACGCTTAACCCACTGAGTCCCCCAGGCGCCCCAAGGACACAGGCTTTTATTCACAGCCGCAGTCCTACGTAGCCCAGTGCCTCTATTCAGAGCCTCTTTGTCACGGGCTTCAGCCGAAGCATTCCTCAGGTACCTTTACTGACACCTGCTTATAGGAGGGAAGGGGGTTAACTTGAGGACACCTTTCTTCCCTCTCCGGACTTTTTCCACTCTTAGGCCCTCCTCCTCTTTCACTTCACCCCCTCCCCACCCCCCAGGTCTACAAGCCTTCAGGAGCCTTTGTAGAGGAACCTACACTTCATCTGATTTAGTCTGTCACTTTTACTATTGAAGTGATCAGAGGCTTGACCGTAAGTTTCATTTCGGCCTCTTATATTAACCTATTTCAGCACTTGGGGACTGCTCTCTCTGGCTCAGAGGGGTCCCTAACAATTTCAGCTTCCTTCCCCACTACAAGCCTTGTCCAGCCCATCAGTTGAATTCAAGTGTCTTTTTTTCTCAATAGGATCACAGACCGAGAAGTTTAACCCACGTATCAGGGGCTACAGCACAGATGCCAAGAGACCAAGTCACCCCCAGCCGGGAGATGGAGGAGGCTTGTCCATGGGGACAGTGGGAGCAAGGTGGGGAGGGGGAAGGGGGGAATCCGGATTTTCTCCATTAACCTCTGGCTGCAGGTAATGCTTGAGCACCGCTGCTGCTTCCTCCCCCAAGTGCTCCCTGCACCCAGTGAGTGCCCATCCTCGGGGGCCCTTTACTTCCTGCTCATGCACACGCCATTGTGCTGCATGCAGTCTTCCAGCTTTGGCCACCCTGGCACCCAGAGCCCCATCTTCACTCTCTGCCAGGTTTGGCTGAGACTTGGCGCTAACAGGCAAGGCTTTCCTCACCTTTGAGGGGCCACCCACACTCCATTTCAACCAAATGGACTTCTGTTTTCAGGTCACCCAGAGCTCTCTATCGAATAGCAAAGTCCTCATCACTGACAACGTTAATCTCAGTTTCGAGGTCTCCTTTCCTTCCGTAGCATTCCTAGCCCTGTTGCCTTCCTGCTGGGGCCATGGGGCTTGCTGCTCTGCTGTGGTAACATCCCTATCTCATCCTGCCCAGAAGAGGGAGCAAATTTGGGTTGCCAGACCGACGTCAATCCCGCATCTAGCTGTTCATCATCCTTAATAGGAGGTAGGGAGCTCGTTACTTTGTTTCCCCGTTAACCACTTGGGCAAGAGCATTTGCTGCTGTCTCCCAGGAAGTCTCGTGTTCCTGAACTGGCCTGTAGGACCTCTGCCTTCCTGATCTGGAACGCCACTCCTGTCAGCATCCCAGACCTGTCCACAAAACTGCCGAGTCCGGGATTTGGTTTTACCCTGTTTACAAATGGGTAAGCCTATTCCGGTTTCATGGCTGCTGACAGAAGACATGAGAAGTTACACAAAAGTAGAGTTCCTGGGTACCCTTCACCCAGCTTCCCTCCCCCAATAAAATTTCATGTTGTCCTAAGACATTGGCCGAAACTGTGAAATGGACGTTGGCATGATTCTGTTATATGACTGTACACCTTGTTTGAAGTTTGCAGGGTTTTGCACGCACTTTTAAAAATGCCTTCTACTTTTAAACTTTATGATTTGTATCTAAAGTGGGTTTCTTACTGACAGTATATAAAAGGTCTTGCCCTTTTTTTCAATCTGATCTGGGGAGAGGGAGGTATCTTTTCATTGGGTGTTTAAACCATTTTCATCTTAATTATTTAAAAAAAATTTTTTTAAATGTTTTTATTTATCTTTGAGACAGAGAGAGAGAGGGAGACACAGAATCCGAAGCAGGCTCCAGGCTCTGAGCTGGTAGCACAGAGCCCGACGCGGGGCTCGAACTCACGAACCGTGAGATCATGACCCGAGCTGAAGTCGGATGATTAACCGACTGAGCCACCCAGGCGCCCCTCATCTTAATTATTGATAGGAGTGAATTTAAACCTACCATTTTGCTAGTTTTCTACTTGTTCCATTTCTTCCCTGTTCCCCCTCTTTTCTCATCTATTTCTGGACTAGTTACTTGATTTCATCTCCACTACTGGCTTTTATTAGTTATAGCTCTTTACCAAAAAAAAGTTTCAGTGGTTTCTCTTAGGGCTTCCAATATATATTGCTAGCTTGTTACAGTCTGCCTTCAAAGTATTACACCACTAGATGTATAGTTGTTAGTAACAATTACAACTCTTAAAATATACTTACAATTCTTCTCTTCCATTATTCATGGTATTGTCATGCATTTTAATGTGCATAATAAACCCCAGAATACATTGTTACTATTTTTGCTTTAACTGAATTCTTTTAAAGCAATAAAAATAACAAATATATTTTATGTTTATCTTCATTTTTATAACTTCTAATGGGTGGTGCTTTAAAAATCTCTCCACAGACTCTTTGATACTCCTCCCTTTGGTGCAGCCTCATTCCTCTCCCTCTTCAAGTGTGGACTGTAGTGACACAGTTCTAATGAACAGACTGAGGTAGAGATGTGAGATTTATGTCAGCTCCCCTCAGCAGCAGCAGCAGCAGCTATGCTGTGTGTGTGTGTGTGTGTGTGTGTGTGTGTGTGTGTGTGTGTGTGT
>NW_024412430.1:6246440-6258816 GCF_014898765.1 Herpailurus yagouaroundi
TGTGTGTGTGTGTGTGTGTGTGTGTGTGTGTGTGTGTGTGTGTGTGTGGTATAAGTCCCCTGCTCCATGTTCTTATTTTGAGCCCCCAATGGAAGGCCATGAAAGAAACCCTTGTGTCTGAGACTCCCAGCTCTTCCAAACTGAGATGGTAACCACAACTGCCAAGAATGTGAAACATTTTGCAGGTCATAAAAGACATAAAAGACATTGTAGCTTCCATTTTTCTCTCTGATCACTTGCATTAGGGGAGGTAAGACAGGTCATGAGGACATTCAAATAGCCCTGTGGAGAATCCCACGAGGTGAGTAACTGAGGCCTTCTCGAAACAGTCACATGTACTGGTGGCGGCTCATCCAGCTCCAGTCAGGGCTTCTAACGACTGCAGCCCCAGCCAACATCTTGACTGCAGCCACATGGGCAACCCTGGTCGGCAACCCTAAACTCCCCAGCTAAGCTGATGTTAGAACTCCTGACCCACGACCGAGAAAATGTTTGTTGGCTTAAGCCACGGAGTTTTGGGGTAATTTGTGACAAAATGCCTATTTCTTAGTGTGTACCAAGTTTCCACCTGGAACCTGAAGAACTTCCTTTAACATTTCTCATATCAGGTCTGCTGGCACCGAATTCTTAGATTTTTTTCTGAGAAGTCCTTTATTTTAGTTTCATTTTTTAAAAGATTTGCTGAATACAGAATTCTGGATTGACATTTATTCTTTAAAGACGTCACTCCATGGGGCGCCTGGGTGGCGCAGTCGGTTAAGCGTCCGACTTCAGCCAAGTCACGATCTCGCGGTCCGTGAGTTCGAGCCCCGCATCAGGCTCTGGGCTGATGGCTCAGAGCCTGGAGCCTGTTTCCGATTCTGTGTCTCCCTCTCTCTCTGCTCCTCCCCCGTTCATGCTCTGTCTCTCTCTGTCCCAAAAATAAATAAACGTTGAAAAAAAAAATTAAAAAAAAATAATAATAATAAAGACGTCACTCCTTGGGCCACTGGTGTGGCTCAGGCAGTTGAGCGTCTGACTGGCTCAGGTTACGATCTCACAGTTCACAAGTTTAAGCCCCGCACTGGGCTGTGTGCTGATAGCATGGAACCTGCTTGGGATCCTCTCTCCCTCTCTCTGCCCCTCCCCTGCTCATGCTCTGTCTCTCTCTCAAAAACAAACATTAAAAAAAATTTTTTTAAGATGTCACTCCAAAAAAAAAAAAAAAAGCCATTCCATTGTTTTGATGAGTACTCTGCTAGAATTCTTATTTTTGTCTCTCTGAATGTGTTTTTTTTCCCCCTCTGGCTTTCAATATTCCCTCTTCAATTTTCAGTACTTTGACTATGATGTGTCTAAGCATGTGTGGTTTTTCTGGTTTGTTTTTGGAATTCATCCTGTTTGTCATATCTGTGGTTGATGTTACTATTTCTGGAAAATTCCTACCTCTTCAAATATTTCTTCTTCCCCCTTCTCTTCCTGGGACCGCTTTTGCAGGTACATTAGGTTGCTTGTTATTGTCCCGCAATTCCTGGAGCCGCTGTTGTGGTTTCTTGTTTTTATTTAGTTTTTTTACTCTTTATTTTTTTCTTCATATTTCAGACACAATATTTCTTCTACTTCAAGTTCCTTAAAACTTCCTTCGTCCGTGTCCATTCTAATAATAAGCCTGTTAAGAATTTTCAAGTTATGCTTTTTTATTTCAAGCATTTCCATTTATCTTTAATTTCCATCTCTCTGCTGAAATTCCCTGTGGCTCAACACATGGCGTCTGCTTTTTCCACTGTATCCTTTAATATAAGAATTTGACTAATAAAGAGCGATAACCCCAATATCCTGGTCACCTCTGAGTCTAGTTCTGTTAATTGCTTTGCTTCATCTCTTGACAAGGTTTTTGTTTGCTTATTTTCTCCTATTGCTTTCTTTCTGAGTCTTATAGTATTGAATTCCATTTGCTGTGTAGAAAACGACAAACCAAGATAAACAGTATTTACGCGTGGGTATGACTATATGCCTGGTAGGCTGGTGTGGGAGGCCAAATCAGTGTCACAAGAAGTTGAGTTGGGTTTGCATTATATCTGCACTGCATCACAGGTTTCAACCTCTGCTAGCGGTTACCTGTTGTTACCTTGCATTTAGAGTAGAGGACAGGATACCAGAGGGCTTTTCCCAGTGTTCTTGCATGCTCTCTAGCGTTCAGCTGTGTCTGCATGCCTGTGCCATAAAGGAATCTTCACTACATGCTCCAGCGTCTTCCCCAGGGGTAGACTACTGGTCCTTGTGAGTCTGTGCTAAGTTCATGGTAGGGAAAACAGGAATTCTTGTAGTGTTGCCTCATTCTTAGGCAGGCTCTGTCACCCAGGCCTCGTCAGTGGGTTTTTCCTCAGCATTCCCATCCTCTTCCCATGTGTTTGGGGTTGGTCTTAAGCAGGAATATCCTGATTTTTGCTTCTACTTTTCCTCCGAGGATCTTTGCTCTTGTCCTAGGGATGAGAGACTTCTTCCTATCCCTCCCCTGAGGCGGGGGGTTTGCTTCTACTCTTCCCCACAAAGAAATAATGTCTGTCCCTTCCAGCCTCCTGCCCTGCCCCAAGTCTTTGTCTGGAGCATCCAATGGAAGGCCATGAAAAAAAAAATCTTATGTGCGCAAACATCCTTTGTGTAAGAGACTCCCAATTCTTCCAGACTGAGAGGCTAATCCACAATCGCCAAGAATGAAAACTTTCTGCAGATTTCTTAGCAGCTTATAAAGCAGCCACTTTTGACACAAAACTCCTACATCAAAGTCAAAGGAGAGTTTATAACTCAGAGCAATAGCACTAGCCAGAGTATTAATTTTGCACAGTACCCTGAGACCCAAATCACATAGAGGGACACAAGAGAGTTCTAGGTGACACCTGCACAAGCGTTGGGTTGCATCAGAGAACTTTGAGCTTAAGAATCCTTATTCTTTTAGGGTGGGCTAGCAGTAAGTGTGATTGACTTTTTGCCCTAGGGGAAGATACTATGCTAGACAGTAAACAAAACCTGCCCTTTGTTCTAGAAGGAGACACTGTCTCTCTCTTCCAAGCCTGTTCTCTGTACACGTATCCAAGAAAAGATAATCAGGAATACAGTTAGCCAGTACTTCTGCTTGTGAAATATGCTGAAATGGAAGAAAAAAAAACAAACAGACATGGAAAACTGACTTCCAACAGAAGATTACAGAGGTCACAAGCTTTTAACTGTTGGCATAAAGGAACTTGTAACCCATACAAGTATCATTGACACTAAAATAATCTGAGGTGGCCCAAAGATGTGTCCCATGTGCCCTCTACCCATGTTTCCTAATATCCCACCCAACTGACTATTAACAATCTTGTCCCAGGAACATTTTGTGTAATACCAAAAAAATGCAAATATACATGTGTGCACATATATGTACATCCTCTACTGTTTCCTTGGTTTTGGCCTATATACATATACATATATATTTTTTGACTTAATACATTTTGCCAATTGTTCTATATCCATACGTATAAACTTACTCCATTTAATAAAATCTGCATGTCTGTATGTATAATACATACACACACACTTACATGCAATGCTACCAAGTAACATTTAGGTTGTTTTTAACTTTTTGATACTCAGCACTATATTACAAGGAATAGCCTAGTACATACCAGCTTTGTGTCTATTCTCTGGACACATTTATACATCTGGTGTAAATTCCTGAAGGTGGCAGTGCATTTTTAAATTTTCACAGATGTCAGATGGCTCTCTTAAAAGGCTACACTTGAGGGGCGCCTGGGTGGCGCAGTCGGTTAAGCGTCCGACTTCAGCCAGGTCACGATCTCGCGGTCCGTGGGTTCGAGCCCCGCGTCGGGTTCTGGGCTGATGGCTCAGAGCCTGGAGCCTGTTTCCGATTCTGTGTCTCCCTCTCTCTCTGCCCCTCCCCCGTTCATGCTCTGTCTCTCTCTGTCCCAAAAATAAAAAAAACGTTGAAAAAAAAAATTTAAAAAAAAAAAAAAAAGGTTACACTTGAAAACAAGGAGCGTATCTGTTTCTCAATATCTTCATCAATACAACCTATTATTAAACATTTAAATGAATAATCTGATGTTGAAAACTGCATTAAAATCCTTTGAAATATGCAATGTTTTTTTTTGTGGGCTTTTTGTTTTTTTGCTTTCTCATTTGATTTTTCTGTTTTTGCTCTTCACTATCACAGGCTGCCCGGTAAGGAGGAAATAGAATGGAGATAGATAGACCTGGTCAGTATCCCAGCCTCACTATTTACTGTGTGGTCTTCAACTTTTTCATTCACCTCACATTTATTGAGAACCTGCATTGTGTCTGGAATGGCTTGATCCTGGGGATTCAGAGGTCAAAAGATAGTTTCTCCCACCGGAGCTTCCATAACAGAAAAAGATGTCAAACAAGTAATTACAAAACCAAAACCGAAACTAAAAACCCAAGTAATTACATAATTGTAAGAACTGAGCAGTAGGGACGTGCTGACTTAGAGAAGACTTCCCTAAAGAAATGATTTTTGAGCTGAGACCTGAAGGAAAACCAGAACTTCTCAAACACAACGTACAAATACAATCAAGGATCCATATTTCATTTTTCAAGTGTTCCTGCCATCATCTTCATTTTCTTATACGTAACCTAATTAATACAAAGAGGAAAACTGGTATTTTTCTAGTCTCTGGGAAATTATACAATTTCTTTACACTAGTTGAGTTCTTTCTTGAAGAAAATCAGGTATGTCATAGTCAGTGGTTTGCATATTACAAGGTTGATGACTCTCATACATTATAAATATGTTAATTATGTATTAATACACCTTAATATATAAGATACTAATATATAATGAATAAATACAATCTACAACAAATGAGGAAACAGGCATATCTCCAAGTTAAAAGTCACACACAATATGACCCTAAAGTCAAAGTGAAATCTTATAGTAAGGCATTTTCGGCTTCCGGGCAAGATGGAATAATGGACTACATTTATCCTCCCACCTAAAACAACCCCAAACCTGGACACAACATATAAGACAACTGCCAACAAAGGACAGTGATTCCTGAGAGACAGGAAGCAAGCCTGGCAGTGTGCCTGAACTGAGGGCATGCACTTGACGGTCCAGGGAAATCAAGACGGCTAGAGTTTGCGGGACTGAGTACCCGACAGGAGAAAACCACATACAGAGAACCTCTGAAGATCTGAGCACAGTCCCCTAGAGTACTGATCAGTACATGTGTGTGAGATAACTGCCCAAGGCCAGAGAGAGAAGCACCAGGAAAGTAAAACTCGTAATACCTGCTATCCAAATAAGAATTACAGGGGCACCTGGGTGGCTCTGTGGGTTGAGCGTCCGACTTTGGCTCAGGTCATGATCTCACAGTTGGTGAGTTCGAGCCCCACGTCGGGTTCTGTGCTGACAGCTCAGAGCCTGGAGCCTGCTTCACATTCTGTGTGTCTCTCTCTCTGCTCCTACCCTGCTTGCGCTCTATCAAAAATAAATAAAAATATTAAAAAAAAAAAAAAAAGAATCACCACATATACAAAGAACAAGACAACACCCATAGAGAAAAGATCAACCAATGGAGACCAACCCAGAACTGACACAGATGTGAGAATTAACAGAGAAGGACATTAAAACAGTATAACTGTTCCATGTGTTCAAAGTTACTGAGATGTGTGTGAGACTTACACTGAACTTCTGGAGATGCTAAGTGCATTGGAATGAAAAATACAGTGTATGAGATTAACAGCAGAAAAGGCATGAGAGGAGAAAAGGTTAGCTTGAAATCATAGCAATGGAAACTAGAATGAAACACTAAGGGAGAAAAGGCCACGCTGGTTTTTTTTTTTTTTTGCTGTCCCAAGCTCACGCCAGGCACGCTCTTGCTTTAGCACATTTGCATTTGTTACTACCTCTGCCTACAATCAGTCGCCGTACATACTCAGCTCACCCCTTGATTTTCCTCAGGTCCCTGCTCAGAAGTCTTATCTGAGACACCCTCCTTGACAACCTAATATAACCTCCCCCATCCTTCTTAATCTGCTGCTTTTCCTCAGCACTTGACATAGGCACTTGTTTATTGTCTGTCTCCCTCGATGCAAGTGTCAGTGGGGGGAGTCACAAGACAGGGATGTTTTGTTTACTCTTGTAACTCTAGAATTTTCCCTGCTATAGCAGATGCTAGTTTTCAAAGAATAAGTTAAGGAGTGAGCATAAGTTTGTGAAGGGGTACAGTTATACTTCTGATACGAGTTCCTGGTTGGATGAATGATGGGATACAGGGCACACGAGGATGACTAGGAGATGCCTGTGAAACATCCAAGTGAAAACGAAGCATAGTCATTTGTTCAACAAAGAAGTACTGAGCACCTGATACAAGCCAGGCACTGTGCCAAGCACTTGAATATATCAGAAGTGAAAAAAACCCCAAAGAATCCTACCCTCAAGGAGCTTACTTTCTAGAGAGGGACACAATAAAAATAATAAATAAGCGAATTATGTAACAGATTGAAAGGTGATATGTGCTATGGGAAAATAAAAATCAGGCAAAGGGAACCTCAAGAGTCTCGGGCAGTGCTGAGCCAGCTCCACTTTCAAATAGGGTGGTCAGGGCTGGACTCATTGGGAAGTGGCCAAGGGTCTAATGCTCTGGGGTGAGGTTTATCTGTTAAATTGGCAATAATATTTGCCACAGAGTTTTAAATGAGATATGTTGTTAGGAGGTCTGGCAAATACATAGCTGCTAAAAAATTTTAAACCACTTCCCCACCCTAAACCACTGTAAGGCTTTAATCAGTCTGAAACAGGCCAATTTTAAGATAAGCAGAGTAAGTTTGTGAGTGTGCATCCCTACTTTACCAAGAACACACTAAGAAAAGTTTCCTTCTTTGTTGCATTGCTGTTACTAGTGATGAGTTCTGAGTCATTATCCAGAAGAAGTGCTGGGGAAAGAAATCAGAGAGCTGTTCATAGAATAGGAGAGAAAGAAGATCCTATTGGGTCAATACGAAAGTGCACCTGGACAGGGTGAGGAAGGGAGTGAAGGGTTGCGAGATTTCTGCTTTACATGAAGTGGTACAGTGTTGGCTTTAAGTAAATTGTGAAAAGTTAAAGATGTATACTGCAATCCTTAGAGCAACCATGGAAAATTCATATAAAGAGGGGTGCTGGGTGGCTTTGTCGGTTAAGTGTCTGACTTTTTTTTTTTTTTTTAGTTTTTTTTTTAATGTTTATTTATTATTGGGAGACTGAGCGTGAGCAGGGGAGAGAGAGGGAGAGAGAGAGGGAGACACAGAATCTGAAGCAGGTTCCACGCTCCGAGCTGTCAGCACAGAGCCCGACGCGGGGCTCGAACTCACAAACTGTGAGACCATGACCTGAGCCGAAGTCGGACGCTTAACCGACTGAGCCACCCAGGCACCCCAAGTATCTGACTCTTGATTTTGGCTCAGGTCATGATCTCATGGTTCATCGTGACACTGAGCCCCGTGTTGGGCTCTGTGCTGACGTGCGGAGCCTGCTTGGGATTCTCTCACGCTCTCTGCTCCTCCCCCATTCATCTTGAGCATGCTCTCTCTTGAAATAAATAAAAGAAAAATCATCTTAGAAAATTCATACAAAGAGGTAGAGGTGAAATGTTGATAGATTAAATTAAAACCAAATTCAAAACAATACTGAATTAAGCCAAAAGAGGTCTGGAAAGGAGGTACACAGTCAAAAAAGAAAGGGACCAGACCTAAATCCAGTCATAGCAATAATTTATGTCAAGTGTTAAAGCATTAAACATTCCAGTTAAAATACAGAAACTGTCAGAATGTCAGAAAAGCAAGATCTAACTGTATACGTTGTCTCCAAGAGATAAGATGCAGATAAACTGAAAGTAAATGGATGGAACGAAAAGATGTACTATGCAAATAGTACGCATAAGAGGGCTGCAATGGCTATAAAATCATAGTAAGATGACTTCAACATGAAGAGCATTACCAGAGATAGGGATATTTCATTAAGAACAAAGGGTTAATGCATCGGAGACAAAACAATCATAGTATGTGTGTGCCTAATAACAGGGCTTCAAAATATATAGACAA
The DNA here is from genome assembly GCF_014898765.1 of Herpailurus yagouaroundi. Taxonomy (NCBI): domain Eukaryota; kingdom Metazoa; phylum Chordata; class Mammalia; order Carnivora; family Felidae; genus Herpailurus; species Herpailurus yagouaroundi. The sequence continues at coordinate 6,254,523 of NW_024412430.1, forward strand.
AAACTGATAGAACTAAAGGGAGAAACATAAAAATCTACTGTGATAGTTGGGTATTTTAATACCTATTTCTTAGCAATTAATAGAACATTGAGATCAAAAAGCACCCCCAAAACAAACAAAAAAAACCCAAATCTGTTCAGACATATAATATCTGAGAAACACTATCAAACACCTTAACCTAAGGGACATTTATAGAGCACTATGGCCAATGCCTCCACGATATATGTTCTTTTTCAAGAGCACATGTACATGCACCATGATAATTTATATGTTGTGTCCTAAAATATATCTCAACAAATTTAAACGTATTAAAAACACACAGATAATGTATTAAATGGGAAAGGAATTAAAACTAGAAACCAATAAGAAAAAGATATCTTGGAAAACCTCTGAGACTTGGAAAGTTAACACAAATAATCCATAGGTCAAAAAAGAAATCAGGGAATATAGGGTACAGCACAGGGAATACAGCCAATAATTTTGTAATTACTTTGTATGGTGACAGTAACCAGAATTACCACGGGGATCATTTCATAATATATAAAACGATCGAATCGCTAGGATATACACCTGAAAACAGGATATGGTATGTCAATTATACTTCAATTAAAAAAAAATCATGAACAAGTATGTTCACAGCACACTATTTCTAACTGCAAAAGATAAAAACACTCAAAATGTTTATCAATAGAGTGGATTCATCCATGGTGCCTGGGTGGCTCATCAGTCTGGTTCAGTGCCCGACTCTTGATTTTGGCTCAGGTCATGATCTCAGTTTGTGAGATAGAGCCCCCCACATTGGGCTCCACACTGGATGTAGACCCGGCTTAAAATTCTCTCTCTCCCTCCCTCCGCCCCTCCCCAACTTGAGCATGCGGTCTGTCTGGGGTGGGGGGAGGGGAGAGTGGATTCACCTGATGGAATACCATACTCAATATAAATGAATGAAATACAATTACATGCATAAACATATAAAATAAGGAAAACAGGAAAGCAAACAACTCCATATTTTAAGTGGGCAAAAGATCTGAATATTTTACAAAGAAGAGATACAGATAGCAAATAACCACTTAAAAGACGCTCAACATCATTGGTCATTAGGGAAATGTAAATTAAAACTACAACGAGATACATACACGAGATACCTATTTAGAAAGACTAAAATTGAAGTCTGACCATACTAATTGTTGGAGGGCATGGGTAGGAACTGGAACTCTCATATACTCTTTTCAAGAGAATGCCTATGTGCGTACGAAGCCTAATACACACATGTTCTCAGCAGCTTTATCTGCATAGCCCCAAACTGGTAGCAACCACATGCATCACCAGGTGAATGGAGACACAAACTGTGCTATAGCCACATAATGGAAAAGTACTGAGTAAAAAAAAAAAAATAAGGGAATGAATATCTGATAACATGAATGAATCTCAGAATAATTGTGCCGAAGGAAGCCAAACAAAAACAGTACATACCATATGATTCCATTTATGTAAAACTCTAGAAAAATGCAAATTAATCTACAATGACAGAAAGTAAAGTAGTGGTTACATTCCCCCGGGGAGGAGAGAGGAATTACGAAAGGGTCAATGGAAACTTTTGGGGGTGGTGGACATGTGCATTATCTTAACTGTGGCTATGGTTTCACACAAAAACTCAGCAAACATTTGAAATATATGCATTTTATTTTATGTCAATTATGGCTCACTTAAGTGTTAAAAAGCCAGCAAAAATTAAAAATGTTATTTAAGAACACAAACACAGATGGGAAAAATTACAAAGTAAAGCAAAGAAATGGTCAATTCAAAATTCAAAACAGCAATTACCTGGCGTAGAGGGAGGAAAGGGAGAAAGGTGTCAGCGGGACAGGCATGTAGGGACCTTGACATGTTCTGGTGCAAGCAATATTCTATACATGAAACTGGGTGCTGGACAGCTTATTATCATTCTTTTAACTGCATGTGTTTTACGCCACCTTTTGTATATATGATCTATTCCACAATTTAGAAAAACACAGAGCCTGTGGTGAGGACCACGAAGGAAAGAACCTGTATTAGCTAAACTGCACTTTTGTGGGCAGGACACCGTCAAAACCTTTTCAATAAAATTAAGCTCCTTCGTATCAGATAGGTGTGATCTGATCTTTGAGACAGATAGGTTATCAATTTCAAAGAAGGAATGGAAAGATCACACTGAAAAGCTATTGTTTAACACCCTAACTTGTTAACATTTCTGTACGTATTAACTAAGTAGTTGCCAGGGCACCTAGGCGGCTCAGTAGGTTAAGCATCCGACTTCAGCTCAGGTCATGATCTCAGTCTGTGGGTTTGAGCCCTGCATCAGGTTCTCTGCTGTCAGCAGGGATTCTGCTTCCGATCTGCTGTCCCCTTCTCTCTCTGCCAAAAATAAATACACATTAAACAAACAAACAAAAAAAAGCGAGTCGTTGCTTATCTTGTCACAACCTTGAGGCTTAGGGACACAGGCTAAATAATATATAGGATAAGTACTTTCTGATGGGGCTTTAGGGAAATGGTGAGGTTGGGAGCTGATAGCCAAGAAAAAATTCTTAGAGAGGTCTTTGGTGCAAAAAGATGATTTTATTAAAGCACGGGGACAGGACCCATGGGCAGAAAGAGCTGCACTGGGGTTGTGAAGAGTTATATGCTATGGAGCTGGGGAGGTAAAGTCAAGACAGAAGTTTCTTCAAGAGATTTCCATATGCTAAACACTCACAGATTACTGGAGGCCTAACTATTGTCAAGCTAAGGTTGTTTTCGCCTCTAGCAAATCATTAACATTAACACGTTAAGAGTTCCTGGAGAAAACTCTGCCTGCTTCAAGTATTTGTCAATGGGCTACAGGTTATAAGGAAATTCCATTTTATTTACCATTTCCTTCTCGTCTTTGTTTCCCTACATCACCATGGAGGGCAGGGTGATGTTGGGGCTCCGGAAACGACAGTTTCTGGAGATTAGGCTATTGCTAAGATTACCTTTTTCTTGCAATTTACTAAGATATTTGTAAACTGCTGGAGACGCTCTCAGTTAACCGTTTGCTTTCTGTCCTTTCCTTTGTACTTGGGCAGCCAGGAGTGCCTGAGGAATGTCATACTTATCCCACCTGGGTGGGGGAGGAGGGAGATGTGTGTGACCTATGCTAGCTTGTGTTTGGCCCTCAGGTCTTATGATCCCTCGTCACTTACCAGTTAGAGTACAATTATCTTCCTTGCACTTTCTCTAAAAGATCATGTAGCTTCTCCCCTCAAAACACTTATGCACGGTTTTCTTCCTCGCATTGTTTTACTCTTTCTTAACCACTAAAATACAAGCCATAGTAAACGCGCTGCTCTCAGCTCCCTCACTTTGCTTGGTTACAACTTCTGCTGCCAGGAAGGTCTTGGAATCTCACTTCCGATCATCGCGCGGAGTAACAAGGGAACTGTGCGCTACCCACATCATTTTAAGAGCCAAATAATTTTAGGCTTCGGTCGGAAAAGCAAAGAGCTGTGCTCCAGGCTTGGGCTCTAGGGTGAGCTATTTTAGGTGAGCGGCACATCTCCTCAACAACTTCATCAATGAATTTTTAATCAGAACAGCTTCGAAGAATGTGGTGCCTTACTTCACTTTCCAGGACAGCCACTGAAAAATACACACTTCGTTGGGTTTTGTTCTGCTTTGTTTTTGCGCGTTGGCTTGGGCCACTTCCCTCCGCCCGACCGCTGTCAAGCGGCGTCCGCCTCCAAAAATCACTTAACGTGGCGCCAGCCTCCTAACACAAGTTTGCTAAAAGTCTGTACCTCCTGGAGGTGATTTTAACCTCCTGGAGGAGTCCCCGAAGCCATGACTCCAGGAAGGGAATACCAACAAATACGTCTTAAAGGTCTTGAACCTACCCCGCTTTACCGAGTTCGGGATTTGCAGAACCACGCCCCACCTAAGACGAACCAAGGTCACGCCCTCCGCGGACACCGCCGCTGGGCCTTTAATAAAGCCGCGGCCGCCTTCCCGCCTCCCCCGGGGCGCGCACTTCCGGCCGCGGGGGCGTTCGGGAGCGCGCCCCGCGAGCCTCCACCAACCAGCGGCTCCGCCTGGCAGGCGCGAGTACGCGCGCGCACATTTGTGCGCAGGTTCGAATCTCCGCCGCTTCGCGGTTGCTCCCCAACGTCCGGCAGCACCGCGGCGGCCGCGAGGGCAGCTCGCGGGCTGCGCTGGGCCCGGCCGCCCCGCCCCCTCCGCACGCCCCACCTGCCCGCCGCCGACTCGCCCGGAGCAGGTCCTCGCCCCCCAGTCGCGC
>NW_024412430.1:6259216-6355011 GCF_014898765.1 Herpailurus yagouaroundi
TAGCCCCCCAGTCGCGCGCTCCGCCCTCGCCCTTCCGCGCCGGGCGGGCTCCGCCCGGGGCTCCGGGGCCCATGGCCAAGCGGCGTGCGGCCGAGCCGCTGACGTTCCACGTGCCTTGGAAGCGGCTCCTGCTCTGCGACTTCCCCGAGGAGCCGCCGCCGCCGCTCTGGATCCCGCCGCCGGGGGCCTCGCATCCCGGGCAGCCCGTCGGCGTCCCGGAGCCGCCCCGAAAGCGCAAAATCGACGCGGGGGCTATGACTGAGGCTTCAGCTTCTCCCAGCAAGCGCCGCGACGGCGGGGACACCAGCGTTCCGGGCGGCGTGGAGCGTGAGGGCCAAGGCCTGGAGACGGGCGAGCCGCAGTTGCTGCAGCCTCCCGTGCGGCCCCGCGGGCCGGGGGAGGAGCCCCGGGGCGCCCGGCCCCCGAGGGGCGGTGGCGACGACGGGGCGGGGCGCACGGAGCCCCCACGGGGAGACTGGGGGGCCGCACCGCGCCAGGTAGGGGCTGGGGACCGGCTGAGCGCTCCAGAGGGCGGGAGGGATGAGGAGAGAGGGGCTCACCCTTTACGCAGCCATGGCACGCACCGGGAAGAAACAGATTGTTCCCCTCTTGACTCGTGTTCATCAAGAAGCCCCAAAAGGCGAAAAGCCGGGAACCCTAGGGCAGGAAGGACGTGGACTCCCAGACTACCCACCAAGGGCCTCAGAGCCCTTGGCCCCTTGGCAGCGTTTTGGGAGAGTCGTGTGGGCTTGCACCTTTAGTGCCTGTGGTGTGGAAGAGGGAAGCAGGAGCGTGGGTCACGACGGACTAGAGCCTGATGAAGACCTTGACCGTGAACCGCGATAGGTCAGCTCAACGACAAATGGAGAAAGGGTAGCGCGCCTTCCTTGGCTTAATGATGATTTCTTCTAGAATTCGTGGTAGATTTCTTTCTAAGGAGGGTGACCAATGTGGTCTTCATCAGTTGGATGGTCTGTAGGCATAGTACAGCGCTTGTGGTAGAGAGGAAGGGCCTCCCTGCCTTGGGAACAGGCATTTAAAAACTCAGTGTTAAATCGGATTTTTAAAAAAAGGATCGTTGTTGAAAATTAATTTGGGCCCTAAAGTAAAACGTATATGAGGATCATATATAAGAGTTCCTATTCTTTGGGAAACGAGCCTGCCCCATCTCTGAGCCTGAGATTGGATTTGTCTCGAAGTTCACCGTGTGAGACAGCTGAACCCTTGAAATGTGACTAATCCAAATTGATGTGTGCTGTTAAGTCTAAAAAAACACTCTAGATTTCGAAGATCTCAAAAATTTTTATATTGATTGCACATTGAAAGGACTTGAAGATACTGGATTGGATAACATGTATTAAAATTTACTTGTTTCACTTTTTTAATACAGCCACTAGAAAAATTTAAATTGTGCTTGTGGCCTGTATTACATATTTATGAGACTGCTTTGGTTTATACTTAGGAATTCGGGCTGCATTTTGCCAGTTCTGGATTGACTTAACAGGAGCTTTGGGAATAGAAGTACCAAGTGTAGGGCTTAGAATTCACCAAACTCTTTCCAAGCACTACATCATAGTATTCACCTCACCTTTTTCCATTGTGTTCAGTATCTCTTGCAGAATTAACCAAATGCCTTTGCTGGGAAAAAAAAAAAAAAAAAAAAGGTAAATTGAGGTTCCTTTGGCATGGCTTCTTGGTGGAAAAACCTAATAAAATAATGAGAATTTTATAGTTGGGAAAGAACTATATTTCTCTGGTTGTGAGAAATCATCCTTCAGATAATAATGGACATTTCTGGTTGAAATTCTAAATTGTAAATATTCCCATCCCCAGTTTTCTTGGAATTTAGAAAACATGAGGTTTAGGAGTTTTTTTTTTGTTTTTTTTTTTTTAGACTTTTTTCTTTAGATTGCTTTTGGATATTCAAAATCTGCTTACTTAAAACTGAATGATAGCACTTATGTTTTGAAAACAGAATAATTAGAGTTTCCAGTTGTATTGTGTGTGTTGACAATGGCAAAATCTAAGAAAACAAACCCAGGATGATAATTATCCGGATCTATTTGATCTGAGGGTAAGTAGTGTGTAGTTTGAAAACTTTTACTCTTCGGACCATTTTGGTACCCCACCCGTATATAGGGTTGTCTTCCCTACCAGAGTATACTCACTGAAGTATGCCACAGATTGATAAGAAGGAAATAGGGAAATTATAGGTAGAGGAAAATTTTTGAGTAGGCTGACTCACCTTAGAATCTCTTAGACACAGCTGTATCTTCTACAGCGATGACTACATCTGACAGCTCTTTGCTTCCCAGTCATACAGGCCCATGGCAAGGACTAAGCTTGGCCATGGGGTACCTTCTTCACCAAGACCATCCCTGTTCCCTTTTCTTTTGGCTAAAGCCTCGTGTTTCTTCCTTTTGTTAGTTCTGTTCCATGAGCTTCTTGTCTTCTGCAAATTTAAGAGAGGGACATGTTTTCTCCAGTTCCTCTCTTTCCTTCCTGCTTCTAAAGATGCAGGTTTTTTGTTGGGTTTTTTTTTGTTTTTTGTTTTTTGTCTTTTAAGGGATTTACAGCTAATTACCAAGATACACGGTATAACAGAAACATGGAGAAGTTAAAAAGGCTTTTCAATTCATGCAGTAAATGTCTCCCTGGTTCCTAGCACTCAGTAGAGCGGAAGTCCCTACCTTCACCCTTGGGATCTTATTTAGGAAAAGTTTTCTCAAATATGTCCTTTCTACATTGAAGATTTAATTTAGGCAGAATAAAGATACCTTTTTTCTGTCCTAGAACCTCAGTATTTTTTGAGTTGTCTCATGTTTTTTTGTTGTGTTGGCTTTTTTCCTAGGTGTTTTTTTTTGTTTAGTTTTGGTTTTTTTAACCAGAGAAGTAAAAACCAGATATTACTTCATTAAATATTTGTGTTTTGTCATGATCGTGTCACTTCGTGCAGATTCATTTGCTCTGTCTGCTGATCCTCACTGGTAGTTACTTTTAATGGAAAGTAAGCAGAAATGTTTTCTTCCTCTTCTTAGGAAGACAATAATGAATGATTCATAGGTTTCTTGGGATATAATATGTAGCCATGTTGAGCTATTACAGTACTAGCCCTTAATTTGAAAATGAGTCCTGCATCTCACCGATGAGGAAACAGACTTCGATCAACGTCAGAGTTAGTGGATGGTGGAGTTATCTTGCAAATCCAGGTCTGTCTGGTGGCAAAGTTTGTGCTGTCCGCTAGTAGGTTACACTGATGTCCTTAAAAGATCATTTTTGGGCCCATGTTTATAAGTAGGTAATTTGGACGGTAGATTTTTTTCAAAAAGGCAAAGATACAACCCTTGTTTTTTAACCCTGTTTGTGTATCAAAATGAATTGGGGGGGGGCATCCTTTGAATTACTGCAATTTTTTTTTTTTTAATCCCAGTGTAAAGAAATTCCAGAGAAACTCTTAATTCTCTAGGTTTTAGTGTCTAAGATTTCCTTTTAGGCCTGTGTGGTCCAGTAAAGTAACTAGCCACATGTGGCTATCAAGCATTGAAATGTGGCTAGTCTGAATAGTGCTGTAAGTATAAAATACTCACCAGATTGTGAAAACTTAGTATGACAAAAAGAACGTGAAATATCGCATTCATTTTTAAAAATACTGACTACACATTGAAATAATAATATTTTGGATATATAAGGTCAAATAAAATATTGTTAAGAGAATTTCACCTTTTTTACTTTTTAAAATTACTTATGTGGCTCTCATACTTCTGATGGTTAGTGCTGTTACAACAAGCATGAGCCTAAAGTAAAAACACAACCTGGTAGAATAGATACGTAAATATTCATCTGGGCACAGTGTTAACCTTCAAAATGTTCACCATGGAAGCCTGTATATAATTCCGGTGCTGCTTCCTTGCACAAAGTATTTTGGGTATGCTTTTCACATTTTGTGTCAATCCTGAACTTCGTTGGAATGTCAGCTTCACTTCATAGTTACTTGAAACAATTTTATAGCCATTCAATCTGTTGAATTTTAAAGGAGCCAGCACTCAACTTGGATTTATCAGCGTTCATTTATTGATTTAAAAGTCATGCCTTCGGGGCGTCTGGGTGGCTCAGTCCATTGAACATCTGACTCTTGATTTTGGCTCAGGTCAGCATGCCAGGGTCTTGGGATCAAGCCCCGCATCAGGCTTTGGAGTGAGTGTGGAGCCTCCTTAAGATGCTCTATCTCTTTGCCTCTCTCCCCCACTCTCTCTCTATAAAATAACATTAAAATTAAAAAGTCCTGCCTTGCACCAAATCTTGTATCTTTGATAAAATAATCAGTTTAAGATTTTCTTGTTATTTAGCATGTTTATAATCTAAAACTTCTTGGCAAGTTTTCAAAATATTTTAGCCTATGTAAAGTCAATCCCTTAAAATACCAAGCCTCAGGGGAAAGATGAAAAAATAAATTTTAAGGTATATTTGTATTTTTAAAACAAGTTGTGTTCCTCACTGAAAGATAAAAATAAATTTATGAAAAAAAAATTTTTTAAATGATTTTAAAAAAAGAGAAAAAAAAATTATGACATTTTCCAACATTTTCTTTGGTTGAAAAATGGACGACAGTTATCAAGAAGATGCTCTTGGAAGACATTCTTTTAAACTACTAACAAAATATTTTCACAAATCCATGAGTATGAAAATGCACAGAGTTGACTGAGCCCATTGAAGTACTTTGATTAGGCAGAATTAAAAATGTACATTTGTTGAAGATGCGAAGTAAAAGACCCAAAATCTTCATGTGAGTTTGCTTTTAAAACAAAATTTGTTTCCTGGGGGGGGAAAAGTAACTTTTTCATACACCGATGCTGTCCCTTCATCTCTTTCTTTTCTCCCTAAAGCTCAATGAAGAATTCTGGCAGTATAACACCTTCCAGTACTGGAGGAATCCCCTGCCACCTATCGATCTGGCAGACCTCGAAGACGTCAGCGAAGGCAGCCTGCGGGAAGCGAGGCTTCAGGGCAAGAACGAAGTGGTTGAGATCGACATGGAGTCCTGACACAAGCACCTGAAGAATAGGTCTTTCGGCTTCGGCCTTTGAGGCGATCTCTCTTAAGTGAATAATACCATTCCCAAACCTGAAAAATGAGGAAGAGTTGTTTTAAAGATAAATGCCTGTGGTCACTACTGAAACTCCCAAGAGGGATTTGTGAAGGATCTAGTGCAGTTAGAGGGGAAGTATTTTATATATGTACTCTCAAAGAAAAATTCATGTTTAGATTCTAAATTTGAAAATATTGGTCTTCTAAAAAAGAATTCTGACAGTTTTAGAAACAGGTGGGAAATGCTCAAATGTTCCTCTTGTCTGTACCAAAAAGTTAATTTGTGGTACATGAAATGAATATTGTTTTTTACCTGTTATTAATAAAATGCTTTCTAGTACATCGTATCGACTCTTCTTAGTTGAACAAATAACTGACTTAAACATCTATGCAAACTTAAAGTGCGGGGGACTCTTCAAGGTGGCATAGTTTTAAAAGAACTTTCTAAATGTAAAGCGTAACATAGAATTTCAATTTGGGGAGCATGTTTGCATAGCTTCCAGTATTTGATATTTGTTTAACTCTACTCTGGGGAATCAAAAATGGATAGAGAACAATGAGAAGTGAAGAGGTCCTTCCCTCCCCCTTTTCCCAGGTTAAGAGGAAAGAAATTTAGTGGTATTAATTTCTTGGCTTTGAGTTGCTTTGAGGGCACGGTTTTTATTGCTTATTGCTTCAGACTTACAGTTCTCAACACTGGCAACACTTCAGAAATCTTTGCCTGAGTAGCACTCAAGAGATTCCCGTTTAACTGTCTGAGACGGGCCTTGGGTATAGCTATTTTTTTAGGCCCCAATCCTCCTCCGTTTCCCCAATCCTAATATGCCGACAGCTTTGAGAACCACTAAACTGATGGTAGTTTTTCCTGTTTAAAGGAGATAACATTTGACGTGAAACAGCACCTCTTAATTAGCTTTGTTTTCATTTCACTCTACTGATGGATTTGTTACAAGTAACTTATTGTGTTGTTGTTACTATTTCATTGTTAAAAAAATAAAGTAAGCAGTTTGTGTTTGAGTTGAGTATCAATGATTAAGTTAATTAACTTTTGTACTACATCCAGAATGTTGGCTTTGTAATAGAGTAACCCATCCTTGTATATTTTTTTGTTGTTAATGACAGTAGATCCCAAATTGAGAAAGAATGATAAATGCCAATGAGAGAAAGAGAACGTTTTGTGTATACTGTAGGATTTAAGTATGAGTTGACATTAATAAGAATATCCTAGAACAAAAGACATGTATTGTGGTTAAAAGTTAAGCCTTTGGAGTCAGACCTGGTTCAAGGGCTTGTACTGCCACTTTCTACCTATGTAACGCTAAGCGAGTTATTTTTCATCGCCAAGCCCTAGGTTCCTTAACTGTAAAATGAGAAACAATAAATAGTATCTACCTCAAAAGAGGCTATGTGTATTGTCAAGCAATGGACTAAGTACTTCACTCATATCTTGTTTAATTCTCATAATAACCTTATTGTAGGTACAAAACAGTAGTTAGAATAAATGTGCTTTTTGTAGTTATGCTTCATTCTACTTTAAATTGCCACTAGAAGTTTCACAGTAAGAATTGGAATTGAGATAGTAAGCATGGCAAGCTAGTGCGGGAAGCAGTTAAATTACTGTGGAAAAAAGGAAAATGGTAAACTTTCTTCCCCTTCTGTTTGGCCTGAGCGTAAGGAAGGTGTCCATTTTTGTTCACTACTCTTCCTGGTGCCCAGAACAGTGTGTGTCACATAATAGATAGTCCATAGAAATTGCACAAGCAAATTAGTGATCTTACCTATTGACAGGAAGGTTAATGCCAGCAGTTTTCTAGAAACGTATCTTACAAAGCTAGGCATTCTAGCGAAGAAGTGCATACAAAAGATGTGTTGCAGAGATCAAATAGTAAAACGCTGGAAACATAAAAACTGAGACAAGTCCAGCTAATGAACTACAGGAGGTGGTCATTTACTTTAATGAGAAATTTCATAGGATATTACATTGCAGGTTTGTGAATGGGAGATTCAAAGTGTACCTCAGACGGGGTCCTGGCTGACTGTTGGTAGAGCTATGTGACTCTTGATCCCAGAGTTGTGGTTCAAGCCCTACCATAGGTGTAAAACTTACTTAGAAAATGAGTAGCTCAGACAACTTTTTTGAGCATTGTGTGTCAACATACAAAACTAATGTAAAGAGATTCAGGGAAAATATTTGCTGTCAATATGTTGAAGGCTGAACATTTAAAAAAAATTTTTTTTTTTTTTTAGTGTTTATTTTTGAGAGAGAGAGAGAAAGACAGAGTCCAAGCTGGGGAGGGGCAGAGAGAGAGGGAGACACAAAATCTGAAGCAGGCTCCAGGCTCTGAGCTGTCAGCCCAGAGCCCGACGTCGGGCCCAAACCCACAAACTGCGAGATCATGACCTGAGCCGAAGTCAGATGCCCAACCAACTGAGCCACCCAGGCGCCCTGAAGGCTGAACATTTTTATAAAGGTATATATATACTTCAAGCATTTCAACATGTTTGATATGTAAAATATGAATTTATATGTAAAGATGTATACATACATACCCATACATATATAGAGAGAACAGATTTGAAATAACTACATCCTTTTAGAAAAAAATTTTTATTAACTCCAGATAATTTGGCAAAATTGCATGGTGGGTAAATTAAGATGAAAATTTAAAGGTAGATTTTTTTTTTTTCAGGTTATATACACTTCACCCAGTTTCCCTAGTATAACATCTTACCACAGTACAATTATGAAAATGAGGAAATTAAAGTTAATATAATTCTATAATGCTATTATGAAGACGTGGAAAGAGCGACTTCCGACAGTTCTTAAAAGATAGAAATAAAAAATGTACAGAATTTATAGACGATTCACATTTTACCATCATCCCGCTAACCTTTTTCTGGCCCAGGATTCAATCCAGGGTCACATGTTCTATTTAGTGGTAGCATCTCCTCAGCGTCCTTTAAAAAGATTCCTTGGAATTTCTTTGCCTTTCATGACCTTAGCACTTTGTACAGAGTACTGAGCAGTTATTTCATAGGGTAGCCCGCAATTTTGGTTCGTCTGCTATGTCTCATAGGCAGCCATCTTTGGTAAGAACTCCAGAGAAATGATGTATCCTCAGCACATCACACTGAAAGGCACTGCCCTTCACCTTGTCTTGTCATTGGTGATTATAACTTTGGTTTCTTGGAAAAGGAGGTGTCTGCCAGGCTTCTGTGTTAGAAAGTTAATATCTTCTCCTATATAACAGTTATCTTCTGGGAAGCTACTTCTGAGACCATGTAAATATCCCATTTATCATCACATTCTGCCCGTAAATTATCGGATCTGTTGATGATTCTTTACATGAAAGATTTTTGGTCTGGTGTATGTCAAGTGGTAACTTTCTCTTTCCATTATCCCTTCTACATCTATCCATTGGAATTCTATAAAGCGAGAGCTTTCCTTTCACCCTCATGTTTCATTCAGTGATTTATATCAGGATAGACTTATGGGCATATATTTTATTCTATCAGTTATAAATGTGTTATTTTGTTGTAGAAATTATCCCAACAGATTTGGCCACTGGGGGGCCCTTTGAGTTAGCTCTTGTGCCCTTCCCCATTTTTTAACATACTATTTATTGTGTGAGTACTGGTTAATCTTGGCAATGCACTTCTGCATTTACAAGGTTAATGGATGGAAATTATGCCCCGTGTGCACCACTGTGTTTTTCACTGAACAACCTGAGCCCTGACATCCTCTTCAGAAAATGGGGACACGAATACCCACCTAGAGGAACAGAATGGGGATGAAATGACACAGTGGCCGTGCAGAACCCATAATGGGCAATAAATAATACATGTCTCTTCCTCATAGGACATGAACTGCACATTTTGCCATCTTTTTTGGTAGGTAGACAGATAAATCTATTAGTGATCTCTGACAATACCTGAAATTGAGGCCAACACTAAAGTCACTTTTAAAGAATTTCAACAATTGTCTGGAGTCCACAAATCTAAACAATAGCGTTCTAGTAATTTATATTTACTTATTGCTGTATCTTGTGTCTTTTTGATACACCCTATGGTAGAGAGAATTCTAAAGTGGGCCCAAAGATTCCCAGACAGTGTATCATCCAGTCATTTGATCAAACACTAATTTAGGTACTACTGTGAGGAATTTTGCAAATGTAAGTAAAGTCCCAAACCAGTTCATCATAAGATGAAATGATCCAGGTGAATGGGACTTAATCACGCGAGCCTTTTAAAAATATGGGTGAAGGGGTCAGAGACAGAAGTCAAGTGCAAAATGTGGGAGGGATTGAATATAAGAACAATTCTCCTGGCTTTGAAGATGCAGGGAGCCATCTGACAAGAACCTAAGAGTAGCCTCTAGGGGATGAGAGTGAGTCCTGGCAGCCAGTCAGCAGGGAAACCGTGACCTCAGTCCTACAACCTCAAAGATCTGAATTGAGCCAACAACTTGAATGAAGATGGAAGTGGGTGCCTTCCCGGAGTTTTCAGAGAGGAACAAAGCCTGGCTGACACCTTGATTTCAGCTTTGTGGCACTCTTGAACAGAGATCCTTCCCTGCCAAGTGGGACTTCTGACCTACAGAACTGTGAACTAATTGATAGGTTTTTGTTGTTTTTTTAAATGCTAAATTTGTGGTAATTTGTTATGCAGCAATAGAAAACTAATAGAGACTCATTTTTAGCATTTCCATCCCTTCTCACGCAGATGTTCCGTCACAAACATTTCTCTTGTGATATCTTCACTCTAGTCTGGGAATCATTTCTCCAAATGGTCCTGGTTCTGTTATTAGAGAATGGTACTTAGAAATGAAGACGTGGGTGCAACATTGCTCACCAGTGCGGAGTATCACTGCTTCTCAATCCTCTCAGCTGACAAAACTACAAAATATATGTGTATACAACTATATGCATTTCTCCATCTGTCAGTATACTTGTGTCTATATCTGTATATATACTTAAAAAAAAAAAGAGTTCGTGCTGACACTTCCAATCCCAATCCAACACCACAGTGTTCATTATAACTTCCCCTCTTATTATTATTATTATTATTTTTTTTTAGTTTATTTATTTTGAGGGACACTTAGGTGGCTCAGTCAGTTAAGCGTCCAACTTCGGCTCAGGTCATGATCTCGTGGTTTGTGGGTTCGAGCCCTGCATCGGGCTCTGCTAACAGCTCAGGGTCTGGAGCCTGCTTTGGATGCTCTGTCTCCCCCTCTCTCTGCACTTCCCCCACTCGCACTCTGTCTCTCTCTCTCTCTCTCAAAAGTAAATCAACATTAAAAAATTTTCTTAAAATTTATTTATTTTGAGAGAAGAGAGTGTGGGCACACATATGCGTGAAAGGGGGAGGGGGAGGGGAAGAGAGAGAGGGAGAGAGAATCCAATGGGCTCGAGACCTGAGTGGAAACCAAGAGTCAGACACCTGAGTAAGCCACCCAGACATCCCTTATTTTTAACTCCTTTGAAAAGTAGACCTCATATCCCCTGTTTATTTGTTTGCTCAATCCTCAAATACACTACTGCACCAACATGCCTGCTAATGTATATACTTCTTTTTGTGTTTAGCCATTGGCTATTCAATTAATATATTGTTCCCTAAAGTTACTTAGGTTGGTTATTTACTTGTAATACAGTTGGATTCATTTGTTTCTGTTTATATATCAGTTTTGACTCCCCATCTAATGTTTTAAAGTTTGTAAAACATTGACATGGTTCTTCAAGTCAGAACTACACAAAAATGTATAATCAGAGAAGTGTCATTCACCCTAACTCTTCTCCTCCATTCATTCCCCTGTTTTCCCTACTTTGTTCCCTTTACCTCTGTAAATAAACAATTTCATTAGTTTCTGGCTTGTTCTTTGTGTGTGTGTGTGTGTGTGTGTGTGTGTGTGTGTGTGTGTTTTCTTGTTTTTGTTTTTGTTTTCTTGCACTAATGGGCAGATACACATATAATTTCTTCTTTATATATTTATAACTCATACAAATTTATTAGAAAACTATGGTTCTAATAAATGGGTAATGGACATAGAAAAACTAGTTTACAAAAGAAAAACATGAGAATAAAAATAAACATTTTTGTTTAATTGTGATCTCAAATTTGAAGAATCTATTTCTGTATATAAATTGGCAAAAGTTGCAGATCATGTTTTATTTTTAGTAAAGCCTGTCTGAAAAGCAGTTTGGCAATATGCTTTAAGAGCCTTATCATAATCTTTGAACTAGTTTTCATTCTGTATCCAAAAATATATCCTAAAGGGATAATCAGAAAACTAGATGCAAATTCACACATCACTGTAATAGTAAAATATTAGAAATTAAAAAAAAAAAAAACTTTTAAGAAAATTGATGGATAATTAAAATATACATGATAGAATGAAATCATAAATTGGTATTACTAAGAGTTTTAATGATATGGGAAAAATGCTTAAAAATAACAAACAAAAAAAATAGGACTTTCAGACAGCTAATCAAACTCTGTCTTCCACTAATTACAACTGAGAGCCCAACTAAAATACACCTCTGGTCTCTAAAACCTAAACGAAGGCATTACTGAATATGGAATGGAAGTCCAACTTGGCAAATCGACTCATACAGAGTAAAGTTTTATGGTTTTATTTTTTGCCTTCTCTCCCAGCTTTGAACCAAGAGTGAACACCCAGCAGAACTCCACCGGTCAACATGGGCAGCCCAAACACTGAAAGAAACCTACCTTTTTGGCCAGAAGAGCAGGAAAGGAAGCTGCTCTGAGCAAGAGTGAATTCTGGGGATGAGAGAGCTGGGTAAGTGATCCCTTAATTCTGTGTATAAACTGGCACTAGTCCTGGGCTTATTCCTTCTTACTTGTTTTATTTTTTTAATCTTTATTTTTGAGAGAAAGAGAAAGAGAGAGAGGGAACAAGCAGGGGAGGGGCAGAGAGAGAGACACACAGAATCCAAAGCAGGCTCCAGGCTCTGGGCAGTCAGCCCAGAGCCTGATGTGGGTATTGAACTCACGAAGCACAAGATCATGACCTGAGCCAAAGTCAAATATTTAACTAACTGAGCCACCCTGGTGCCTCAGTCCTGGGACACATGCAAGGGACAGATTGAGAGCCATATAGCAAAGACTTTGAGAACTAAACCACAGTATAAACTTATGTTCAAGTCCCTCACAAATGTCTGAGTGTTGCATACTTGGGACATGCCCAAAGCAGCATAGCCAAGGATTTGAAAACTGAGCTGACCTTAGAACGCATGCCCACGGAAGAAGAGACAGTACTTACGGTCTGAACCTAACTGTGTTGAATATCTACTTTAAAAAAAAAATCAACATCCTCTAGAAGATTTTGACAAGACCCATAGTCTCACAAGGTAATTATTCAAGACACAATCCAAAATACTTGACATGCAAAGAATAAAAAAAGTGTGGCCAGTTTTAAAAGGAAACGCAATAGTCAGCATGTAAACAGTCAGTGAAAGGTGACCTGTTTTCAAAGACAATCAAGAGATGTCAATTTCAAGGTGACCCAAATATTAGAATTATCCAAAATTTTAAAGCACCTATCAAAACTTCTCTATAAGGAAACTGACATGAATGAAAACCTAGAATTTCTCAAAAGAAAAATATAACCAATAAGAAACATGTGAAAATTTTAGGAGAGAAGAATACAAATACAGACATAAAAAATGAATGAAATGAATGAAATCTTGCCATACGCAATGACGTGGATGGAGCTACAGAGTATTATGTATGCTAAGTGAAATTAGAGAATGACAAATACCATATGATTTCACTCACATGTGGAATTTAAGAAACAAACGAGCAAAAGGGAAAAGAGAGACAGAGAGAGAGAGAATGCTAAACCAAGAAACAGATTCTTAACTGCAGAGAACAAACTGATAGTCAGCAGAAGGGAGGTGGGTGGGGGGATGGTTTAGGTAAGTGATGGGGACTGAGGAGGGCACTTGTGATGAGCTCCGGGTATCGTATCGAAGTGTTGAAACACTATTTGTACACCTGTAACTGATATTACACAGTATGTTAACTAACTGGAATTCAAATAACAACTTGAAAAAAAAGAAAAGGATAATATATTAAAAAAAAATACATACTCCTTTCTGATCTGCTGAAATAAGTGGGATAGATATAAACATTATTCTTTTGTACCTGTATTAAGCTAATTATGATTTTTGTTTTGTTTTGGTGCTTAGTCTAAGTTAGAATGGTGTTGAATATTTTATTTGAGTTTTTCTGAGGCTTAATGAGTCTCTTGAACACTTGGAATTTTTTAAAGAGTCTTGCTCTCCATAAAAGTGGCTCTATATTTTTAATCACCTCTTTAAAATATGTTAGTTTACCCTTTAGAAGAAAGGTGGTAATTATTATAATTACAAAGGGAATTGTTACATAATTCTGTTATGCTTGTTAAAATTTGAAGACAATATTTTTATTTTTATTAATGTGATAGGTTTTCTAACTTGAGCTTATAAAACCGCAGGTGCAAAAATGTGGGTGTATCCAATAATGTCTAATGTCATTCCAGCCCTCAGCTTTACAGGCGTCATTTGACTCCTGTGTTCCATTGTTGAACAAGCACCTGTGAAGTCTCGCAGGCAAAGGTATTAGTGCAGTACATGACTCTGTATCAGTACATGACTAAATCCATCAATTAGTTTTTTTCCCTATTTCTCCCACCCCTCACTCACCACCTCTGGCAACCACCAATCTCTTCTCTGTATCTGTGAGCTTGGTTTGCTAATTTATTATTTATTTAATTTATAGATTCCAAATGTAAGAGAGATGACACAGTAATTATCTTTTTTTCTGACTTTGACTTAGTTCACTTAAGCATAATTCTCACAAGGTCTATCCATGTTGTTACAAATTTTGTGACTGGATAATATTCCAGCTTCTTTATTCATTCAGTCATTGATGGAGATTTAGATTGTTTCCATATCAGGGTGCTTGGGTGGCTCAGTCGGTCAAGCAGCCGACTCTTGATTTCGGCTCAGGTCACGATCTCACAGTTCGTGAGATGGAGCCCCGCGCTGGGCTCTGTGCTGACAGTACTGAGTCTGCTTGGGATTCTCTCCCTCCCTCTCTCTCCGACCCTCCCTGGCTCTCTTTCTTTCTCAAAATAAATAAATAAACATAAAAAATAATTTAAAAAAGATATTTCCATATCTTGGCTATTGATAAGGAATGCTGAAATGAACATGGAGTTGCATATACCTTTTTGAGTTAGTGTTTTCATCTTGTTTGGATAAACACCCAGAAGTGAAATAACTGGATCCTATGTAGGTCTATTTTAATATATAATATTAATATTTAATACTTTTTTCCATAGTATCTATACCAATTTATATTCCCATCAGCAGTGCACAGGGGTTTCCCTTTCTCCACATCCTTACCAACACTTGTTATTTCTGGTGATTAATGTTATAGAGCCTCTTTTCATGCACCTGTTGGCCAAGATATGCCTTCTTTGGAAAAATGTCTATTCAGATCTGCCCAATTTTTTTTAAATTTTATTTTTTATTTATTTTTTAAAATTTACATCCAAATTAGTTAGCATATGGTGCAACAATGATTTCAGGAGTAGATTCCTTTGTGCCCCTTACCCATTTAGCCCATCCCCCCTCCCACAACCCCTCCAGTAACCTTCAGTTTATTCTCCATATTTATGAGTCTCTTCTGTTTTGTCCCCCTCCCTGTTTTTATATTATTTTTGCTTCCCTTCCCTTCTGTTCATCTGTTTTGTCTCTTAAAGTCCTCATATGAGTGAAGTCATGATTTTTGTCTTTCTCTGACTACTTTCACTTAGCGTAATACCCTCCAGTTCCATCCATGTAGTTGCAAATGGCAAGATTTCATTCTTTTTGATTGCCGAGTAACACTCCATGGTGTGTGTGTGCGTGCACGCGCGCGTGCGCGCGCACGCACACACACACACACACACACACACACCACATCTTCTTTATCCATTCACCCATCGATGGACATTTGGGCTCTTTCCATACTTTGGCTATTGTTGATAGTGCTGCTATAAACATGGGGGTGCATGTGTCCCTTCGAAACAGCACACCTGTATCCTGTGGATAAATGCCTAGTAGTGCAATTGCTGGGTCGTAGGGTAGTTGTTGTTGAGGAACCTCCATACTGTTTTCCAGAGTGACTGAACCAGCTTGCATTCCCACAGATCTGCCCAAGTTTTAATTGGACTTTTTTTTGCCATTATGTTGCTTGTGTTATTTATATATTTTAGTTGTAAGCCCCTTATCAGATATATGATTTGTAAATATTTCTTCCAATCGATAGGTTGCCTTTTCATTTTGTTGATGGTTTTCTTTACTGTCAAAAGCTTTTTAGTCTGATGTAGTCTCACTTGTTTATTTTTGCTTTTGTTGCTTTTGTTTTTCGTGTCAGATTCAAAAAATTATTGCCAAGACCTATGTCAAGGATTTTGCCACTTAGGTTTTATTCTAGGATTTTTATAGTTTTAGGTCTATTTTCAAGTCTTTAATCCATTTTTTACAACTTTTTTAAAGCAAATGGCACTGCCAGTGTGGGGCTTGAACCATTAACCCCACAATCAATAGTTGCGTGCCCTACCAACTGAGCCAGCCAGGTGCCTCTAGTCTTTAATCCATTGTGAGTTAATTCTTGTGTGTAGTAGAAGATAGTGGTTCAACTTCATCCTTTTGCATTTGGCTGTTCAGTTTTCCCAGTACCATTTATTGAAGACACTTCTCTTTTCCCATTGAATATTTGTGGCTCCTTTTTTGTAAGTTAATTAACCATATATGCATGGGTTTATTTTGGGGCTCTCTATTCTATTGATCTCTGTGTGCCATTACCACACTGTTTTAATTATTATAGCTTTGTAATATAATTTGAGATCAGGATGCATGATGTCTCCAGCTTTGTTGTTCTTTCTCAAGTTTGCTTTGGCTGTTCAGGGTCTTTTATGATTTCTATTTCTGTGAATAATGCCATTCGAATTTTGATAGGGATTGTATTGAATCTGTATATTGCTTTGCAGAGTAGGGACATTTTAACAATATTAATTATTTCCATCTGTGAGTAATGGAATGTCTTGTATTGTTCCTGGTCTTTAAGGACAAGCTTTCAGCTTTTTGCCACTGAGTATGGAGTTAGCTTTATCATATTGAGGTACATTCCCTCTTATGCCAACTTTGTTGAGAGTTTTTTTTTATAAATGTTGGTTGAATTTTGCCAAATGCTTTTTCTGCATCTATTCAGATGGCTATATAACTGGCCGTGATGTATGACACTGACTAATTTGTGGATGTTGAACCATCCTTGCATCCTTGGAATAAATCCTACTTCATCATGGTGCATGATTCTTTTAATGTATTTTTGAATGCTCTTGGCTAATGTTTGAGGATTTTCCCATCTGTGTTCATCAGGGATATTGACCTGTAATTTTCTTTTCTTCTGGCATCCTTGTCTGGTTTTGGTGTCAGGGTGCTACTGGCCTCATAAAATGAGTTAGGAAGAGTTCCCTCCTATTCTATTTTTTGGAAGATTTGACAAGGATTGGTCTCAATTCTTCCTTGCAAATTTGGTAGAATTCACCTGTGAAGTTGTCTGGTCCTGGAATTTGTTGTGAGGTTTGTGATTACTGATTCAATCTCCTTGATAATAATTGATCTGTTCAGATTTTTCTATTTCATCAGTATTCAGTGTTGGTAGACTGTATGTAGAAATTTATCTATTTCTTCTAGGTTATTCAATTTGTTGTCATATAATTGTTCATACCAGTCTGTTATGATTCTATGTATTTCTCTAGTGTCAGTTGTAACATCTTTCATTTCTGACTCACTTCTTTCTTGGTGAGTCTAGCTAATGATTTGTCAAAGATTTATCCTTTCAAAGAACTAGCTTTTAATTTCCTGGATCTTTTCTGTTGTCTTTTTAGTCTTTGTTTCATTTATTTCTGCTCTAATCTTTGTCATGTCCTTCCTTCTCTTAACTTTGAGCTTTATTTGTTCTTTTTTCTCTAGTTTCTTGAGGCAGAGAGTTAGGTTGTTTATTTGAGAGATTTTTTTGTTTCTTGAGGGTGGGCATTTATTGCTTTCAACTTTCCTCTTAGAACTGCTCTTGCTATATCCCATAAATTTTAGTATGTTAGATTTCTATTTTCATCTGTCTGAAGTTGTTTTTGATATCTCCTTTGATTTCCTCAATGACCCATTAGTTATTCAGTAGCATGTTGTTTAACCTCCACATATTTGTGTATATTTAATTTTTCTTCATGTAATTAATTTCTAGTTTCATACCATTGTGGTCAGAAAAGATGCTTCATATGATTCCAATCCTCTTAAATTTATTAAGACTTGTTTTGGGGCTCCTAGGTGGCTCAGTCAGATGAGTGTCTGACTTTGGCTTAGGCCATGGTCTCACAGTTCGTGAGTTCGAGCCCCACATCGGGCTGTCTGCTGTCAGCACAGAGCCTGCTTCAGATCCTCTGTCTCCTCTCTCTGTTCCTCCCCTGCTTGTGCTCTTTTTCTATAACGTTCTATAAGTATCTGTTAAGTCCATCTGGTCTAGCGTGTCATTTAAGACCAATGTTTCCTTATTGGTTTTCTGTCTGAATGATCTATGCACTGACGTAAGTGGAGTATTAAATTCCCTACTATCATTTTATTGCTGTCTACTTCTCTTAAGTCTAATAATATTCATTTTATATACTTAGGTTTTGCTATGTTGGGTGTGTAAATATTTATACATGTTATATTTTCTTATTGGATTGACTATCATTATGTAATGCCTTTCTTTGTCTCTAATTACAGTCTTTATTTTAAAGTCTATTTTTTTCTGATAAAAGTGTAGGTACTCCAGCTTTCTTTTGGTTTCCATTTGCATGGAATATCTTTTTTCATCCCTTCACTTTTATTTAAAAAATGTTTAATGTATATTTATTTTTGACAGAAAGAGAGACAGAGTGTGAGGAGGGGAGGGGCAGACATAGAGGGAGACACAGAAAATGAAGCAGGCTCCAGGCGCTGAGCTGTCAGCACAGAGCCCAACACAGGGCTCAAACTCACGAACCTAGAGACCATGACCTGAGCTGAAGTCCGACGCTCAACTAAACCACCCAGGCGCCCCTCCATCCCTTCACTTTTAGCCTGTGTGTGTTCTTACATCTAAAGTGAGTTTTGGGGCACCTAGGTGGTATAATTAGTTAAGTGTCTGACTCCTGATTTTAGCTCGGGTCATGATCTCATGATTGTGAGATCAAGCCTCAAATTGTGCTCTGTGCTAATAGCACAGAGCCTGCTTGGAATTCTCTCTTTCCCTCTCTCTCTCTGTCCCTCCCCCACTCGTGTTCTCTCAAAATATAAGTAAGTAAGTAAGTAAATAAATAAATAAATGTGAGTTTCTTCTTGGCAGCATAGAGATGGGTCCTGTTTTTATATCTATTCAGCACACTTTATGTCTTTTGATAGTAGAATTTAGTCCATTTACATTCAAAGTCATTATTGATAGGTATGTACTTTTATCTATCAATGGTGGCTTTAAATGTAAATGGACTAAACTCATCATTTGGTTAGTTGTTTTCTGGCTGTTTTTGTAGTCCCTCTTTAGTCTTTTCTTCTCTTGTTCTCTTCCTTTCCGGTTTGTTGACTTACTTTAGTGGTATGCTTGTATTCCTTTCTCTTTCTCTTTTGTGTGTTTGCTATAGGTTTTGTTTTGTGGTTACCATGAGACTTATATATAGCAACTTAAATCTGAAACAGTCTATTTTAGGGGCGCCTGGGTGGCTCAGTCAGTTAAGCATCCAACTTTGGCTCAGGTCATGATCTCACAGCCTGTGAGTTCACGCCTCACGGCAAGCTCTGTGCTGACAGTGAAGAGCCTGGAGCCTGCTTCAGATTCTGTCTCCCTCTCTCTCTGCAACCCCTACCCCACCACCCCTGCTCACACCTCTGTCTCTCTCAAAAATAAACATTAAAAAATAAAAAATAAATGAAACAGTCTATTTGAAGCTGATAACAACTTGAGTTTGATCCCAATGGAAAGCTCAACATTATTATTCCCCCCACCATGTATTATATATATATATTTTTTTCATGTATTATATTTTTAATGTTACATTTTACATCTTTATGTCTTATGTATCCCTTACCGAATTATTATAATCATAGCTTTTAGTACTTTTGTTTTATAACCTTCATGTTAGCTTTGTAAGTGATTAAGCAACTACCTTTACTATATATTTATCTTTCCAGTGAACTTCATTCTTTCATATGTGTTCTTGTTACAAATTGGTGCCCTTTCTTTTTAGCTTAAAGAAGTCTCTTTATCCATTCCTGTAAGGCCAGTGTAGTGGTGATGAATTCCTTTAGTTTTTACTTGTCTGAAAAATTTTTTCTCTCACCTTCACTTCTGAATGATAACTGTGCTGGGCATAGTATTCTTGGTTGGAAATTTTTTCCTTCAGCACTTTGAATATGTCATACCACTCCCTTCAGGCCTGCAATGTTGTTGCTGAAAATCTACTTACAGTCTTATGGGGGTTCCCTTGTAGGTAAGAAGTTTTTTCCTTCTTGCTTCTTTTAATATTCTCTCTTTGTCTTTAACTTTTGTCATTTTAATTAAAATGTGTCTTGGTTTGGATTCCTTTGTGCCCCTCTTATTTGGAATTTTCTGAGCTTCCTGGATCAAGATGTCTGTTTCCTCACCCAGGTTAGAGAAGGTTTCTGCCATTATTTCTTCAAATAAGATTTCTGCCCCCTTTTCTCTCTCTGTTCTTTCTGGGACTCCTATAATGTGAATGTTAGTCTGCTTGATGTTGTCCTAGAAGTCCCTTAAGCTACCTTCACTTTGAAAATTCTTTTTTGATTTCACTGCTCTGATTGATTTCCTTCTAGTTAACTAATATTTTCTTCTGCATCATCTTGATAGAGAGGTTGTTGAACCTCTCTATCATATTTTTCATTTCAGTTACTGTATTCTTCTGCTCTGTGACTTCTATTTAGTATTTTCTTATTATTTTTTTAATCTCTTTGTCGAAGTTCTCACTGTGTTTCATTCTTCTCCCAAATTCAGTGAGTATCCTTATGACCATTATTCTGAACTCTTTATTGGGTAAATTATTTATCTCCATTTCTTTAAGCTTTTTTTTCCCCCTCTGAGGTCTTATTTTGATTTTTCATTTGGAACATGTTTCTCTGTTTCTTTATTTTGCTTTACTCTCTGTGTTGGTTTCTATAGCAGATGAAGCAACCACTTCTCCCAGTCTTGAAGGAGTGGCCTCATGTAGGAGATGAACCTTGTTATTGAGCCCTGCATCAGCTCTTGGTTGTCTTTTAAACCTTTGTACTTGTCCAAGCAGCCTATTATATTTTTAATAACTCCCACTAGTTCAGGATGTGCCAAGACCTGTCATTGTCCCAAAGATCTTAGCACCTAGATTCAGGACAACTGAAAGCCAGATCCTCAGGTATCAGCTTTTACAACTATGCAACTATATGCAGTCCTATGGGACCACAAACATAAGCCCCATTTGTCACCAGGGCCAGGGGATCTAGAGGTGTCCACTGGGCAGCATGCACAAAAAATCAGGGCTTCAGGTGAGTGTATAAGCTCTTTTCTGGGAGATACTGACAAGCTGGAACGAGGCAAAGGGAGAGCACTAAGGTGGCATCCACAGCCTACGTTCTTTGAGAGCAACTCCATGGGCCACTAAATGTGGGCTAAACCTGAAGTGTGCTCCTCAGGCCAAAGCTCCAGGACAAGCAAAGGGGCCTCCCTCACAGAAAGATTGGGGGCAGGGGTGTGCCTCAGCCTGCAATCTGTGTGGTACCTTGGGGAGCAGTAGTTTGCCAAGAGCCATCTTTCTGTTTTCCATAGTTCAGTGGGACCTAGGACTGCAAGCCACTAGAGTTAGGTGGTCAAGGGGTGTCCCCTCAGTGGCAGCAACAAAAACCAGTGCAACAGATAGGTATGTGTAAAGCTGCCCTTCAGGAGACAGTGGTGTTCCAGAGTATGTCAGCAGGTGAGCACGAATATAGTACCTGCCCTCTGAGGTCTCTGGAAAGGATTCCAGTCAGTCCCAAGATGCATGTTTAATTAGAACCCTGCACCTCAGACCACAGTCATGATCATTATTACCTTAATAGGTCTCCTACATGGAAAGACTGAGCTCCTGGGTCTATTGCCTCTTGCTCTGTCCTGGAGATGGAAGCTGTTTAAGAACGCTTTTTCTGTTGGTTACATCCGTGGGATTCATGAGTGTAAGCCCCAGTGGCCACCAGAGTCAGGTGATACAGAAGTGTCCCCTAGAAGCAGTCACAAAAATTAGGGAGCCAGACAGAGGTCTGAGATCCTTTCTGGGCGATACCAATTATTACAGTCCCATGGGACCACAGACTCCCCTGGCCTCCAGAGCCAGGAAATCAAGAGGCATCCCCTGGGCAGCAGCTGCACAAATCAGGGCACCAGATGCCTGTAAAAGCTCCTTTGCATGAAATACGGGTGCTTTGGGGCATGGCAAAGGGAGAACGTGAAGATCGTGCTTTCCAGTCTCCATCCCTGGATAGTGTTCTGCAAGCTCCTAGATATGTGTGTTCAGTCAGATGCCCCTCAGACCAATGCTTCAACATGAGCAGGTGTCCCTTCTTCACTTTGAGTCTGGGTATGATCTGCTGCTCTGAGCTGGGCCCTGGGGCAGGTGCACACAAGTCTGAGCACACAAGCCCTTTAAGAGGTGTTTCTCAGATCATTTCAGTCTTGTGAGTCTCAGGGCATGCGTCCCATTGATTTTCAAAGTTAGATATTTGGTGGCTCATCTCTTAGGTGCAGGTTTTAAAAGTTAGAGTGTCTACGGGCACCTGGGTGGCTTAGTCGGTTGAGCGTCTGACTTTGGCTCAGGTCATGGTCTCACAGTGCATGAGTTTGAGCCCCACATCGGGCTTGCTGCTGTCATCACGGAGCCCACTTTGGATCCTCTGGTTCCCCCCTCTCTCTCTGTGCCTCCCCCCCACCTCTCTCCCCCCCTCACACACACACACTTAAAAGTAAATAAATATTTAAAAAAAAAAAAGGTTGAAGTGTCCAATAGGGGGTTTAAGCCCTTTGCTCCTTAGGGAGAAGCTCTTGGGTTTTGAGTTCCTTCCTGGTTGTGGGTCTTCTTGAAGATTGTGTTCCAGCCTCTCCTACCTGCTCTGAGGTGGTTTTCTTCTAATTAGGCTGATGTGTAGTTATTACTCAACCAGCCTTTAAGGTTTTTAAGAAGAAATATTTCCATATGCAGCTTTAGGCTCTGTGGGAGTCAGTGAATTCAGGATCTACCTATGTCACCATCTTGAACCAGAACCTTAAATTAAACAATGTATATTCTTTTCCTGATTGTATAAATAATATGTTCCCGTTTTGGAAGTGCATAAAGGCACAAAAATATAAACAAACAATTAAAATCCTTTTCCCAAAGACAACCACGGTAATACTTTAGCTTGTTTTTTGATCCATAGTTATGTATTCGAATTTATCATTATTTCTTTAATTAATCAAAGTAATACATGAATATGACTATATATATATGTGTGTATATATATATATAGTTTTTATTTTTTATTCGCATATTTTTAATTTGCATTCAGGTTAATCAGGGATATTGACCAGTAATTCTCCTTTTTTAGTGGGGTCTTTGTTGGGTTTTAGAATCAAGGTAATGCTGGCTTCATAGAATGAGTTTGGAAGTTTTCCTTCCATTGCCGTTTTTTGGAACACTTTGAGGAGAATAGGTATTACCTCTTCTTTAAATGTCTGATAGAATTCCCCTGGGAAGCCATCTGGCCCAGGACTCTTATTTGTTGGGAGATTTTTGATAACTGATTCGATTTCTTTCTTTTTTTAAAAATTTTTTAAATGTTTATTTATTTTTGACAGAGAGAAAGAGAGACAGAGCATGAGCAGGGGAGGGGCAGAGAAAGAGGGAGACACAGAATCCGAAGCAGGCTCCAGGCTCTGAGCTGTCAGCACAGAGCCCGATGCGGGGCTCAAACACACAAACTGTGAGATCATGACCTGAACCAAAGTCGGATACTCAACCGACTGAGCCACCCAGGCGCCCCAATAACTGATTCTATTTCTTTGCTGGTTATGGTCCTGTTCAAATTTTCTATTTCTTCCTGTTTGAATTTTGGTAGCGTGTGACTGTCTAGGAATTTGTCTACTTCTTCCAGATTGTCCAGGTTGTTGACATATAATTTTTCAGAGTATTCTCTTATAACTGTATTTCTGTGTTGTTGGTTGTGATCTCTCCCCTTTTGTTTGTGATTTTATCTATTTGAGTCTGCTTTTTGAGAAGTCTAGCTAGGAATTTATCAATTTTGTTTATTCTTTCAAGAAATCAGCTCTTAGTTTCATTGATCTGTTCTACTGATTTTGTTTGTTTTTTTTTTTTTTGGATTCTATATTATTCATTTCTGCTCTAATATTTATTATTTCCCCTCTTCTGCTGCCTTTGGGCTTTATTTGCTGCTCATTTTCTGGATTCTTTAGGTGTAAGGTTAGGTTGTGTATTTGGGACCTTTCTTGATTTTTGAGGTAGGCCTGAATTGCATGTATTTTTCTCTTAGGGCTACCTTTGCTGCATCCCAAAGGGATTGAGCTGTCTTGTTTTAATTTTCATTTGCTTCCAGGTATTTTTTAATTTCCAATATAATTTCCTGGTTAACCCATTCATTCTTTAGTGGGCTATTCTTTAACCTCCGTGTATTTGAGGTTGACCAATTTTTTATGGTCAATTTCAAGTTTCATGATGTTGTGATCTGAAAATATGCATGGTATGATCTCAGTATTTTTGTACCTGTTGAGGGCTGATTTGGTGATCCAATATGTGATCTATTCTGGAGAATGTTCCATGTGTACTTGAGAAGAATGTGTATCCTGCTGCTTTAGGATGAAATGTTCTGGATATATCTGTTAAGTCCACCTGTTCCAGTGTGTCATTGAGAGCTGTTGTTTACTTGTTGATTTTGTGCTTAGATTATCTGTCCTTGGTTGTAAGTGGAGTATTTTTTTTTAATTTTTTAACGTTTATTTATTTTTGAGACAGAGAGAGACAGAGCATGAACGGGGGAGGGTCAGAGAGAGAGGAAGACACAGAATCTGAAACAGGCTCCAGGCTCTGAGCCATCAGCACAGAGCCTGACGTGGGGCTTGAACTCAGGTACCGCGAGATCGTGACCTGAGCCAAAGTCGGACGCTTAACCGACTGAGCCACCCAGGCGCCCCATAAGTGGAGTATTAAAGTCTCCTATAATTATGGTATTATTATCAATAAATTTGATTATGTTTGTGATTTATATATTTGGGTATATCAAATTGGGGGCATAAATACTTACAACTGTTAGCTCTTCTTGATGGATAGACCTCTTAAATATGATGTAATGCCCTTCTTCATCTCTTGTTACAATCTTTGTTTTAAAATCAATTTGTCTGATATAAGTATGGCTACTCTGGCTTTCTTTTGATGTCCAGTAGCATGATAGATGGCTCTCCATCCCCTCACTTTCAATCTACAGGTGTCTTCAGATCTAAAATGAGTCTCTTGTAGGCAGCATATAGACGGATCTTATTTTTTTTATCCATTCTGATAACCTGTGTCTTTTGATTGGGGCATTTAGTCCATTTACATTCAGAGTGATTATTGAAAGATATGAATTTAGTACCATTGTGTTATCTCTAGATTTCATGTTTGTGATAATGTCCTCTGGTCCTTTGTAGTCTTTGCTGCTTTGTATTCAGAGTCCCCTTAGGATTTCTTGCAGGGTTGGTTTAATGGTCACGAACTCTTTTAGTTTTAATATGTCTGGGAAAGTCTTTCTCCTATTCTGAATGACAACCTCACTTGCTTCCTATTGAACACATTGAATATTTCCTGCCACCCCCTTATGGCCTGCCACGTTACAGTGGACAGGTGTGCCACTGAACTTATGTATCTGCGTGTGTAGGTTAAGGACCATTTGTCCCTAGCTGCTTTCAGAATTCTCTCTTTATCTTTGTATTTTACAAGTTTCACTATGATATATCATGGTGTTGACCTTTTTTTTTTTTTAATTTTTAAATTTTATTTATTTTGAGAGAGAGCACAGGTGGGGTAGGGGCAGAGAGACAGGGAAGAGAGAAAATCCTAAGCACGCTCCTTGCTGTCAGCACAGAGCCTGATGCAAGGCTCAAACTCATGAACCATGAGATCATGACCTGATCCAAGATCAAGAGTCAGACACTCAACTGACTGAGCCACCCAGGTGCCACGGTATTGACCTATTATTGTTGATTTTGAAGGCAGTTCTCTGTATCTCTTGGACTTAGATGCCTATTCCCCGCCCAGATTAAGGAAGGTCTCAGCTATAATTTGTCCAAGAAACCTTCTGGCCCTTTTTCTCACTCTTTTCTTCTGGGACTACTATGATATGGATATTGTTTTGTTTCATGGAATCACTTAATTCTCTAATTCTTCCCTCATGATCTAGTATGATCCTTTCCCTCTTTTTCAGCTTCATTATTCCCATAATTTTATCTTCTATTTGACCTACCCTCTCCTCTGGTTCTTTAATCCTCACTGTCACTGTATCTAGTTTATTTTGCATCTCAGACACAGCATTTTTAAATTCATCCCGACTAGTCCTTAGGTCTTTGATCTCTGCAACAAGGGTTTCTCTGGTGTCTTACGTGCTTTTTTCAAGCCAAGCTATTAGTCTTATGAATGTTGTTCTAAATTCTTGTTCAAATATATTATTTATATCTCTTGTTCTTTTGAGCAAGTCTCTGGCTGTGATTTCTTCTTCGCCTTTCTTTTGGGGAGAATTCCTCCATCTTGTCATTTCGGCTAAGTTTCTATCTTTTGGGTGTTTTAAAAGCTTGTTATGTGACCTGCACTCTCAAGTACTACCATATTAAAAAGGGGTCATACGCTGTCCAGGGCCCGGCACTCCAGGAAGTGTTTTTGGTGTATGTTGGCTGTACTCTGTTCTTGTGTTTTGGCTGCTCTGTCCCACTGGTGAGTCCTCTGCAGAGCTCCTCTTAGCTTGCAGTGGGCAGTGTTTGGACCTTGAACTATGTGTGCTGCGCTTTGATTTGTTTGTCGGAGTAACCCTGGAAAAAAAAGAGGGTGGGGGAAGCCTGATCCCATAAAAAAAGAAAAAGGATAGGTGAGAAAGGAAAACCAAACAGAGAATCAAAAAACTATAAGGCTCATTACAACGAAAGAGAGAGGAAAAGAAAGAAGAAAAAAGCAGAAGAAAAGAGAAAAGATGGAAAAAGAATAGAATAAAAAAGCCTGACCAAAAAATACATATATGTACATATAAGAAAAAATGACAAAAAACAAGTCAGACACAATGAGCCTGATTCCAAAAGAAAAAAATAAAAAGAGGGAGGAAAGAAAGAGAAAAGAAAAAAAAAATGTCTGTTGGTGCCTGGAGGTGGTGGCTGTGCTGGTCTGGAGGAGAGACCGGCTGCCTTGGGTCAGACTCAGCCTTGCTCCGTTAGATTAGCAGTTGCCAGGCACCGAGGGGCGGGGTAGGTGTAAGTGGTCCCACCTTCACTGGGGACGACTGTGCTGCTCTCAGAAGTTCACCCTGTTGGTGTGTGTGTGGGGAAAAGGCATCACCCCAATTTCTCCTCCCCAATCGGGGTTCTCAACCCATGCTGTTCAGGCAGCCCTCAGAATAGTGAGGGTGGTCAGCTTGCCCTGCACCAGAGGTCTCCTGAGACTTCCCCTTGGCGCTCAGCTGGGATTCAAAACCCTATGTCTTAAAGGACCCAGCCCTTTGTGGATCTATTCCCCTCCTCCAGACTGGAGCCTCTCCCCCTTGCTGATGAAAGGCCTTTGGCTAGCACCTGGAGGGTCTTCTTCCCAGAGTACTCTGGGAAGGGGACTCTTCTTTCCCAGTGCACCCCAGAGACCACGACACCACACCATGCTCTCGGGGGCTGGCTCCCTCCTGCCCAGGAATATGCACCAACGCTCCGCTCTGGAGAAAATCACGCACTTCCAAAACCTCTGAGTTTCAGCTCCAAAGGCTGTTTGCAAAAATGCACTGGGATGCTCAGTACTTCAGCTTCCCCAGTCCATGGTCCTGAGCGGTTTTCCTCTTGTGCTAACCCTATGCCACACTTTCACAACCCCTCTGTCTTTCTCTGCCTTTTGTCTCTCCACACAAAGGGTTCCCTCGTCTCCACAGCTCTGCTCTTTTATCTCCCCCAGTTCACGTGCATGCACCTAAATCCCTCCAAGCTGTCTCCTTCCAACTGTGGACATCCTTCTACCTCCCTGCAGGTTGATCCCTTGGGTTTTCTCAGTGTTCTGACCCCAATACAGCTGTGTTTGAGGGACCAGGAAAATCCAGGTCCCCCTACTTCTCTGCCATCTTAACTCCTCCAAGCTCTTGAGTGTCTACTCTCGAATCGTTTTAACATGCTCTTTTGTGACCTTTCTGTGAGCTTAAAATTCCCCAATATTTAAAAATATAGGTGCTTTGACTTTAATAAAAAGAAGCATAGTCCTAAATATTTAAGCAATACAAATAAATGCAAAGTAGAATGTGAAAAGTATCATCACTATCACTCAGAAGTAATGTTTGGTAACACTGAGAATCATATCTAAGCACCTCTTGATGGACAGGGGAATAGATGAATGGAACATAGTGTATAGAAGAAAGATAGAAGTAGTTTTATAAACTTGCATCATAAAAGGTATTACAAGCAGTTTTTCTTGAATTTAATAGAAGAAATTGCAGTAAACTTTTTAAGGAATAATTAACAAGCGTAATTATATGTATTTAAACTATACAACATGATGATTTGGTATATATATGTATAGTAGAATGATTGCAAGATCAAGATAATTAACATATTTATCACCTGACTCAGTTAATTCTTTTTTCGCTCTACCCTCCGCCCCTTTCAAGTGTACATTATTGTATTATTAACTATAGTCACCACCATGCTGCAAATCAGATCTTCAGAACTTTTTCTTCTCATAACTGAAAATTTGTGCCCTTTGACTTTCCCTCTCCCTAGCCCCTGGCAACCACCATTCTTTTCTGTTTTTATGAAATCAGTCAAGCACTGTGTTAAATGCTTTATGTGTGTGATCTTATTTATCTTTGTAATAACCCTAGAGTTAGGTCATTCATTCATTCATTCATTCCTCACTCAATTAATAAATATTTATTTATATCTATTATATACCAGTCACTTTTCTAGGTGTAGGGGGATCAGTCAAAAGAAACAGACATGTATCAATGAATGGTTTAATAAAACAGGCAAGAATCTATGCCCTCCTGGAGCTTATGTTTTACAAGCAAAATACGTGGCTTACTAGATAATGGATAAATGTTGCTGAGAAAAATAAAACAAGGAAGGGGATGTAAGGAGCTGGTGATGAAGGAGGGATGTTCACAATTTAAATAGTGTGCAAAGGAAGATACCGCTGAGAAAATGACCTCTGAGTCCACGTTTAAAGGGAGAGCAAGAGGAAGAGTAACCCAGGCAGAAGAAAAGGCAAGAGTAAAAGCCTACAAGAAGAAACTTTTTGGTCTTCTGAAAACAAGGAAGGCAGTCTGGCTAGAGGGAGAGTGCAAGGAGATACAGTCGTGGAGACAAGGCTGGGTCTGATCTTGCAGGCAACTATAAGGACTTTCTTGTTGCTTCTGAGACAGAAGGCATTGAGCTCTTTGATCAGAGGAGGGACATGATTGGACTTACATATTAACAAATTCACTCTATTTTATTGATTGGAGCAGAAATACGGGCAGGGTGGTCTGTTATTAGCTAATTAGTCTCCCCATTTGGCAGGTGAGGAGAATGAGACTTGAACTTGACCCAAATCATAAACCCCCCTTTTTTTTTTTATCTTTTAAAAGTTTTTTTTACTAATGTTTATTATTTATTTTTGAGACAGAGACAGAGCGCCAGTGGGGGAGGGTTAGAGAGAAAAGGAGACACAGAATCTGAAGCAGGCTCCAGGCTCCCAGCTGTCAGCACAGAGCCCGATGCGGGGCCCGAACCAATGAACTGTGAGATCATGACCTGAGCTTAAGTCGGATGCTTAACCAACTGAGCCACCCAGGCGCCCCTATCTTTTTTTAAAGAGCTTTTTTTTTTTTTTTTTAAGGTCATTTATTTATTTTAAGACAGACAGAGACAGTGTGAGCAGGGGAGGGGCAGAGAGAGGGAGAAGGAGAATCCCATTCTGTGCTGATAGCACAGAAACTGACATGGAGCTGGAACTCATGAAACCCTGAGACCATGACTTGAGCTGAAACCAAGAGTCGGACGCTTGACCGTCTGAGCCACCCAGGCGCCCAGGTCCTAAACTCTTAACACAAGCAGACCAGCAGCACCAACATCACCTGGGACCTTAGAAATGCAGACTCTCAGGCCCCTCCCCAGACCAGCTGAATTCGTATTTTAGGAGGAGCCTCAAGTGATTCACTTGTACATTAAAGCTTGAAAAGCCTTGGTCCCAAACTCTAAGAGATATTGTTGTTGAAACTCATTGATCAGGAAAGAATATCATTGAAATGGTGTTCTAAGGAATTGTTATTTGGTAGCAAATAAACAGAGAAGAGAGAGGGATGCCAAACAGGAGGAAATTACAATAACCCAGAAGTTTAGGGCCGAATGGCTGAAGTAAGACAATAACAGTAGGAAGGAAAACTCATTTTTAAGAAGGAATGGAGGCAAGAGTTTTTTTTTTTATCCTATAATTTTATTTTTTTTAATTTTTATTTTTTTGATTTTTATTTATTTTTTAAATTTACATTCAAGTTAGTTAGCATATAGTTCAACAATGATTTCAGGAGTAGATTCCTTAATGCCCCTTACCCATTTAGCCTATCCCCCCTCCCAGAACCCCTCCAGTAACCCTCAGTTTGTTCTCCATATTTAAGAGTCTCTTACATTTTGTCCCCCTCCCTGTTTTTATATTATTTTTGCTTCCCTTCCCTTATGTTCATCTGTTTTGTATCTTAAAGTCCTCATATGAGTGAAGTCATATGATATTTGTCTTTTTCTGACTGACTGATTTCGCTCAGCATAATACCCTCCAGTTCCATCCATGTAGTTGCAAATGGCAAGATTTCAACCTTTTTGTTTGCCAAGTAATACTCCATTGTATGTATGTGTTCTTTATCCATTCATTCATCGATGGACATTTGGGCTCTTTCCATACTTTGGCTATTGTTGAGAGTGCTGCTATAAACATTGGGGTGCATGTGCCCCTTCAAAACAGCACACCTGTGTCCCTTGGATAAATACCTAGTAGTGCAATTGCTGGGTTGTAGAGGAGTTCTATTTTTAGTTTTTTGAGCCTCCATACTGTTTTCCAGAGTGGCTGCACCAGTTTGCATCCCACCAGCAGTTCAATAGAGATCCTCTTTCTCTGCATCCTCGCCAACATCTGTTTTTGCCTGAGTTGTTAATGTTAGCCATGCTGACAGGTGTGAGGTGGTATCTCATTGTGGTTTTGATTTGTATTTCCCTGATGATGAGTGATGTTGAGCATTTTTTCATGTGTCGGTTGGCCATTTGGATGTCTCCTTTACAGAAGTGTCTATTCATGTCTTTTGCCCGTTTCTTCACTGGATTATTTGTTTTTTGGGTGTTGAGTTTGTTAAGTTCTTTATAGATTTTGGACACTATTTATAGATACCTTTATCTGAGATGTCGTTTGCAAATATCTTCTCCCATTCTGTTGGTTGCCTTTTAGTTTTGCTGATTGTTTCCTTTGCTGTGCAGGAACATTTTATTTTGATGAAGTCCTAATAGTTCATTTTGGCTTTTGTTTCCTTTGCCTCCAGAGACCTGTTGAGTAAGATGCTGCTGTGGCCGGGGTCCTAGAGTTTTTTGCCTGCTTTCTCCTCGAGGATTTTGATGGCTTCCTGTCGTATGTTTAGGCCTTTCATCCATTTTGAGTTTATTTTTGTGTCTGGTGTAAGAAAGTGGTCCAGGTTCATTTTTCTGCATGTCGCCGTTCAGTTTTCCCAGTACCACTTGCTGAAGAGACTGTCTTTATTCCATTAGATATTCTTTCCTGCTTTGTCAAAGATTAGTTGGCCATACGTTTGTGGGTCCATTTCTGGGTTCTCTATTCTGTTCCGTTGATCTGAGTGTCTGTTCTTGTGCCAGTACCACACTGTCTTTATGGTTACAGCTTTGTAATACAGCTTGAAGTCCGGGATTGTGATGCCTCCTGCTTTGGTGTTCTTTTTCCAGATTGCTTTGACTATTTGGGGTCTTTTCTGGTTCCATACAAATTTTAGGATTATTTGTTCTAGCTCTGTGAAGAATGCTGGTGTTATTTTGATAGGAATTGCATTGCATATGTAGATTGCTTTGGATAGTATTGGCATTTTAACAATATTTGTTCTTCCTATTCAAGAGCATGGAATATTTTTCCATGTTTTTTTTGGTGTCTTCTTCAATTTCTTTCATAAGCTTTCTATAGTTTTCAGTGTATAAATTTTTCACCTCATTGGTTAGATTTATTCCTAGGTATTTTATGGTTTTTGGTGCAACTGTAAATGGGATCGATTCCTTGATTTCTCTTTCTGTCGCTTCATTGTTGGTGTATAGGAATGCAACCGATTTCTGTGCATTGATTTTATATCCTGCCACTTTGCTGAATTCATGGATCATTTCTAGCAGTTTTTTGGTGGACTCTTTTGGGTTTTCCATAGAGTATCATGTCATCTGTGAAGAGTGAAAGTTTGACCTCCTCCTGGCCGATTTGGATGGGAGACAAGAGTTTTTTAATGAAGGAAAAAGCCTATAAAACTTAGGCAACGATTACATATACTG
The DNA here is from genome assembly GCF_014898765.1 of Herpailurus yagouaroundi. Taxonomy (NCBI): domain Eukaryota; kingdom Metazoa; phylum Chordata; class Mammalia; order Carnivora; family Felidae; genus Herpailurus; species Herpailurus yagouaroundi. The sequence continues at coordinate 6,291,140 of NW_024412430.1, forward strand.
GTGAGTGGGAAAGGACCATGAGACAGAGTTAGGTAAAATGTGACACTGAAGTTTCATATCTTGGTAAGAGAATAATTGGATCATTACCGGAAAAAGAGAGTGAGAACAGGGATTGTGAGGATGAGGTCAAAGCAAGTTTCAACTTAGTGGACAGAACTTGGTGGTGGCTGCAAATGTTCTGTAGGTTGTCTGGAATGTCTGGATGGGGAAAACTTGGAGCTGACATACTAGTTTTGGAGTCATTTGCCTGGAGGTGCCCACTGAAGCAATGGGAGTGATTGAGATTTGGGGGGAGAAGACAGAAAGAAGACTGTGGCCACATATCTAGAACCAGCACCCCTTTTAGAAAGGGTAGGAAGCAGATAAAGGGCAGTCTCAGAGGGGTGAAGAGAGTGTAACATCTCTAAAACCAAGGGCGGGGAGAGAGTTCATATTTGGCCACAGGCCCATGGAGGTTAGGAGAAATGAAAGAAGATGGATCTTAGCAAAAGTCAAATCGAACTATTGGTGTATTTCAAAGAATGATTTTACAGGAATGAAAGCCAGGGGCTTAGAGAGAGGGCAAGTGGTCAGGAGACATGATCTTCACCCTTAGAGATGCCCCAACCACCAGAAAGGCAGACAAGATAACCACAACAGGTAATTATCTGACAGCACACCCTTATTGACAACTGCACAGTTAAATATGCATGATTCATACTAGCTTTTTTTTTTTTTGTAACCCATCAACATATTATATAGATATATGCATGGTTCTAGGATTTGCAAAGCTCAAAGTGAAAGTCAAACTTCAGACAAGTTATATTTCTGTATGGTCTTTTTGAAAAACCTGATCAGAATTTTTTGTCACATTTTGCTAACTAGCACACACTTTTACTATGGCTCTTATTTTATTGTTTTAATTGCTGGTCATTTAGTGGAAAAGATCTGTTGTTGTTTGTTGTTTGTTTGCTTGTTCGTTTTAGCTCATCTTTGCTCCTTTATCAAGAGTGACTCCTTTGTTATGGAGCACTAATGGCTCCAGAAACAATCAGCCCTGTGTAAATGACGATCAGGTGACCAAGAACTTTAGCCTCATCAGCCCAAATGTCACTCAGTGATGCCAAGTCAAAAGAATGCTCCAAGAGCTGCCTTTGCAGTAAAAATTGCTCATGTATCACTCATGTGATGCATTCTATCAGAATCATAGTCATAACAGATTTTATTTACTCGAAGTAAACATTTGACAGTGTTCTATTCACTGGCTTCTCAAAGACTAAATATGCCAAAATATATCTTCCTCTCAAAAAGAACTTCCTTTAAAAAAGAAAATGTGGTTGAAAATATGAAAAAAGCATGAATATTAAAGTGTTTACAACTTCCACATTTTTCTAAGAAGCAGAAAACTGTTTATTGTTGTCTATCTAGCTTCTTGCAGTGGTGATGAGTCTAGACTGGCCCACCTCATGTTTACACTTGAGGGAATGTGTGTGTATGCAGTTGAATCAGGTGTGGACTCTGGAGGATAAGAGACCAGGTAGGCAGCAAGTGTAGTATTTCTTCAGAAATGAAGAAAGAAAGGTTGACACTAAATGAGAATAAACAGAAGTTAAAGATAAAAATATTGTAATGAAAATTAGAGAGCTCCAGGATACTTCTTTCCAAGTTGCACTACTTTGCATTTAAGAAGATTTGGTCTGTTAAATGTCAATAATTATAGTGTCTATCTTATAAGTGTTGTTGTGAGAAATAAATGGAGAAAATGAATACAGAGCAAACACATGGTGTTTAATAGGTGCTTGAGAAATGATGGTGGTTAGGCTGCTCACACATGCTCTCTCCTCCAAAGCATTTGTTTGGGAGGGATTGTATTTGCTTTCTTTCCAGTGGAAGGAATTTGGGGTAGGGTGGAGGTTGGTAAACCTATGGAGTCTTTCTAGAAAGGGAGGAAGGCTGTGGGAGAAGGAATGGTTCCTGCCCTCCAGATGCTCAGTTACCACAGAGATCTGTGGGTTGCCCAGCTGTTGCAGCGGTATATGGGGCCATGTGTGTTCTTCCAGTGTAAGACATTCCCTGCCTGAGTTCAGTTGACAGCCCTGGGCCTTCATTCCCTAACCTGGTATCTTGCCTTCCCTATTTCTTTCTTTCTTTCTTTCTTTCTTTCTTTCTTTCTTTCTTTCTTTCTTTCTTTCCGTGTTATTTATTTATTTATTTGTATTTATTTATTTTTTAATTTACATCCAAATTAGTTAGCATGTAGTGCAACGATGATTTCAGGAGTAGATTCTTTAATGCCCCTTACCCATTTAGCTTACCCATTTAGCCCATCCCTCCCCTCCCATATGCCTTCCAGTAACCCTCTGTTTGTTTTCCATATTTATGAGTCTCTTCTGTTTTGTCCCCCTCCCTGTTTTTATATTATTTTTTGTTTCCCTTCCCTCATGTCCATCTGTTTTGTCTCTTAAAGTCCTCATATGAGTGAAGTCATATGGTATTTTTCTTTCTCTGACTGACTAATTTCACTGAGCATAATACCCTCCAGTTCCATCCACGTAATTGCAAATGGCAAGATTTCATTCTTTTTGAATGCCGAGTAATACTCCATTGTGTGTGTGTGTGTGTGTGTGTGTGTGTGTGTGTGTGTGTATATATATATATATATATACCACTTCTTCTTTTTTTTTTCCACCTCACACTTTTTAAATTTTTATTATTTATTTATTTATTTTGGTGAGAGTGCTTAAGATCTCTCAGCAAATTTCAAGTATACAATATAGTATTGTGAACTAAGTCATCGTGCTGTACATTAGATTCTCACAACCTAGTCATCTGATAACTCAAACTTTTTATCCTTTAACCAATATCTCCTCCTTTGTCCAATCCCCAGTCCTTGGCAACAACCATTCTACAATTTGAGGGTAGCCTTTTTTTCCCTTTAGATTCCACATATAAGTGATACCAGACAGTATTTATCTTTCTCTGACTTATTTCTCGATACCACATCTTCTTTATCCATTCATCCATCAATGGACATTTGGGCTCTTTCCCTACTTTGGCTATTGTTGATAGTGCTGCTATAAACATGGGGGTGCATGTGCCCCTTTGAAACAGCACACCTGTATCCCGTGGATAAATGCCTAGTCGTGCAATTGCTAGGTCATAGGGTAGTTCTATCTTTAGTTTTTTGAGGAACCTCTATACTGTTTTTCAGAGTGGCTGCACCAGCTTGCATTCCCATTGCCTTCCCTATTTCTTTGGATCCTAGATGGGATTCCTTCTCTCTGCCCAATGTCAGATTTCATTTCCTTGGGACTCCTCTGCAACCCAGCACCAACTCCTGGGTCTGGGTAAGGATGAAATCATCTCAGGCCGGACTCAGGAGCATCCCCTCATAAGCATGCATGATGCTTATGGCTGGTATTAGGGTTATTGCAGCTATTAAAATTAAAGAATGAAAGGAGAGAAATTTGTTCTGACCACATAAAAGTAACATTGGTTTCAGGCACTTGCGTTTTCTTATCGTTTGTGTCTAATTACCTTACAACACCATGTATATATATGGCTGTCATTAACTGATCTGACTCACTTGAGCCTGCACTGTGGTCGTCTGTCCATTTGTGTTTATTACTCTAAAATAATAGTAACCTTGTAATATTTGTAATAAAAAAGAGGTAGTGATATTGTATGTCCCTCAAAACAGTTAATATTGGTTTCCGCCGTATTATGGAGATAGTATAATCCTTTCCTGAAAAATCTCACTCCAACTCTATAGACTCTACTTCACAAGCCCACCCCTGGAGACTACATTTCTTTCCTTTTTTTTTTTTTTTTTTTTTTGAGACTTTGTATTTTTAATACTCCTCTGGGGTGGTGGTTCTTGCCCTTTTCTGTGTGTGTCATTGACACATTAAGGATCTCATGGACCCTAACAGCCTTTTCCCTAGAAAAATGCACATAATCATAAATTTCACATACAATTTAGTGTTCAGAGAGCTCTTGATTCTCTTAAAATCTAGGTTAAGAAACTCAGTTCTGGAAGATTTGGATTTTTTTTTTCTTTTTCGGCAAATGAGTATTCAGTGCTTACTATGTGCCAGGCACTGTTATCAATGACAAACAAGGAAGGTGACTTAAAGCTTGTGCGTGTGACTGTGTGTGTGTGTGTATGTGTGTGTGTGTGTGTGTGTGTGTGTATGCTTGGCATTTTTCTCCAACTTCTCAGCTATTTGTTGTAGCTCAACAAAAGGAAATGAGGGTGTAATAATAAGGACTTTAAAATCCTCATCATTTTCGGCATGCAAAGAATATGTGAAATTCACTTAGAGCACTTGCTAAATTTCAGAGACAAAGCAATGCATGGATGCAGAGGGAGAAACTCCTTGAATTTATTTGGAATGGTTTTACAGCATTGAAACTGTTCACACTTGCTTTCTTTGGTGGCAGGGGTGGGATGGGGTGGCGTGGTGATGCAACTGAGTTCCTAAAAAGAGCTTGGCAATTCGTAGAAAATACCTCTGGAAGGGTGATAAGAACTCTGAGTCATCAATCTGCTTCTAAGTCAGCAATCTAAGGGCTACGAGGAAAATGAAGTTTATAGCATAATAAACACAACGGACAGCTAGCTCTCAAGCTCTCTCTTCAGCACTGTATTTAAGACCCAGTTTGGGCTTTCCTCATCATCTAAAGTAGAAATGCCTCATCTACTTTGCCCGGTTGGTGGAGCGCAATTCCACTAAAAGAAACGTGTTTGCAGATGTATCAGGCTCCTGTTCACAAGATAAGGCACAGTTTACGTAAATAAATCTCTGCCATTTCTTTCTCATATCTGGGTGAGATTTTTTTTTCCCCCTGCTTCTTCTAGAAGCATTTATGAAGGACTGATCACATACTAGTTGGTCTTTATAACAACCATCTAAAAAAAGAGTAATCCTTTGATTACTTTCTAGTGCCTCCAGTGTATGCACACATATTGATTAGTTCTTTCTCGTTTTTCCAAGCCCCCGGTTTCCAGAAAAGTGAGAAATGGCAGTTCAAAAGGGGCACTGAAGTTTTTAGACTCAAGCATGGTTGGGGAAGAAAACAAGGCAGAGGGAACCCAGAGACCCTCCTAATGCTTCCTATAAAACTTTGGAATTTTAAGAAAAAGGATCTAAATAATAATCCATCTTTGGAGGTGGGGCACCGAAATGAAAAATAAAAATCAACCCTTTCTCTACTTCCATGAAAATAACCACTCACAAAGTTGGCAGCGGTTCTAAATGCATTTTCATGTTGTATAACTTCACGCTAACGAAGTCAGCGCACGGACTGCCCACGCAGGAGGACGGTGTATTCAGGCCACAAAAGCCCAGGATTGATAAGGTCGCCTCAGTCGATTTCCTGCCGCTGGGGAGCTGAAGCAGATGACGACAGGAGTGTTAATCATTTCCCAACCGGCAATCTTAGTCACAAGTTCCTGCTAAAAGTGAAATCACCCCCTCTGGTTTAAAAACAGCTCAACACTTTTTACTCCATTCACACCGCAATTTCTCCCTTCCAGGTTAAGCACATGGAAATTTGTGCAGCCGTTCCTTTTACGGCACTGTTTCCATTAGTTGCTCCCACGAGCTGGAGTTTATCTGATTGTGCGGTAGATGGAAACTTCAGGATAAAATTCAATGGCCGAAGGCTGAGTGAAGTTTACCCTGGCTGTGGTTATGAAGAGGGTAAGTGAATGAACCTCTTTGTTGCTCTTGTGTTTATTTTCTTCTTTGCTAGATTTTATACACCATAAAATGCAAAAGGCATACTCTTCCAATTACAGTTAACCATTCAGATTTGCTTGATGATTGTTTTTAAGTGATCACGGGCCAAAACCAAGAAATTAAAACACACAATTAAGCATGCATGCCAAACAAAATTGCTTTAGTTGCTTCTTGAAAAAAAATATTTTTATTAATTAAACAGCTTGTTTGGTTAATTGAACTGTTACTGAAATGTCTTTCTACGTTGATGGAATGTTCGTGGGACTGTTCAGTAAAAATAGATTTCTTCAAGGCCCAGAACAGTCCTGGGCACATAGAAGATTTGGTGGAAAGAGCTAATGATGATTTCTCTCCACCCGCTTTTTTTTATTCTGTCTGCACTTACATTAATGGGTTTTAGAAGGTATTTTCCAATCACTTGTATAAAATCTTATGTACACGGGGGCGCCTGGGTGGCGCAGTCGGTTAAGCGTCCGACTTCAGCCAGGTCACGATCTCGCGGTCCGTGAGTTCGAGCCCCGCGTCGGGCTCTGGGCGGATGGCTCGGAGCCTGGAGCCTGTTTCCGATTCTGTGTCTCCCTCTCTCTCTGCCCCTCCCCCGTTCATGCTCTGTCTCTCTCTATCCCAAAAATAAATAAACGTTGAAAAAAAAAATTTAAAAAAAAATCTTATGTACACGATACTTCAGTGATGAATTAAAAAGGAAGTAGAAGATAGGGTTAGTACTTGAAAAATAATTTAATTCACATCTTTGCCTCTATGATTCAAGCTGTTCCATTTCTGAGAACATTAATGAACATTTTTCTGAGTGTTCCAAAAATTATTGGGATAACACACATGTTTATAGCATTGCTTATCATTGTGAAAACCTGAGAGCAGCCAAATGTTCATGAATAGGATAGTGGTGAAATCACTGGAATAGGACAGAACCCATGAAAAAGAATGAAAAAATCTGTATTTATTAACATGAAACCAGTCCAATTCATATTGCTAAGTTAATAAAAAAAAAAAAAAAAAAAAAGTTTTTAAAAAAAAGTAAGTAAGTACAGGATATTTTCATTTTTTGTGTGTGCAAATAAATACCAGTATCTACATTTACAAATCTGTAGTGATATTCACCAAACTGTTTACGCTGGCTACTTTTGGGGAGCTGAATGCAAAAGTTTTCTTTCTATTCTGTAGTCATTAGAAGGTAAGTGGTGGGGATATTGTTTTATTTACTCCTCAAACCTTAGTGTATATAATTGTTTCTGGTACATAATAGGCATGCAATAAATAGTGTTGAATGGATGAATGAATGAAGAGATTTCTATAATATTTAAATTATTTAATGTTTATTTTTGAGAGAGAGAGAGACAGAGCATGAGCAGGGGAGGGGCAGAGAGAGAGGGAGACACAGAATCTGAAGCAGGCTCCAGGCTCTGAGCTGTCAGCACAGAGCCCATCATGGAGCCTGACATGGGGCTCCAGGTCACAAACCTCGAGATTGTGACCTGAGCCAAAGTCGGCCGCTTAACCGACTGAGCCACCCAGGTGCCCGTAAATCATTTAAAACTGGCATGGTTAATTTACAAGCAAATAAGATTCACAAAATACCTTAATTTTTAAGTATAAAAAGTGATTTAGAACAACATTCAAAGCCTCTGATACTCTTCTTTCCTACTTTTTGCAATACTTTCCTTCCTTTTCCTAGCTAATTTTGGTTCAAAGGAAAATGAAAATGTTGTGGTCCCTGTGCTCACTTAAGATTTTCTGCCTACATTTCTTACTTTGGGTTTGATGTCTGTGCTCAGGAGTCTGTGCACCTCACATCCCAGAGTACTGCTTATCTTCTTATGCACGTGCCATCTTTCCAATTTGATTATAAACCCTGGAGATACGGACTCTGTCTTATGATCTTTTCTGTCCTCAATACTTAGCACAGGGCCTCACTGATAGTAGGGGGATAGTTTTGTTGCTGGATATTCTTTCCAGAAACGTGTGCAGTTCTTAATGATGGAGGGCTACTGTAACCCTTCCTTGTAAACCAAGCATTATATACAATAGGCACCCAGTGCATGTTTGTTGAATGAAGGACCAGGCTTGATCCTGGCACATAATCTCTGCAGATAAACAGATGATTAGATCTTGTTCTGAGGGAGACGGGAGGAGACAATCTGTTTGGGATTCTTTTGGTTGCCGATAATACACCACCTGACTAAACTGGCAGGAGTGGAAGAGAAAGAGAATTTATTGGCTTCCCATGGCAGTTCAATAGTGCACCTGGCTTAGACTTAGCTAGACACTTAGAAATAGTTAGACACTCTTGCTCAAAATGACATCTCTGTCTCTGTCTTGTTCTGTTCTCAGACTTTATCTTTGAGATTGTAAAATAGCCACCCAAATCTATACGAACACATTCTTTCAGATCCAGTCCAGCAGAAAAGATGTCTTCGCTTCAGCAGTCCTACCTAGAAAACTAAGTCATGACAGTCAGAGTCAAAAACACTAACCGTAGCCAAGAGAGTTCATGTACCGCTTTCATGAGCTTCAGGAGTTTCCAGGGCTAAGGGTAAAGCCTCAAGCAGACCAGGTGGACTGAGGGTGGGGGAGAAGTGGAGCCCCAAATAAAAATCAAGGCTGTTGCCATAGGAAAGGGGATTGGCTGTCTGGTAGTTAAATAGCAAAGGTCAAAGACAAAGGAAGATGATTATATATCATTCTTTTCTTTTCTGCTCTCCCTAAATGAATATATACAAATACGAATAAGTAACAGATGCAAGAACCAGTCAACTCTAGCTCTGCAAAAATGTGCAGTTATTAACTGTTTAAGGGAGGCAGATGGAAAGATAGAGGGAGGAGCTCTCTGAATTGATTAAAGCCAGAATCTGAGTGCAGAGCAATGACTCTCAGATTGGCTCCATATTGAAATTATCCAGGGGTGATTCTGATGCCCATGCCACTCTTTTTTTTTTTTAATTTTTTTTTTCAACGTTTTTATTTATTTTTGGGACAGAGAGAGACAGAGCATGAACGGGGGAGGGTCAGAGAGAGAGGGAGACACAGAATCGGAAACAGGCTCCAGGCTCTGAGCCATCAGCCCAGAGCCCGACGCGGGGCTCGAACTCCCGGACCGCGAGATCGTGACCTGGCTGAAGTCGGACGCTCAACCGACTGCGCCACCCAGGCGCCCCAGCCCATGCCACTCTTTATAACAGTTATATCTACAGTCAGGGCCCAGGCATCAGTACTTTTAGGCTCCCAAGTAAACTGTGTTATAGCCAATTTTGAGAAACAGTGATCAAGAGAGATATCAGGGAGGATTTAGAGGAGTTTTAGAAGTACCTGAAAGTGTGCCTTGAATGTAGTAGATCCTCAATAGCTAATCTGATTGTGGGATTTACAGGAGGAAAAAAGAACATGACCGAGCACAGAGGGTGGGGTGGGGGGGTAGGGGGGATTTGTGAACTGGCTACCGTGTGTTAGGCATCACAATCAGTTCTCAATATACATTTCTCACTTGATCTTCATAGTCAGGATTAAAAGAGTATATTTATAGTGAGGAAACAGAGGTTCAAAAAGATAAAACTTACCAAAAGGCCAACCATAGAGTAAAATAGGTCTGTTTGGCTCCAAATTGCACATTCTTTCATAACACTACAATTGCAAATGTCTGATGGGTGTTTAAAGGTAAACTCAGGGGGCACATGGGTGGCTCAGTTGGTTAAGCATCCGACTCTTGGTTTTGGCTCAGGTTGTGATTTTATGGTTTGTGAGTTTGAGCCCCACATCAGGCTTTGTGCTGACAATGCAGAGCCTGCTTGGGATTCTCTCTCCCCTCTCTCTCTGTCCATACCCCACTTGTGCACTCTCTTTTTCTCTCTCAAAAATAAGTAAACTGTAAAAAAAAAAATGTAAGCTGAGATGTTGGATGTAACAACTAAATTAATATATGGAACAGGCATGAAGGCAGTTTTGAAAAATCAACAGAGGTGACATTTCTGTATCATGGTTTGGCAGACTAGGGCCCATGGGCCAAATCCAGCCTACAGCTGCCTTTATAAACTTCTTATTGGGACGCAGCCACACTCACTGTTTACGTAGAGTCTACGTCTGCTTTTGTGCTCCGATAGCAGAGCTGAGCAGTTGTGACAGATACCATATGGCTTATAGAGCCTAATGTATTTACTACCTAGCACTTGGCAGGAGAAGTCTGCTGACCTGTGATCTAGAGTTTACATTTATATGTGATCAGCAGTTCTGAGGAGGGGTGAGATTGCCATTATCGATTCAGAACTGATAATTCTTATTGCCGTATGAGCAGGGTTCTCCAAGCATCTACCCATTCATTCAATCGGTTAACGTTTATTGAGCATTTACAAAGTGCCAGATACCCTGAACTCGTAGTCTAAGAGGCAGTTGGCATACAGTGTAATAAATTCTACAGTGAAAAATAGGATACTGAGATATGATAACTTTTCTCTCTGCCTCTAGGCTACATGAGAGCAGGTTTTAGTTCTGTTTTAGCTTATCACTCAGCTTCTAGCAGAGTGCCCGGCAGGCAGGATGGGATCGGTAAGCGTCTGTTGAATGAACTAAGGAATCAGTTAATATGGTAGAAGCAACCATGGGATGCCAGGAGAACACACATAACCCAATATCTGATAGGATGAGGTCAGGTTACGAAGCTGAAGAAGTGGGAGAAGTGAAAGGGGGGTAGGGGCAGCAAAGAAAGCACGTTTGTAGGAGTTCAGTGGACCTGCCGTGGAGACCTACCACAAGGTCTGCCTCCCCGGGACTGGACAGAAATAGCACTGTGAGCCTCAGCAGGATTTGGTAGGAGGCTGGATATAGTAAATAAAAAGGAAAATTCTATCCAATGCCTGACTCAAATATCTCCAGAAGCTTCCTGATGTCCACGGGATAAGATCAAGATTTCTTGGCAAGAAAGTCCTTCAAGTCCTCTACAACGTGTTCTCTGCTGATTCACTTGTATTACCCTTACTTTCTTACCTCAGTTCCCGGTGTCTAGTTTGATGCTTGCTGACTTGGCTTCATTCAGTCTTAACTCCATGCCTTGTAAAAAAGATATGCTCCCCACTCAGGATGTCCCCTCCTTTCTCTCTAATCTATACCACTCATCCTATAAGATCCAACACAACTATGACCTTTCAGGCAGATTTTTCCCCCCACCTTGAGCCTCATTGATGTCTCATCTCTGGATTCCATCACATATTCACATCCATCTCTCACTTTTCAGACACTAAACCAGTGCTGCCTTGGGCTGGTTTAAGCCATTTCATGAGCTAGTGCTTTGCGTCCATTAGAATGCGGGTTCCCAGATGGGGCACCTGGGTGGCTCAGTCGGTTAAACATCCGACTTCAGCTCAGGTCATGATCTCATGGTTCATGGGTTCAAGCCCCACATCGGGCTCTGTGCTGACAGCTCGGAGCCTGGAGCCTGCTTCAGATTCTGTGTGTGTGTGTCTCTCTCTCTGCTCCTTCCGCTTTCACACTCTGTCTCTCTCTTTCTCAAAATAAACATTAAAAAAATTAAAAAAAAAAATTGAATGTGGGTTCCCGGAAAGACAGAGCATGAGAGGTTTCCTTCATATCCTCTTAGTACCCAGAATAATACATTTATTTAATATTTGAGTTGACACTTGAATACCTGAATGAGTGAGATGAATAAAAATTATGAGGTTGGAAATGTTGCCAAAAAGGGAAGTCAGAACACAGAGTAAAGAGAAGAGAAAATAATTGGAAGAGATGCTAATAGGATAGGAAAATAATTAGTACTTTGTAAATAGAGGGGTTCTCAAAAAGTGTAAGTTTTGAGCGAAAAATACTTGAGTTCATTTAAAAATTTTATTAGTAGAAATTCAGATGTGGAGAAATGAGTTAATTGACGTCTCAGTTTAGGGCACTTGCTCACTGATCTGTGTGAGATACTGCTCTTGTTTTTATGTATTCACTTCTTTATTTACTTATGCATATATTCCTAATTATTCTCATTGCCCATGGCCATTCCCCTTCACAACCACAGCAGTGGTTCTAATGTGGTTAATGTGTGTCCTCTTCTTGTGTCTGTTTTTGAAAAATGTGTATTTTCTTCGTTTTTTAGGATGTATTGAAAACATTTATATATGAGGCGATGTGTTATGAATCTCAACCTGTATCTTACCTTCTTTACAAAGCATTAAGGTGTTTAAGATATCTACATATTGCAGTGGTATAGATGTATTGTTTCTGACTGCTACACAATGCTTCATGAAGTAAATTTAGCACATTTCACCGATTTACACCTCCAGTGATGGAAACTAACACCACCTCCAAACCCCTCTCACTACAAGTTACGATGAACATGCTTGCATTGTTCCCTCCTATACCTAGTATGGGAATTTATTTGAGATAAATCTCCAGGAATGCCATTGCTGGATCACAGGGTATACATCTATTTAATTTGACTCAGGAGTACCATGTTCCACTGCAGAATGGTTTTATGCACACGTTCCCTCCCTGCCCCATAAAGCATTGCACTATGTTTCTATAAACTACAACCCTACTAATACTTAGTGTTACTCAGCTTTCTAATTTTTGCTAGTCTAACAATTAAAAATTGATATTTCATTGCTGTTTTAGTTAGTGTAACTTTATGAAGGAGTTTCAAATTTTTGCTTGATGCTTCTGTTTGGGTTTTTTCCCTATGAATTACCTGTTTGTAAAAATGTTTCCATTTATTTCTAAGGGAGTTCTTGTCGTTATGGCTGTTGTTGTTAATTTACAATTGGGTGCTTATTAAGTCATTTTTTTCAACCAAGAAAATTGACTTATGTTGTAGCGTTGAACCACTTTGCTGAATACCTCTTACTTTAGTATTACTAAACATTATTTCTGATTTTGAGAAGATAGAGTAGTGGCTGTTTAGTTTTTAGATCCTCCCAAATCCCCACATATAAAATATGTGGCAGGGGCGCCTGGGTGGCGCCATTGGTTAAGCGTCCGACTTTAGCCAGGTCACGATCTGGCGGTCCGTGGGTTCGTGCCACGTGTCGGGCTCTGGGCTGATGGCTCAGAGCCTGGAGCCTGTTTCCGATTCTGTGTCTCCCTCTCTCTCTGCCCCTCCCCCATTCATGCTCTGTCTCTCTCTGTCCCAAAAATAAATAAACGTTGGAAAAAAAAATAAAAAATAAAAAATAAAATAAAATATGTGGCAAAACTAAAAACCCTTGAGGGGCGCCTGGGTGGCTCAGTCGGTTGAGTGTCCGACTTCGGCTCAGGTCACGATCTCGCGGTCCGTGAGTTCGAGCCCCGCGTCAGGCTCTGGGCTGATGGCTCAGAGCCTGGAGCCTGCTTCCATTCTGTGTCTCCCCCTCTCTCTGCCCCTCCCCCGTTCATGCTCTGTCTCTCTCTGTCTCAAAAATAAATAAAACGTTAAAAAAAAACAAAAAAAACTAAAAACCCTTGAACAGCATTTGCAACAAAACTCAGTAGACTTCAGTCTCTATTCCAGCATGTAAGGGGATTAGAAGTTGCCACTCCCAATGCCACAATAAGAACAAAGCCGAACAGAGTTAACCGCTATTCTTTGAAGAAATGTCACTAGAAACTTCTGAAGTGCAAAGAGAGGAAAAGAATGAAAAAGAAACAGATATCCAGTTCTCTGGGACAGGTACAAAACATGTGACATATATGTAATGGCAATACCAGAAGGAGAAGAGGGAAGGGGGGCGGGACACAGAAATATTTGAAGCAGTAATGACCGGGAATTTCCTCAAATTCATGACAAATACCAAACCACAGATTCAGGAACTCAGAGAACACCAAGCAGAATAAATACCAAATTGAACACAAGTTAGCACTAGGAAACCCCAAATACAACCAGGTGGAGAGAATCGCCAACAACCACAGACTGTGTATATTATCATCATCTATGTATCTATGTGGGAGATAGCAGAGGCAATGGGGTGGCAGGTGGACTACGAACAGGTGAAACCCAAAGGAGCCAACAGACATTCACTGAAAAGTGTGGTGGGTTAATCTGAGAACAGCAACTAAAACCAAGAGGGACTTGGCCTACACTAGTGAGAGACGGTGAGTGGCCTTGTGGTAAGGTCTGGCATAGTCCACCCCTGTGAACTCTTGAAATGGACCCTCTACAGTTTCTTTCCAGATGGGTCCAAATGGGGGGAAAACTATTGGGAGTGAAATCAAAATTGAGCAAACAGAGAAACCAGAGGAAGAGGAAAGATAAAAGATAAAAGAGGAAGATCCAGATAAAAGTGGAAGATGGGAGGAGAGCCTCGCTGCGATCTATTGAACGTCAGCCCTCGACACAAGGGTTTGAAAAACAAAACAAGACAAAAGAAAGATGGGAGGAGAGCCAGGAAATCTCAGAAAGGACTCACTGTATTTCTGCGCATGACACATAAGAGAGCAAGCTCTGTGGAGACTTAAAAACTATCCCAACTTCTCCTCCTTCTAAAATCTCAGGAAAATTAACTTACATAAAATGAGCAACAGCAAAGTATTGAGTTCAAGTGCCATACAAAATTGCAATAAGAAATAAAGAGAATAAGGGTCAGAATAACATCCCTAGACAATGAAAGCATATCAGAAAATATGAGTAAAAAAATAGATAAGAAGTGGGTGGCTCAGTCAGTTAAGTGTCTTGATTTTGGCTCAGGTCATGATCTCAGGGTTTCGTAAGTTCGAGCCTTGCATGGGCTTTGTGCTGACAGCATGGAGCCTGCTTGGGATTCTCTCTCTTTCTCTGCCCCTTCCCCACAAGTACTTTGTCTCTCTCAAAATAAATAAATAAACTATTTTAAAAAACATAAACACTGGAACTATTTCAAAACAGACTAATAGACAATGAGGAAATCACACAAGCATGAAAGAGCAATATAAATCAGAAATAGAAAAATTCAGACACAAGGTGGCAGGACTCAAAAAAGAATTAGAATAAAATAATAAAAACTTGTAATGACTAAACTAGAAGATATAAGAGAGTATATAAACACAGCAAATAATGTTTTGATAAAAATAGAAGAATAGGAGGGGCGCCTGGGTGGCTCGGTCGGTTAAGCGTCCGACTTCGGCTCAGGTCACGATCTCGCGGTATGTGAGTTCGAGCCCCGCGTCGGGCTCTGTGCTGACTGCTCAGAGCCTGGAGCCTGTTTCGGATTCTGTGTCTCCCTCTCTCTCTGACCCTCCCCCGTTCATGCTCTCTCTCTCTCTCTGTCTCAAAAATAAATAAACGTTAAAAAAAATTAAAAAAAAAATAGAAGAATAAGAGAAACAATAGAAAAAGGAAAAGGGAGAAAACAGAATTTGAGGGCTAAAAAAAGCAAACATTGAGGATAGACAGAGATGACTTGCCACATGGTTCATAGGAGTTCCTGAAGAAGAAACCCTAAGTAAGAGAACAGAACAAATATTAAAAAGTATAATTTTTTTTTTTTAATTTTTTTTTCAACGTTTATTTATTTTTGGGACAGAGAGAGACAGAGCATGAACGGGGGAGGGGCAGAGAGAGAGGGAGACACAGAATTGGAAACAGGCTCCAGGCTCTGAGCCATCAGCCCAGAGCCCGACGCGGGGCTCAAACTCACAGACCGCGAGATCGTGACCTGGCTGAAGTCGGACGCTTAACCGACTGCGCCACCCAGGCGCCCCAAAAAGTATAATTTTTAAAACATTTCCTGAAACTAAAAAAAAAAAAAAAAAATTGAAGTATGTATTGAAAGGGCACATTGAGTATCTGAGAACACTGATCTAGAATAACTGTGTCCCAGAATTATTCTGTTAAAATTGCTGAACTTAAAAGGAAAACAAAAACAAAAACCCAAAAAACCTTTGGTCATCTAGGAAAAAAAAACAACCCATGTGATGTATAAGAGAAAGAAAATCATACTATCTTCAGACATTTTGACAGCAATAATCTGTTCCAGAAAAAAATGCAGTAACATTTTTTCAGATACTTGGTGAAAGCACCTGTGAGCTGAGGCTTTTCTATCCAATAAAACTGGCCTTCAAGTATGAAGCAACATGCAAAGACTTAGAGAATATTGTCTTTATGAGCTTTACCTGAGTACTACTAAAGAGCAGCTTAACCATAATGATGTGAGACATCACCATGAGTACTGGTGGTGGCATTAAATGTACTGTGTGGTTATCTGTAGATCTAACAATAAATAAGCATTAAAAAGAGAGAGTATACTATGTAATGGCTACGTGATCTGAGAATGTAGACATAGTACAACTATTTAAAAGGGGAAGAATTACAGTAGCATGTGTAAAATTTTCTTTTCAGAAATAATAATGATTGGTTGTAGTATTAGAATTGTTTTCCTGATGGGGTGCCTGGGTGGCTCAGTCAGTTAAGTGTCTGACTTTGGCTCAGGTCATGATCTCATGGTCTGTGAGTTTGAGCCCTGCATTGGGCTCTGTGCTGACAGCTCAGAGCCAGGAGCCTGCTTTGGATTCTGTGTTTTCTTCTCTCTCTGCCCCTCTCCCACTCAAGCTCTCTCTCTCTCTCTCTCTCTCTCTCTCGATCTCAAAAATAAATAAACATTAAAAAAAAAGAATTGTTTTCCTAAGACTGCTGTGTTTATGTGGGATAAAGCAATGAAAAATTAATGGATATTTAATTTTATTGCCTCTGTCCTTGAGAACCAGGATTCTTCATGTAGTTCAAAAGAATACAGATTTAATATAAAGAAATTAAATAAAACATGTTTCACCTGAATTTGAATTATAATTTCAACATGAACTCATAAGATATTTTATTTCTCTACTGAAAAGTTCTAGAAATAATGACCAAAAAGCTCCTGTGGCACCCCAGACCGTGGTCTTCCTCAAGACCGTTCCCAGTGAAATAAACCAGGACTTCTTAGAGAAATAGGTGATTCTAATTTTGGAGCTATCAAAGACTATTAGAATGGTCTCAAATAACTCAAGAGATAATTTGAAGAGGCCCTCACTGACCAGAGATGGGACAAATTGAGTTTCAATAATGATAAGAATTGCAGTGGATTGCAAATGAGTTATCTGGTGCTGTGTAACAAGTTGTCCCGAAGTTTTGCTTGAAGCCAGACCCATCACATCACAGTTTCTGAGAGTCAGGAGTCCAAGAGCGGCTTATCTAGTTGTTCAGAGTCACGAATGAGATTGCAGTTGGGCTGTGCACTGCAGATATGTTTGCTTGCATCTGGGCAGAGAAGATCCACATCAGAAATTACTCACGTGGCTCTTGGCAGGATGCTCACGTTCTTCACCATGTAGGCCTCTCCATGGGGCCGCTTACAGTCTGACTTCCCTGTGTACACAGAGACAGTGAGGACAGTCCAGCTAATGAAATGAAATGATAGGGTTGGAATATGAACCATGTTACAACCCCCAACAAATTAACGAATTTAGGCACCAGGCATGAAGCGCTGCTGACAATGAAGAACAAAAATCAGACGTATGTGGAAAGAACACACCACCGCCTGCATCTTGCCAAAGGGACTGAGCCTGAGTCTGCTCAGGCCTCTGGATTCAACTGTCAGTTTGCAGGGAAAGCAATAGGAGGAGCATGTTGAACTATTCCGGGAGTGTGCAGTCAGCACCATCCAGACCAGGGGAAATCTCTGTAGGCCAAACGGCCTGTGTTGTTCAATAGAAAAAGTGTAAGGAAAGAAAGGAATGGAGGAAGAACATGTATATGAAAGGTAACATAAAAAACAAAACCAAAAAAAATGAGCAAGACTATAGCAGCTAGGAATGCATTCTTGGTTGTTAAATTATAAAGAAATGCGGGGCGCCTGGGGGGCTCAGTCAGTTGAGCATCGACTCTTGATTTTGGCACAGATTGTGATCCCAGGATCGTGGGATCAAGCCCCATGTCAGTCTCTGTGCTGAGCATGGAGCCCGCTTGAAATTCTCTCTCTCTCTCTCTCTCTCTCTCTCTCTCTCTCTCTCTGTGCCTTTCTCTCACTCACACTCACTCTCTCTAAAAAAAAAAAAAAAAAAAAGAAGAATGCCATGCACATGTTCTGATTTTTGTTTATTTCACTGACTGTATTATTATAGACTGTTCCCTATCCCATAGGGCCAAATTAGATAAAAGTGATAACGTCAGTCCCTCTTTGTAGGCTGCAACCAATATATTTTAACCTGTAAGTAGTTTAAATAAGCAGGTACCTTTTCTCAGAATATACTCTATTAAATAAAGTCACTAGATATGTTCCTAGTTTCCCCAATTTGGAGATACTGCTCATATTGATTTTGAAGGCACACATTTTTCATAAAACTTTAAATTTACTTGTCCTTTTCTTTCTTTCTTTCTTTCTTTCTTTCTTTCTTTCTTTCTTTCTTTCTTTCTTTCTTTCTTTCTTTCTTTCTTTCTTTCTTTCTTCTTTTTTTAAACCCAAGGTTTCGGCTTAAACAAACAAACCTGCTCACCCTTTGATTCAGACAAGATAACCCCGAGGGAAGGGTGGATTCTGGAGTTAGCAAAGTGCTCCTTCAGCATTTCCCTCAATGAATTCAGGGGTATTCTATGGCAAGGGTCCAAACAACACACGTGTGATTAACCTTTGTGCTTCTCGGTTGATAACCGCCTGGTCATGGCGATAACTAGGATTAAAGGAGACAGATGTGCCTCTAAACTCTAATCTTGGTCTGGTAAATGTTTTCTGGGCATCAAATCGTATTCTTCAAAAAAAAAAAAAAAAAAGTTGGTCAGGTATTTTAACTCTCTCTTTATTTTCTTTAACATTTTTTGCCTTTTCAGTCGCTCTTACGTAATATCTATCGAGTACCTGCCCTGCAGTTAACAGTGGGCAGTGCCACGGTGTGCCAAGGAAGGAGGTGAAAGAGCTTACAGTTTTGCTGGGGATTCACGATAGACACACATAAGAAACAGCGAACGGGATAGTGTTGCATCCACCTGTGTGTGTTTGTCTCATTGTGTGTAAGCACACGGTAGTGTAAGTAATACAAGCGTAAACAGACGCGGATGCTAAGCGGTGTGGCACAAACAGTTAGAAAACAGGCAAGATGCAGTTTGGAAATTATGTGAAGGGACAGCAAGCCAAGGCAGTCGGCAGGTGTGTGAGTCAGGTTGTTGGGCAAGGCTGTGCTGCAGAAACCTCTGGAGCTGAGCGTTTCTCTTTCTTTTGACATAATTATGGATTCACGGGAAGTAGCAAGAATAGCACAGAGAGGCCTCGTGTGCCCTTCGCCGAGCTTCCCCTAATGGTAACAGCTTACACGACTGTCTGTGGTACAATATCAAAACCGGCATATCCACATTGGGACAATCTACAGATCCTTTCCGGTTTTCTGTGCGCATACTCCTGTGGAACTGAGCTTTGATAAATGAATTTCAAAAGACAAGAGGAATGAGGAAAAACTGGAAGAACCAAAACCTCACAAGGCAGTTCCTTTGCAGAGATGTCCTCTGCAGAGTGTGTAGGTATGCCACATGCCCCTTTGAACTCTCACCGCCCGCCCCCCCTTACCTCGCCCGCCCCAGCGGGCTTGCCGCTTCCTCTTCACAAATGCTCCCCGAGCACTTCCTGCTGTGCTCTTACCCGGGGGTCCCGGGTAAGACCCGCAGGCAGTCTTACTCCTAGAAGTCATCCGCTGTGTGAGCTAGTTTGTAAAGAAGCGGTCTGGAACCCAGAACCGATTTTCCCATGGAGACCGAGGTACAGAGGTGATGGGTTCCTGGCCTCTCTCCTGGCCTGTGTCACTCAGGATGGAAACAGTCCTTATTCGGAGCAGTGTCTGTCATTGCTGCACATGGTGGTTGTGTGCTCCCTGGGAGTCAGGAAGAGGGATTCTCTGCTGTATCAGATGGATTCTTCTCTTAACAGGTTCCGTTTTGTAGCCACACTCTGCCACTGTGTACAGTGGGTGACGTTAAGGGAACGCCCCTCCCCCCTTTTTAAAATGTTTATTCATTTATTTTGAGAGAGAGAGAGAGAGAGAGAGAGAGCCCTAGTGGGGGAGGGGCAGAGAGAGAGGGAGAGAGAGAATCCCAGTCTCTGCACTGTCCGTGCAGAACCCGATGTGGAGCTCGAACTCACAAACCGTGAGATCATGACCGAAGCCTAAACCGAGAGTCGGAGGCTTAACCGACTGAGCCACCCAGGTGTCCCTCGTTCTCCTCATCAGCTCTCCGTCTTGCACTTCCTGTGTCATCTCGTATGGAACTGACAGTTCAGTGGGTCGACACTTGAATTACAGATTGCATTTGGTGTAATTGAAACCATTGCAAAAGAAAGAGGCAAGGCCGTTTCTAGCTCCAGCAGCATCAGGGAGGAGCTCTGAGCACACCCAAGTGCCTCCATGATTCAGAACTTTGGAGAAGAGGTGTCTACCCAGAGAAATGACGGGGGCCACCCTCTCTTTGGTTTTCCTCCTGAAATACGAAGCTGCCCTTGACACCTGTGGACAGAGTCAAGAAAGGAGCCCGGTCTCTTCTGGGCCACAAGCCCTATAATCCCTGGGTTTACACCACCCTTCTGGAAGAAGTTACACTGGGAACCTTGCATTTCCGTTCAGGCAATGTTGACCGACATCCTGCTCTTTTAGTTCTTCAGAACGAAACCTGCTATCGCTAAGTGCTCACTCTAACCGGGGAAGAAAGAGGCCAAGTGTCCAGACATCTCTGAGTAACAGCCTCCTGAAGTACTCTTGTTTTCTTGGGTGGTCCTGATACTGACTGGGTCCCATGACCATGATTACAGATCCTTTTCTGTTTCTGCATACAGCCTCAAGGAGCGGCAATCGGGCTGGTGTCTTCTCGATGCTGTCCTAGTTGGGACTTTTAAGTCTATAAATAAGTGTGCCTGTCTCTTTAGATCTAGCTGACAGTCCAGAGGAAAGTGTGTGTCTTCTAATCTCTGCTCATTTCAATGAGGAGATGCATTATTTGCAGCAATCATCTCCTTTTGTGGTTTTTGATTTCCGTTACGCTATGACAACTTCGCAAAATATCTTATGGAAATACGATACTAATACTTGTACAAGTCCGGCTTTCCTCTGTCGATACAGTCATGCTGGCCTAAGCATACTAATGCCATTAAAAGCTAAAATGTTTCAACTTGCTTATTCTTCATACTTTTTTAATGAGAATCCCTGAGCCCCATAGCATATACTTAGCAGTTTACATCCGTTTCTTGGTAACTTTTAAAGTAAGAAAGGGTAATTTGGAGCAAGTATGATGCTTACCAAAGAGGTATAGATAATAAAACTCTTACTTCCATTTAATTGGGTTGAATAAACATTTCTTGCATGCTCGACCATGTAAATGCGAGGTCAGGCAACGGGGAAGAAGCAATTCCTATCTTTACAAGGTGTACAGTCTAGTCAAAACAAAACAAAAATTGATGAAGGCTATTAAATGAATATGCTTTGTTGTTGCACGAAGGGAAGTCTGTAATATTCAGAGGCCACAGTGATTGCGAAGAACGTCATGGCTAAAGGGAAGTGGGTTATAGGAAGGATTGTGAGTGGTGTAGGTGGGATGATTGCACAAACATGGGCTCTTTTGAGAATAAAAAAGGGTGCTATTCATATTTATGCCTGGGCTAGACGTACTATGTGGGTCTATGTTAGGGCAACAGGGAGTAATAACGCCCCTCATTAAAAGGCCAGATTTAGGGAGAATTGCCATGAATCTTTTTTTTAAATTTTTTTTTAATGTTTATTTCTGAGACAGAGCATGAGTGGGGAAGGGGCAGAGAGAGAGGGAGACACAGAATCCGAAGCAGGCTCCAGGCTCTGAGCTGTCAGCATAAAGCCTGACATGGGGCTCGAACCCACAAACCATGAGATCATGGCCTGAGCCAAAGTCAGTCGCTTAACCGACTGAGCCACCCAGGTGCCCCTGTCATGAATCTTAATGGTAGGAAAGCATATTGGTTTGTGTGGCTGCCATAAACGGATGGCTTAAACAATGGATATTTTATTGTCTCGTAGTTCTGGAAGTCAGAAGTTGAAAATCGAGGCATCGGCAGGGTTGGGTCTTCTGAGAGCTGTGAGGGAAGGATCTATTCCAGGTCCCTGTCCTTGGCTGGTAGAGGGTTATCTTCTCCCATCTATGTGTGACTCTGCACATGTCCACATCTCCCCTCTTCATAAGGACACCACACCATATTCGATTAGAGTCTAACTTAACGGCCTCATTTTAAATTGTTACCTCTGAAAAAATCCTGTCTCCAAAAAAGGTCACATTCTGAGGTGCTGGGGGTTAGGATTCCAACATACCTTTTTACGAGGGCCACAATTTCAACTAATAACAGAAGGGATGGTAGGAAATTGGCAAGAGTGCCACAATAGTAGAGAAGTTAACATCTGGAGAGTTGGTGGGCACTGTCCTCCTGGCACACATCATGATCAGGAGGCACATCTATTAGGTTTGAATAAGATGGATAAGAGAGAATTAAAAAAATGAAGGATCAGTAGAGAAATAGGGACTTTTTGGGGAGCATTATTTGTGCTCCAAGAGTCCTCTTTCCAGATGGGCAATAAAGATTGGACACTGGTGACAGAGGGATCTTCAAGTGACAGTTGACTAGAGCGCCTACCAAGCTGTGGGATGCCCTGTCTGGGAGGAGCCACGGATAGGCTGGCCAGATTTTAGCACCTTAGCGGGTAATTCTCTGCTATGAGTCCTGACTTTATTTACTTATGAAATGAAAGCTATTTTTTTCCTTCCCCCTTCTCCACAGGGATTTTACGGTTCACAGAATAATAAATATGATGAATTCTGAGCTCTGTGGAGGAACTACCTTGAGTTAGTTCAAAGTGTCTATAGTGACCAAAGTTTTGGGGTACGTTCAAGAAACAGCATATCGAATTGATCACTTATACTTGCAAAATAGTATGTGGAAGAAAAGTCAGGGAAAGGAATATACACTTTGCTTGACTGAGGTGTTAGAGGCTTAGGTATAGAAATCTCAGACCTTCACGTTCTTGCAAAGTATAATCTGTAACTGTGTGTCCTTACTGTGAAAGGCCAATGGGAAACTTCATACATCACGATAATATGCGGATTCCTGCTGAAATTCACATAGAAATGTTTTCATTCTTATGTTGTTGCTCTTTCATTATTGATCTTTATCTCCGTCAGTATTGATGCAATAGTTTCCTTGGCAAAGAAGAAGTTGGCATCAGGGTTTTGTGTTCAGTTAAACAGCTGTAGCCTGAACAAAATTATACTAGCCTGTGAGGTTAAGAAGCACCAGGCTATTGAGGGTAATAGATAAATCATAGAATATAAAAAAAATAATAGCACTGGTTCTGAACTTTGGGCCCAAAGGGTCTGGGAAATGAGTGATTCACATTTTATTCATCAGAGGCAATAAATGATGAGAAAGAGTACAAAATGGGAATTTCAGGTAATCCCATAAGTCATTCCAAGATATGTGAGATTTTCACTTTTAATGAATTTTAAAAATTACAAAAATAATAAGATCGCATTACAGAATACTTGGAAAAAACAAAAAGGAGCCATTTCTAATTTTTTGTCTACGTAGTTTTTTACATAGGTGTACTCATACAGTATATACTCCCTTCTAACTTCCTCCTCGGCTTTCCTTTGGAATCTTCTTTGTTAGTATTTTTCAACAGGTACATATTGCCCATATAATAATTTATTACTTCTCTAATAATAGCCTTTAAGCTAATTCCTAATGTACTATATAATTTTGATACGAATATCTTGTTATATGAATTAGCGTCGTACATAAGGTGTTTTTTGGGGCAAGAGTTCTAGATGTGATCTTTCTGGGTCCCAGGGTTGTAAAGCCTTCTATGACAGCATTTTACTCTTAGGCGAGTAACACAGTCTCCATTTCACCAAAGCTGTGAAGTTCCTGAGTGTAGGCCTCAAGTGGCCTTGCAGCCTCGACCCTCCCCCTCATGTAAAACCACCATCCTGGGAGGAAAGACCATGTAGAGAGAGACCAGCCAACCTTCAGAACCACACAGCCAACCCTCAGGATTTATTTACTTAAAATGGCCAGATAAATTTTGTGCTTGGATTACAGCAATTCCAGATTTAATATCTAAACATAATGACCTTATCTCAGAAAAGTTTGAGTTATCATACCTTCAAGGATATTACAGAAATGCCCGGGCATCTTTCTCATTAAGTAAATCATACGCAATTTGTGTAGAGAAGGGTGTAGAGGCCTCGTCGGCACTGGAAGCCTGCAGTTGCTTTGGCTGTGTAGACCTACTACTGCCCTGAAAGCTGGCTGGAAGAAAAATGGGTCTTTGCTCAGCATTTATAAATAACTTCACTGAAGGGACATGAAAACGAAATAAATAATAGCAAAATGAGACCTCAGTAGTAAATGAATTTGAGATTATTCTGGAGAGGACCTCCGGCAGGATGGAGACACCGTGGGCC
Source organism: Herpailurus yagouaroundi (assembly GCF_014898765.1). NCBI lineage: Eukaryota > Metazoa > Chordata > Mammalia > Carnivora > Felidae > Herpailurus > Herpailurus yagouaroundi. The sequence goes on from NW_024412430.1 coordinate 6,315,254, forward strand.
TCGGAATCAGACAGACTCTCCCCAGAATTCCAGTTTTTCTACTCAGCCCGTGACTCTGGGCAAGTTTTGACCTTTTTTGGCTCAGTTATTGTATAGAATGATGGTTAATAATGTCTTAAATAAAAATAAGGTATATAACAAAGTACCCAGCCCACAGTGAGTGCCCAATAAGTAGCCATTTCTTCCCTCCTTTATTCATGGCACACATTGATAATGTAAAGAATATCTCAGAAGGAATACTTAAAATATATTAAGTCAAAATGCTTTTAGGGGCACTTGGGTGGCTCAGTTGGTTAAACGGCTGACTTCGGCTCAGGTCATGATCTCACGGTCCGTGAGTTCAAGCCCCATGTTGGGCTCTGTGCCGACAGCTCGGAGCCTTGAGACTGCTTTGGATTCTCTCTCTGCCCCACTCCTACTTGTGCTCTGTCTCTCTTTCAAAAATAAACACTAAAAAATAAATTTAAAAAAATGCTTTTAAAAGACTCTCATTATTTATTTATTTGAGAGAGTGCCCAGGCACGAGCAAGGGAGGGGCAGGGGGAGAGAGAATCTTAAGCAGGCTCCACGCCCAACCCATAGCTCCATCCCACATCCATGAGATTGTGACCTGAGCCAAAATCAAGAGTTGGATACTTAACCGACTGAGCCACCCAGGTGCCCCTAAAAGGCTCTCGTTTTAGTTCAAGGGATTACATACATAGGATTTTTATAACTTTCTGTGAGGTTCTATTCACTTAGAAATAAGTTGAAAAGAAAAAAGGCAGCGCTATATAAATGAGTCAGGTGTGGAGGGTTCAGTTAGTTGGTTTCTTCCACTTAAACCACATATTTTCTGTCTTTCAGTTTTCTCCCCTAAAATGCAATAGTGAAATTCCTTAAGCTACCAGAATACTTGTTCCATGGATGAGCAGCTGTGGCTCCCCTTTCAGGGAAAACATAACAGGTTGAGTAGTGGGTTTGGGGTTTTTTGTTTTTTCTTCCAAGTAACTTAATCAAGAGGAAAGGATTAAAGGTTAAAATGTTAGTAATGGTAGACATTTCCTGTCAAATAAATATATTCTTGGTTCTGATATATGCAAGTAATAAAAACCAATCTCTGACTCATACAGTTCGTTATCCAACTAAATTTTTAATGAACGCTCATTATGTTCAAGGTGTATGTAAAAAAGAAAAGAAAACAAAACAAAACAGTAGATCTTTACAGCCCCATAGACCTGTGTTCAAATTTTCATTGGCCTCACACCTTACAAGTTGAGAAACCGGTGAGACTCACAGTGAAGATTTCTGACCTTCAGTGAATCCTCACAGAGATTCTGTGTGGAAAAGAATGAGAAAATAAACTGAGTTACGCATTGCCTCACAATGAATAACCCCCAGATTTAGTGGCTTAAAATAGCATCAGATGATAATGCCACGTAATTCTGAGGGTTGGCTCGTCTCTCCACGTGGTCTTTCTTCCCAGGATGGTGGGCTAGGGTAAGGTGCCCAGGGGGTGAAGACCGAAGCTTTCAGGGCTGCTTGGGGCCTAGACTCAGGAATTTAAACCCTGTCACTGTGGCCATATTTTATTGGCCACAAGTTTAGTTTGGATTGAGGGCTGTGGAGAAGAAATGGAGCCACTGCATGGGGTGGGGTAGGGGTGGGGGCTGTCGCAGAGTCACATCGCAAAGAGGTGTGTGCTGGGATGGAAGGAGTTTGTGGTCATCGACCAGATTCAGCTGGCCCAGCAATTTGTTACAGGTGCTCAACCAGTTTTAAGACCCTTCTTATCCTCCCTCCCTCCAGTAATCATTCAGAGTTGAATGTGAAGGTGCAGCTCTGGTGGAGCTTAGGTTTTGGTGTCATCATCTATAATGCACACTTTATTTTTTATTTTTTTAAAGACTCTTTTTTTTTAATGTTTTATTTATTTTTGAGACAGAGAGAGAGAGAGCATGAGCAGGGGAGAGGCAGAGAGAGAAGCAGACACAGAATCCGAGGCAGGCTCCAGGTTCTGAGCTGTCAGCACGGAGTCTGACCAGGGCCTCTAACTCACAAACTGCGAGATCATGACCTGAGCCGAAGTTGGACGTTTAACCAACTGAGCCACCCAGGTGCCCCTGTAATACACACTTTAAAAGAGCACCCACAGCTGCTTGAAGCTACCAAAGTGGGCTGGTGCAACAACCTTGTGTGATAGGATGTCCAGTTAAATTTGAACTTCGGATAAGCACTGAATAATTTTTTAATGTAAGTTTGCCTTCCCTTGTTAACAGTTTGGCTATATTCTTCTAGAACTTTCCTGCGCATATTCCAGTCTACACATAGAAATCTTAAAAAGTGGAATGATACTTACTTTTACTAGTTGCTCTTTCCCCTTTCTATTATCTGTACATTTAGATCTAACTCATTCTTTTGAAAGCTGCATGGTGTTTCACAGCATGGACTCACCACAGTTTATTTCAATGTTCATGACGGCCGTGTGAGTTGTTAGCAATCTTTATTCATTATAGAAAGTGCTACTACATATATCCTTATATACACATCCTTGAGTATTTCTGAAGTATGAAGCCCTAAGATGGGCACTGTGATGGAAAAGGACATGCCTTCAATCAGGAATGCTAAAATGCCTTCAAAAAGGGTATCGTTTTGGGGTGCCTGTGTGGCTCAGTCGGTTAAGCATCCGACTTTGGTCATGATCTCACGGCTCGTGGGTCCAAGCCCCACATTGGGCGCTGTGCTGACAGCTCAGAGCCTGGAGCCTGCTTAGGATTCTGTGTCTCCATCTCTCTCTCTGCGCCTCCCCTGATCATGCTCTGTCTCTGTCTCTCTCAAAAGTAGATGAACATTAAAAAAAAATTTTTTTTTTAAAAGGGCATTGTTTTAAACTTTCACAAAAAGTATTTTAGGGTTCCTATTTCACCTTGCCAGCCATTAATAATTTAATCTTTGGTTATGTAATAGGAGAAATAATCCATGTTCATAGCAAATAGAGAAATAAATTGGGAGCAGATTCCCTTTAGAAGCACTGAATAAGAGAGAAATTTATCCAGTAAGCAGAAGAAAATAGATTACTTCCTTTCAAAAGGAAATTTGGGGCACCTGGGTGGCTCAGTCAGTTGAGCATCCGACTGTCAGTTTTGGCTTAGGTCATGAACTAACGGTCATGAGGTTGAGCCCCGTGTTGGACTCTGTGCTGACAGTGTGGAGCCTGCTTGGGATTCTCTTTCTCCCTTTCTCTCTCTGCTCCTCCCCCATGCGCATGCTCTATCGAAATAAGCAAACGCTTTAAAAATAGGAAATTTGATTTGTAGCCGTTTGGGAAAATAAATGCGTGAAATTCAAACTCAAACCCTTGGTTTTGAATAGAAACGTCTAAAAACAGAGACAGTTACACAGGAATGGACTAGGAGAGCTGAATTTCATCCTTCATTACTGGCCATACACCTTCATCTGACTTCTTCAATTCATAACCCATTCCTTTAAACTTTCCCCACTTGTGGAACACCACACAGTAGGCTTATCATAGTTTCCACTACCCCCTTCAGAATACCATGGCATTTGTTTTGTTTCCTTTATGCTTCGGAAAGGAAAGTGGTGACCACAAACTAGAGGTGATCATATGCCCTGATGCATTGGGCAAGAGGTTTCCCATGGTGGTGTCTCTTCTTGGTGTAAAGGCACAGAGTTTGTTTTTTTTTTTTCCCCCTCATTTTCTCCCCATTGGCTGTCCAGAGAGGCTGGGAAGTATTACTGTGCAAAAACCCCAACAACCCTCACTCCTGTCCAAATAAAGGAAACCCAACCAAAACAATTCCAAGCCTGAAGCAATTCTCTTCAAGAGAAGAACACATATCTTAGAAGCTACCCCTTAGTGGCTTCCAATTACCGGGACTCATTAAGATCTTCACACATTAAAAAAAAAAAAAAATGTTGTCATACCCATTTTTCTCTGCGGAAAAATCAGCTGTTCCTTTCCATTCTGAAATCTCATATTGACTTTAAACCCATGTTGGGTCAGGAATCAAACATTTACAAGGTCTAGGATAAAAAAGGGAGGTCTGACAAAGCCGAAGACATAGGAGTTAAGAATGGGCAAAAGAAGAAAAGTCTAAGGGAGGGCAACAAATGAGAAAATACAACGCTGTTTCTGTTGACGAGGGTTACCAATGGTGCCCCAGGTACTGTTTCATTTTTTATTGTTCCTCCTCCTACAAACTCAAACTCCTTGCAGACTGGACAATGTCTTATTCATCTTTGTTTTCCCAACACCCAGCAGGATACCTGACAAACAGTCTGTGTTCAGGAAATATTTTTTGGCCTGAATCACAAGCCACACTAGACTACTAATGAACATTCTAAAGTTTAAATTTCATAGCTAGTCTCTGGGCATAGGTATATTTATGGCCAGAAGACTTCTATAGATAAGCCTTTAAGTTGATCAAGGTGCTTGTAAAAGATGCAGATTCCCTGGCCCCACCCCAGAGATTCCAATACAAGTGGTCTGGGAGGGGTGGGTGGGGCCCTGGGAATCTGCAGTTTTCACCGATGGCTCAGGTGTTTCGGATCCAGCTTGGGAACTGAAGGCAGCTTGTAAACTAGCCCATCAGATGCCATACGCCCTGGAATTGCCCTGGTATATCCTAGTATGGCTGTGGTATTTTAGACTTTGTGCCTTGTAGCTTGATCTGAAATGAACATATAACCATACCAACATGTAAATGTACCAAAGATTAAACAAGAAGATAGTGATCACAGTGCACCAAGATTCCTAAGAACCTTGGATCTCAAATGTCCAGTCTTCTTGGCAGGTCTGCAGATTTCTGAGAGCTCCAGTCCCTAGAGACCTAACAGGGGACATACATGGAGGAACACCAATCAAGACATGCTTAACTGCCTTAAGTGGGAGCTTCTGAACCTGTTAACTGCTTACAGATCATTAACAGTTTGAAGGAGATGGGTCAAGGAGAGGAAAGATTGAATGTGTTAATAGGAAAACAAAATGTTACTACACATATGAGAGGTTCAAGTTTTCTAATAAACAAAGAAATGTTTGTTAAAACCACCCTGAGAAATGGGGGGGAACCCATGTCTGCAAATGTGAGCTCCCTGGGCAGAAATTCAGAATGGACTAAAATGGTAGGCGCCCCTAATCTGAAGTCAATAATCAGGGATGAATAGCTAGCATTGTTAATTACAACACTTGTAATTAATTACAAGTGAGAATGACTTCTGCCAGCATACTGGGATCCACTCATAGTCACAGACCCAGCCTTAATCAAGACTCCTAGCTAGGAGAATGCACTGAAAATACACCGAAACCAGGAAAGCATTTGTATTGGCCCTTTGTGGATTTCTTTTGCTCAGTAGAACCTCTGAGGAAGGTGGGTTTATTTGCTGTCATTCCCACGGCATAGATAAGTAAACTCAGGTGCCAGGGGGTCCCTTGGCATACCCACTAACTCCTCCATAGTAAAAGTGCTATAAGGGTAAATGTCTCGTGTCCTCCCCCCACCACAGTGACTCAACAAGAACAATGCAATACCACAAATCTGTCTGTTGTTGAACATTCCATTTGACCCTCACTATACTCTTTTCATTTAGGTAAGGTCGACACACATCTTTTCTACACAGGCGGTAACTGAGGGGAAAAAGTATCATGACAAATCTACAGGGCTGTAAAAGGCAGCGAGTGGAGGTGGAGCCCAGATCTGACTCCACAAGTCAGAAGCTCAGATAAGGCTTTGCTAGCGGGGCCTGCAAGGCAAGGATGAAAGCCCGACGGGCTGTGGAGCGCTCACAGGTAGGCAGGGCAGCCCAGGCTTGGTGGGGCAAAAGAGCCTTAGGCCACTCACCTGATCTGCACCCAGGGCCCTCGGTGGCTGTGGGTGGGGCCAGTCGCAAAAGTATCTAACTCGGATCTAGAATAGCTAGGATTTACGAAATACCTGCTCTCCCTAGCCCTCGGGTCTCCACCAGAAGCTGATTATCATCTCTGAGGTTTTGGCCAATGCAGGGCACCCACTAAAGGGCTGGTCCCGCAGTCGCCAGTCCAGAAGCTGGGATGGGGCCAGCGCAGAGGTGGTGTCAGAGCGGAAACCTAACGGGGCACGGGGTTCAGCTTAGGGCGGTAGGGACGCGTTCTCTGGTTCCGCTCGGGGCCGGTGGCAGAGGAGACCGGACGTGGCGTGAGCCGGACGCAGGGAGGAGAGAAGGCGCAGCTCGGAGCGGCCGGGGGGCACGTCTGGCCGGCGGCGATCCGGCCCAGCCGGGCGCCGCGGTTCCCGGAGCCCGCGGAAGAAGTGCCCAGGTGCTCTGTGCGCCCCTGCGCGACCCCGTGCGGGAGTCCGGGAGCGATGAGAGTGCAGGTCAAGGTAAACTCGGGCCCCCGACCTCGCGCCGCCGGGATCGCGGTCTGGGGCCTTGCGGACCGGCTCCTCTCCACTCCTGGCCAGCAGCGGGGCTGGAATTCTGGGGGCTTGGAGAGGGAGGGCGCCCGCAGCCGCTGGGGACCCTTGGGAAAGAAGTGCGCTTGGGGACCTAGGGAGAGGAGTGGAGACCTTGGTCTCGTCAGGCAGCCAGACCTCAAGGTGGCTATCACTTACCTTCTTTGTCCGGACTGGTGCACACTGTGTGTGAACACATAACGTCTACTGAGCGCATCGTGTTTCATTCGTTTCGGTACAGACTGGTTGTTAGGAGCACTGTCTTTGGAGCCAGATCACCTGAATTAGCGTATCAGCTCCGCCACTAACTAGGATCCTGAGCAAGTTACTCAATCTGTGTGCTTCTGTCTCCTCATCTGGAAAATGACATGATAATGTTTATAATTTGAAGATTAAATGAGCTGCTTCATATGCCACGCACTTAGAAAATAACGCCCAACGCACTTAGCCGGTTGCAAAACTTTGCAATTGTTAATCACCTCATCTTGGCAGTAACCCTATGAGGTTTATCGTCACCCCTCCCCCCACCCCACCCTAACTCACTGGTTTACAGGTGAGAAAAATGAGGGAGGAAAACAGCTTTAAACCCAGGGCGGTGCTTTACAACACTAAGAATACAAGTATTCTATCTACACAAAGGATTTTGATCATTTGCTCTAGGGAGAAGGTGGGGTCACCCCTCACTGCCAGGGTGGGAACCAAGTTCTTTAATTTCTTTCTCCTGGTATACAAATGTTGATGTTCATTTTTCATCTGCCTTGGATTCTTCCACGACTGACAAAGTGTTAAGTGTTCTGATGAGACTGACATCTGAGTTTGTAAGAATCTGGCCATTTCTTACCCCCGCCCCTTCCCCCCTCCCCCCCCCCCCCCCAGTTTCCTCCTCCCCAACCTTCCAGGGCTTGGAAATCATTTGAGATGGGACTCAGCATCAGCCTCATTTTGGGGGCCAAAATTAAAGACTAGTAGTCTAGTATTAAACTTGCCTCGATAGACAAGGCTATGAATAGGACTTTGAACTGATTGTATCCTGGAGAGGGAAAAGACCCATACAGCACACTGGTGATTTGGAACAAATTTTGGTCATATCTTGACTATTTACAATTTTCTATCATGGCTCATGCTTTTGGCAAGACATCCATGCCCGAACTGTCAAGGTTTGGTAAATATTGGACCTGAAGTATGTCTTGCCTCCTTTTGTTTCTCAATAGATTTTTGGTCATGGGTAATTCCGTACAGGCTGAAGAGCCCAAACACTCTTAGAGGGACTTTCGTTACACTTCTGTAGAACCGTCCAGTGTTGGAACTCAAAGCATCCATCCTACCTGTAACTCAGTTATTCCTTTGTGTGCCATTAGAAACCAACATGGCAACTATTTCCTGTTAAAAAAATTGGGGCACCTGGGTGGCTCAGTCACTTAAGCATCCGACTGACTGTTGATTTCAGCTTAGGTCATGATCTCATAGGTTGTGAGATCAAGTCCCACATCGGGCTCCCTGCTGGGCATAGAGCCTGCTTAAGATTCTTAAGATTCTCTGTCTCTCTCTCCCTCCCTCTCTCTCTCCCTCCCTCTCTCTCTCTCCCTCCCTCTCTCTCTCCCTCTGCCCGCACCCCCCTCCCCACTGCCACTCTCTTTCTCTCTATCTCTATCTCAAAAAAATCATTGTGAAGTAAGATATTCCAGTGTGGGTCCCAGTTGTGTTTTTTTTTTTTCTTTTTTGCCTCTTAATTTTATTGAAGTTGTGTATACACATAGTTCAGAGTCAAATAATTCCATAAGGTTTGTTATTAAAAATAGCAGCCCCCCCCCATCATTTCCTGCTTTTCAGAAAGAGCATTTCATGTTCATTGCTTTTAGCTTGTTAGTACTTACTCATGCCCTAAATAATACCTATGTTGCTCTTTCTTGATTTTTCGGGTGTAGTCATCATGCATTATCTTTCCAGGTGGAGTATGAGAATTTAGATTTCTTTTGCATTCCTGCAACTACCAGTCACATGCATCCTTCCCGTTCTTTCCACCATAATTTTTAGTTAGGTCAGTATTTAGTACAGTCTAAATACTGTAAGAAGGCATAGAATTATGCCTTCTTACACACTGTTAAAAGCTGAATTATGTACTATATGATCACTCCTCCTTTCTGACTTTTGTTTCCCCCCAGAGTTGTCTTTCTGTGTTTCCAGAATTTTCTATGGTGTTTTCAATAATTTAACCGACAAGTTCTTTGCCAGTTACTTAAATCTTCTCTTAAGATGATCCCATTTTAGCCCCTATTTCAACCAATTTTATCTCAAGTCCAGCTTTCTGACCTGATTTACCAGCCCAGACCGGTTGCTCATGATGTTGGATGCACAGCTGTTACTTTGGGGTCTGCCTTCAGCAGCATGAAGGAGGAAAACAGCTTTAAACCCAGGGCGGTGCTTTACAACACTAAGAATTTGCCTCTGTCATGATGGGTCTTATTTCTTCTATCCCATGTCTTCTTGATTTTTTCTACCATTTTGTTGGAGCACTCATTCCAGTAGCTCTCTGAGAAAGGGTACACATAAAGTGAACTGAACTGATGTATTTTTAAAAAACATTTTTTTTAATGTTTACTTATTTTTGAGGGTGACAGAGACAGAATGTGAGTGGGTTGGGGCAGAGAGAGAGGGAGGCACATAATCCGAAGCAGGCTCCAGGCTCCGAGCTGTCGGCATAGAGCCTGACGTGGGGCTTGAACTCATGAGCCGTAAGATCATGACCTCAGCTGAAGTCTGATGCTCAACCAACTGAGCCACCCAGGCGGCCCCTGAACTGATGTATTTTTAATGACAAATTATCCTTTCAGATTTTTTGCCCTCAAAAAAAATTCCACTAACAATGCAAAAATAATTTCTTGTGGTAAATAATTTAAACAGTACCAATAGAAATTCAAACAGGGAGCCTGGGTGGCTCAGTCGGTTAAGTGTCCGACTTCGGCTCAAGTCATGATCTCGCGGTTCGTGAATTCAAGCCCCGCATCGGGCTCTGTGCTGACAGCTCAGGGCCTGGACCCTGCTTCGGATTCTGTGTCTCCCTCTCTCTCTGCCCTTTCCCTGCTCACGCTCTCTTTCTCTTTCTCTCTCTCAAAAGTAAATAAATGTTAAAAAAGAAGAAATTCAAACAGAAGTTTCTTTTTCTATCCCTCAACCTCATCTCTCTCTATTCAGAGGCATTCCGACTGTTGGATTTGGAGCATTGAGTCATTTTTCTGGATTCATTCAGTCAACAGATATTTATAAATTTATGAGTGCCAACCATGTGCTGAGACCCGTTCCAGAACCTGGAAATATACAGTGAACAAAACTTATTTTTGAGCTGGAGAGGAATGGTGTGATGTTTCTTGCTGCTGGAATTTAGCTCCACTGCCACTTGGGTTAGCTTGTTGTTCTTTTCCTGGAATACGAACATGGCATAGTCAAGGCTGTGTCTGTCTCTGCCTGTCTCTCTTGTGCATATAAAATCATGACAGTTATAAATTGAACTTCATAACCTGTGTGTCACCAGAGCAACATCATCATACTCCTGAGATATAGAGATAGATTTTCTGAATGGGTAAACAGAATGTGGTGTGTTTACACACACACACACACACACACACACACACACACACACACACTGGAATATTTAGCCTTAAAAAGGAAAAAAAAAATCTGACACCTGCTAAAACATGGATGAACCTTGAAGATGTTATGCTAATTAAAATAGGCAGTCATAAGAAGATAAAGACAAATTATTATATGATTCCACTTATATAATGTATATAAACTAGTCCAGTTCAAAGAAAGGAAAAGTGGACTGGAGGTTGTCAGAGGCTGGGGGAAGAGGGAAATGAGTTATTTAACGGGTGTAAAGGTTCAGTTTTACAGGATGAAAAGTTCTGGAGATTGGTTGCACAAATATGTGACTATATTTAATAATACTAAACCACACACTTAAAAATAGTTAAGATGGCAAATTCCACATGATACGTATTTTACCACAATTAAACAAAAAAAAATAGATTTTCACATAAACCCCATAATGGAGTTCATCCTATCATTTGATTAGGGTGACTGAACCTAGTTGTAGTTGGGTTCAGCTGCTGCCTGGGATCCCCGGCTTTCTAGGGCATGCGAGGGGATGGCCATGGATTGCCCTGGGGACTTTCTTTTGATGCGCTTAGCACCAGAATGTTTGGCAGGTCGCCTTGTTGGGGTGGCCTAATGCTGCTTTCCTTTTCTTTCCGTGGTGGTTCCATATCTCTGAGGAAGAGGTCGTCAGTTATTTATAGTACAGATAAACTCTTGAGACTATCTCAGAGTGCCGTGACCAGTTACGCAATAGGGAGCAGTGACAAGTGGTAGTTTTGTTTGGCTTGGAGGTTGCGTTCTTTTTCTGAGTTTGTAAGCATGTGCCTCTTGAGGGCCTCCTGATGCATTTTGATTGGAAACGAAGAAGTTTACTTGGTAGCACAGGCAGGTGCCTTCCCTGCATTTTTCCTGCCAGCGTTTGCTTTGCAGCCCTCTGTGGAGTGATTCTGTGCTATGCTGGCTCTGGTTCTTGAAACACTAGGAATGGGTAAAGGTCAGGTATTCCAGAACCGCAACGGTGCTATACATGTTGACTAGAGAGATCAGCCTGGCGGATTTGATCATGATCTATTCTCCTTTTCTCTAAACTACGTATGGCCATCATACAGAAGTTTCTTCCAGGCAAACTCCAAGCCTACTGGAATGAATGAGTATGGGCAACCAAGGTTCTCTCCTCACTTTGCAGATTGCGGATTCAAAGTTTCTTACAATGGTCATTTTTGATGTGAGCAGACCATCTGGTCCAGGGTCTGTCTGTCAGAAACTTGGCCTTTCCGTAACAGGTGTGTGCGGTGACCTTGGAGAATATATGCTTTCTTGGGATTTTATTTCTCTGCAAGATTAGCATACTTTTTATCTTCCCTAGTATTGGAGTGTGTTGGGATATAGGCCAGGAGGGGCCCCTCAAATTGCCCACACCAACTAAAGATACTTAGAGCCAGGCAAAACTTTCCTTGTGATTAGATCACAGAGCCTGATAGCGCCATTTTGGAATGTCTGGCATGTTCTTGATCACTGATTTTCCTTAGTTGTAATCAAAAAAGGAACATAATGCGGTAATTAAGTCTCTAGAAGTATCAGCAGGAAGGTGAGAAGAGTAATAAAAGGAATAGTTGGAAAAGGTAGTTTTACTGCTGGCTGCATGCCCTTGTGCCTTAGGCAAGCTTACCTCAGTTTCCTTACCTATAAAGCAAATAGCTACCATTCACTGGCCACCTCCTTCTAAGAGCTATGAATGTGCTTTGAGGCAGAAATTCCTCTGAAAATGCAATGAAAGCAATAGATCAGGAGCTCCAAAACTCAAACTCAAAACCAGGCCTACTGGGACTCAGGTTTACTGAGCCCTGACTAAAAATGGCTGCCCACCATTGGCCCCAACTGTCACCAAGCTGCAATGCAAGCTTAGTATTGCCAGATTCTGCTTTGCTCCCCGCCCCCCTCCTTGTTATATAAGAACAGATGTACAGATTCTTTTTTTTTTTTTATGTTTATTTTGAGAGAAAGAGAGCCCATGTGCACGCACATGTGCTTGAGTGGGGAAAGGGCAGAGAGAGAGGGAGAGAGAATCCTAAGCAGCCTCCACGCTGTCAGTGCAGAGCTCAACTTGGAGCTGATCCCACCTATGAGAGATCCTGATGGCAAGATCATGACCCCAGCCGAAATCGAGTTGGACGTCCAACTGACCGAGCCACCCAGGTGCCCCAGATTCTTTCTTGAGTGTAAAACCTCTTGATTTCTACATTTTGGTAGTTGCTTGTGAAGATTTTTGAAGAAATTTTATTGGTTGGATGACACATATTTGTGGTTTGCTTTCTGCCTGTAGGGCTGTTATTTATATGAACACAGTAGTCCCTTCTTAATCTATGGTTCTGTTTTCTACGGTTTCATTCAACCACAGTCTGGAAGCAGATGATCCTCCTTCAACAGCTCCTCACAAGGTCAGGTAGCATCACACTACGTCACTGGCCTACGTCATTCACCTCCCTTCATCTCTTCACACAGGTATTTTATTATCTCACGTCATCGTCATAAGGATGAGTACAATACAAGGTGTTCGGAGGCAGAGAGAGATCCCATTTACATAATTTATTGTAATTGTTTATCATTGTGCCTAATTTATAAATTAAACTTTATCATAGGTATGTGTATGTAGGAAAAAAATGTAGCATACCTGGTGCTCAATACTATCCACTCTTTCATGCATCCAGGATCCTCCATGGATAAAGAGGGACCATTGTACTTTTCTGTGATGGGTCAGTCTTTCTGCCTGTGCTGCTCCCCACTGAGAAACTTTTGAGTAATTCACATATTACTTTATTTATTTAATTTATGTATTTATAAGTAGTCTCTATGCCCAATGTGGGGCTCGAACTCACAACCCTAAGATCAGGAGTTGCACGCTCTACCAACCGAGCCAGGAAGGCACCCCCAATTCACCTATTCAAAGTATACAATTTAACGGCTTTTAGTATATTCACAGAATTGTACATCTAATCACCACAGTCAATTTTAGAACATATTTATCATCCCTAAAAGAAACCCCACACCCCTTAGCTGTTAACCCCCAGTCCCTCTATCCCCACCAGCCCTAGACAACCCACTGATCTACTTTCTGCCACTATAGATCTGCCTGTTCTGGGCATTTTATATAATGCAGGAATATAATGCAGGAATACTGTATGTATTCCTTTTTGTCCGGTTTCTTTCCTTTATTGTAAGGTTTTCAAAGTTCATCCATGTAGCATGTATCACTACTTCATTTTTTTTTTTTTTCTGTATTGCTGAATAATATTCCATTGTATGGATATAGCACATTTGTCCATTCAACAGTTGATGGACAGTTGGGTTGCTTTTGATTTTTGGCCATTATGAACAATGGTGCGGTGAACATTTGTATACAGGTTTTCGTGTGGACATGTATTTTCATTTCTTTTGGTGGGCATCTAGAAGTGGACTTGGTAATTCTACGTTTAGCCTTTTGAGGAAGTGTCAGACTGGCTTCCAAAGAGACCATGCCATTTTACATTCTCCCCAGCAATACATATGATAGTTTCAACTCGCCAACACTTTGTTTGTCTTCTTGATCATAGTCGTCCTAGTGGGTGTGAAGAGGTATCTGTTGTGGTTTAGAGTTGCGTTTCCCTAATGACTAATGATGCTGAGGCTTTTCATGTGTTTATTGGCCATTTGTATGTCTTCTTTGGAGAACTGTCTGTTCAGATCCTTTGTATGGCACTTATTTTTGATCCAGCTCTTGAGATTTTCTCCTGGGAAATGCGCATATTCACATCCACACAAAAGGTGGTACAGGTGGACCCCCCTTATCTGCAGGAGATATATTCCAAGACCCCCCAATGAACACCTGAAACTTTGGATAGTATCAAATCCTATACATAGTGTTTTTTTCCTACATGTACGTACCTGTGATAAAGTTTTACTTATAAACGAGGTCTAGTAAGAGATGACATCTCTAGTAAGAGATGACTCTCAACAGCTAATAATAAACAATTGTAACAATATACTCTAATAAAAGTTATGCGAATGTGATCTCTCTCCAAATATCTTATTGTACTGTACTCCCCCTTCTTGTGATGATATGAGATGAAGGGAAATGAATGATACGGGCATTGTGACATTGTGTTGGGCTCCTATTGACCTTCTGATGATCTGTTAGACTGCGATTGACTGCAGGTAACTGAAACCATGGACAAAGAAGGACTGCTGTGCACAGTTTCTAGGGGTTCATGACCCTCTTGATATTTCTCTACGGATCTGACGGTACCCATAGAAAACATGCTATGTAGCAGGGGTTTTTCTGGGCATTTCATATGCTTGCTCTTACTCATATTATCTACTAGGGACCTTGTGGGATTCATGTGAGGATTAGATGTTCAGGCAAGTGATTTGTGAACCATAAATCACTATCCAACTTCAGGGGTTGCTGTAGGCCTATGAACTCCGTAGGTAAGTGATAGTGAGGTGGATGGAGTTGTTAAGGCCATGAGCTGGAGTCAGACTGCCCATTTTGGATCCTAGTGTCACTTTTATGAGCCATTGTGTTTTGGGGCAATCATTCAGTGTCTCCGACTCAGTGTTTTCATTTGTAAAGTGGAAATAACAACTGACCTACTTCCCACATCTTCTTGGGAAGTTAACATAAAGTGCTTCCTATTGTGCAGGTGGGCACATAGAAAGTGCTGAATAAATTATTCAGCTGATGCTGTGGACTGGGTGTTTGTGTCTCCCCAAATTGGTATGTTAATGTCCTAACCTCCTCCTATGTGATAGTATTTGGAGGTGGAGCCTTCTGGAGGTAATTAGAACTTCAGGGTGGAGGCTTCATGACTGGGATTGGTACCCTTATCAGAAGACACATAAAAGAGATGATCTCTGTCTGCCATGTGAGAATACAGTGAGAAGGTGACCACTGTCAACCAGGAAGATGGCTCTCACCAGAACGTGGCCATGTGGGCACCCTGATCTTGGATTTCCATTCTCTAGAACTGTGAAAAATCAACATTTGTTGTATAAACCACCCAGTGTATGGTGTTCTGTTTATGGTAGCCCAAATTGACTAAGATACCTGCTTTTTAAATATCTCACAAAAGGAACCAGGCATATTATCTTATAGTGGAGCAGGTTGGTCTTGGAATATGGAAATATCTTTCTTCCTTCTGGGGAAAATAGATGTCCTCCATTGATATTTTAAAGAATCAAGAGGTTTTGGGGCGCCTGGGTGGCACAGTTGGTTAAGCGTCCGACTTCAGCCAGGTCACGATCTCGCGGTCCGTGAGTTCGAGCCCCGCGTCGGGCTCTGGGCTGATGGCTCAGAGCCTGGAGCCTGTTTCCGATTCTGTGTCTCCCTCTCTCTCTCTGTCCCTCCCCTGTTCATGCTCTGTCTCTCTCTATCCCAAAAATAAATAAACGTTGAAAAAAAAATTAAAAAAAAAAAGAAGAGGTTTTATAAATTAAATCTTATAATCTTGTGAAAGAGAATTTTACTCCCAGAAGAATTTTGAGTCCTTAAGGTACTTTATAGATCCTATAGTCCTTACTCCTCTCCAAATTGTGTCCCCACTGTCAGTGTTTGCTATAAAGTGATTTTATTTTATTTTATTTTTATTTATTTTTAAAAAATTTTTTTCGTAACATTTATTTATTTATGAGAGACAGAGAGAGGCAAAATAGGAGCAGGGGAGGGGCAGAGAGAGAGGGAGACACAGAATGCGAAGCAGGCTGCAAGCTCCGAGCTGTCAGCACAGAGCCCGATGCAGGCCCGAACTCACAAATTGCAAGATCATGACCTGAGCCGAAGTCAGACGCTCAACCAACTGAACCACCCAAGTGCCCCTATAAAGTAATTTAAAAAAACAAAACAAAGCACCACCTCACCCACCCCACCCTCCTCCTAATCTTTGTCCTTACCTGGCCTAGAGGAACTCAGGATTCCAGCCAGGCAGTTTTGCTCTGTGATAGGAAGTTCAAGCAAGTAGATATTGTTGGATTAAAACAGAAAAGAGGGTCCAAAGTCTTAAGATTTAAGCTTTCCATCTATCTATCTATCTTTCTATCTATCTATCTATCTATCTATCTATCTATCTATCTATTGTAATGTTTATTTTTGAGAGACACAGAGCATGAGCCGGGGAGGGGCAGAGAGAGAGGGAGACAGAGAATCTGAAGCAGGCTCCAGGCTCTGAGCTGTCAGGGCAGAGCCCAATGTGGGGCTTGAACTCACAAACCTTGAGATCATGACCTGAGCTGAAATGGATCACTTAACTGACTGAGCCACCCAGGTGCCCCTATGCTGTGGGGTCTTCTTGATGTCAGAGTCTATCTTCCAGTTTAGTTGAAGGAAAACCTCTGTAAGTAAGGTCCAGTGTACCAGAGAGTCTCGGGAGTTACTGGGATTCCAGTGTTTTAGGAGTTTTGTTCTCTGATCTACAGACAGCCCTGTGGGGGGGGGGGGCGCCGGGGAGGGGGGGGGCCGCAGGGGGCTTGGGTTTTGTTAAAGAAAATTTTTTCATAACACTTGTTAAAGACAGCAAGAAAGACTATTCAACGGGGGTTTTGCAGTAGGGCTGAGAGATGGGGCTCAACTTTGAGTACAGTAAGTGGAGATTTATATTACGTGTGTGTGTGTGTGTGTGTGTGTGTGTGTGTGTGTGTGTGTATTTATATATTTATAGCCTAGGAGAGGGGTGGAGGTCAGGTCAGGGGAGGGAAACAAATTACAAGAGAAAAGATCACAGCCAGAAGGATTCTTGCTAGACCACCTCAACAGGATTCTTGCTGAAGGCAGGCCGGGTGATCAGATATCAAGGGTGGGGGATTTTCACTAACTGACTCAGCAGGTTCTTGCGAAAATGAACTAGATGGGTCAAGAACAGAGCCCAAAGTTGGGGCCTCGTCAGAAAAAGGACTCAAGTCAAAAATAGCCTGAATCAAATTTCGTCAAGGAGAGAGTCTTGGTCAGCTTGAGACATGAGGTGGCGAAAGTGGAATGTTCCTCTTTGTATAATACAACCTATTGCATTATATAAATACTGTTAGCATTTGAGTGACACATTTCTTAGAAAAGCTGCCTTTCTTTTGTTTAATCCTTCTTTTACAATTGCCTTTTTGAGTCATTTCAGGGTCTTTTCCTTATGGATATATTTCTTTTCATCTTAATAGCAGAAGAAATTAAATATAGAAGAAACATCCTAATAACGAAAACTCAGTAAAATGGGAATCTCCTCTGTAGTTTGGCTTCTCAATGATCTAGAGAAAGGCATTGTGTGGTAGTTATGTTCCCCTTTCCTTCCTGAATTGCACTGAAAGAACAGTCAGTTTCTAAACAACACTGGAACTTTGAAAATCAAGTGTAACAGCCAGAAACAGAAGCTGGGAAACTTTATTCTAGCAAATGAGATTTCTCATCTGCCAGCCTCTGTTACTCACAGGATTCTTGGTATCCCACTGACTTGTGATTCTCGGCTTCCTGGACCACACTCATTTTATTAAGACACCTTTTTCCCTTTGGAATTTTAGTGGAATTGGTTATTCTGGATGTGAATTCTTTTCTTCTGAAACAACAACAACAACAAACCCAAAACTGAAAAAACTAACACTGATTTGTACCTTACCTGAAATCATTTAGCTTCAATTCAGATAAAAAAAATCTTAAAGATTTGTATCTTTTAAATTAAACATCTCAAAGATATTTTTAAAATTTATTTATTTATTTATTTATTTATTTATTTATTTATTTATTTATTTATTTTTAAAGGTGTTTTTTAGAAAGTAAGTTGAAAATCTTAGATGAAGACAAAAATCTTACATTAAAATATATGATTTTGGGGAGGGAACATTCTTTTTTTTTTTTTTTTCAACGTTTATTTATTTTTGGGACAGAGAGAGACAGAGCATGAACGGGCGAGGGGCAGAGAGAGAGGGAGACACAGAATCGGAAACAGGCTCCAGGCTCTGAGCCATCAGCCCAGAGCCCGACGCGGGGCTCGAACTCGCGGACCGTGAGATCGTGACCTGGTTGAAGTCGGACGCTTAACCGACTGTGCCACCCAGGCACCCCGGGGAGGGAACATTCTTAATTGAGAGCTGTTAGAAATCTCTTGGAAAAGAATCTCCCAAAAGTTTACCCTGTGCAAACGAGTGTCTATTTCCCTCAGAGATGATTCTTGGTCAAATATATTTAGGAGAATAATGGATAATAATGGATTTATCTTTTCTTGAGAATCACACTATTTGCATGTATTTATAGAGCCACAAAATATTTTCTTTTCCTCCCATATACTACCTTTGGTCCCCAGGATATACTTAAGGAACTCTGGTAGAATGCTCAAATGTGTACCCAGAACTCAGGTAACCCCTGGAGATACTACAATGAACAAGGCAGTTCCCTATGTTCCAGAGCTGAGTGTAGTCAGTCTAAATAGGTCATGATTATACAGTGCCTGGGGGTAAGCACAGAAGGATCAGAGGCACATGGAAGGAGATCTTGATTCAGAGATTCAGAAAAAGAGTTTCCAAGAAGGTTTTCATGATGTCTATCTTGGTGGAGAAAGGAGGGGAGTAGAGACTATCCTAGGAAGAGAAGGGCATGGAGGGAACAGGAGGTGAATTCAGAGAATACAAAGTTGTTTAGTATATTTAGAATATAGAAATTGAAGTAGAGAGAGGCAAGGGATGAGATGAGAGAGGGAGCATCTCAGATGTGGTAGGCAGTGGGCGGTACACCTGGTGATGGACTTCTAAACTATCCTGATGACATCAGGGGAACCCCTGAAAGTTTTAAGGTGAGAATGACATGTTTACCTTTTCACTTTAAGATTATAGGCTTTACTGCAGAGAATGGATCGGAGAAGGGAAGTCTGGAGGCAGAAAAACCAGTTGGGAGGCAATCGAGTCAACAATTCATGGTGACTTCCGGATAGTGGCAATATAGATGGAGAGACATGGGCCGATGCAAGAGATGTTTAAGAAATAGAATCCATGGGGCACCTGGGTGGCGCAGTCGGTTGGGCATCCAACTTCAGCCAGGTCACGGTCTCGTGGTCCGTGAGTTCGAGCCCCGCGTCGGGCTCTGGGCTGATGGCTCAGAGCCCGGAGCCTGCTTCCGATTCTGTGTCTCCCTCTCTCTCTGCCCCTCCCCCGTTCATGCTCTGTCTCTCTCTATCCCAAAAATAAATAAACGTTGAAAAAAAAAAATTAAAAAAAAAGAAAAAGAAATAGAATCCATAGGTCTTGGTGGTTGACTGACTGGGAAGTAAGGATGGGGAAGAATTAACCGTGGTGCTCTGGTTTCAAACTTGGACACCTGGGTAAACTGGTGAGCCCTTTGGGAATACGGGTGAGGGATAGGCTTAGGTGGGGGACACAAGGGGTACAGATTTAGACAGATTAATTTGAAGTCAGATGTTTTTTTGTTAACCTTTTAAACCTGGTGAGGTAAATAGGGTGGGTTTTATTTACCCTGTTGGCTGAGTTACATACAATGAATAGACTGCCATGGGCAACCCCTGTATTGTACTTGCTTCTTCTGTTCTTTCTCTACTATGACCCATGACTTCTCAAAGAAGATGTGACTTTCATAGGTAACGGTTAGAAAACTGGTACTCTTTTCATTGAGATTCTTTGGTTGAAGTCTTCTTGTCTTTATTTGTCTTGCTGCTACTTAATATCACACGTTGGCAAAGTTCTGCCAAAGACACTTTATCACTTCTGAACACTAAAGCCATTTTGGATGCCTAAGGAGATTCTTGTTCCTCAGACAAGTACATTTTTTGGTGTTTTATTTTATTTTAGATTATTTTTAAATTGAAGCAATTTGGTCACTTCAAATATTTTTTGGAAGTTGAGTATTAATAATAAAAAATACTATAGTTCCCTAAAGCAATTAAAATGCATTATACCCAGTGTTTTTGCTAACATTTAAGAGTTATTAGTAACTCATACCTTTTGTTTATAAATTGGCACAACCTCTATGGAGGGCAACGTGACAATGTTTGAATTCACTTAGAAAGTTTTACTAGCGGGGCTCCTGGGTGGCTCAGTCGGTTTAAGTGTCCGACTTTGGCTCAGGTCCTGATCTCATGGTTTGTGAGTTCAAGCCCCACATCAGGCTCGCTGCTGTCAGCCTATCAGCTCAGAGCCTGTTTCAGATCTTTGTTCCCCCCCCCCCCCTCTGCCCCTACCCAACTTGTGCTCTTCCAATAAATAAATAAATATTAAAAACATTTTTTTGAAGAAATGTTGACATTTCTGACAGATAGATATACATGCACATGAAAGCTATGTGGTACGTATTTTAGCTAAATAAATTATGGGACTTCCATGCAAAGGAATACTGGTCAGCCCCCAAAAGAATGAAGGCAACTGTATGTGTACAAGTACATAAGGATGTCCAAGTTATTAATAAGTGAAGAAAAAGCAAGGTGAAGAACGGTGTGTGTTATATGGCTCTATTTATGTAAAAAGTTATTTTATTTTATTCTATTTTATTTTATTTTTGAGAGAGAGAGAGAGAGTGAGCATGTGAGCAGGGGAGGGGTAGAGAGAGAGAGGGACAGAGAGAAGTCCAAGCAGGCTCCACGCTTAGCTTGGTGCCTGACACGAGACTTGATCCCACGACCCTGGGATCATGACCTGAGCTGAAATCAAGAGTCAGGTGCTCAACTGACTGAGCCACTCAGGTGCTCCAGTGAAATTTTTTTAAATGAAAGTTGAGTGCCTGTTTCTAAGTGCAGCTAAAGGAATGCTCACGAACATTTTTACAGCTGGACAGTTGGATGTTGCTGTAACAACCTCTGGGGTCAATCACCCAGGAAGATAAAGATTTCTCCAGTTCGCTGATGGAGATATCTTACAGGCTAGCAAAGAAAGGACATTTACCTTGCCTTTCTCCCCTGCTTCCTTTCCTGTCATTATACCTTGCCCTGCCAGTCTGACTGCCCAGTGATCTCCAATTAATATTTACTCTTATCCTTTACACTAAATTCCTACTTGCTTAGTGTAGATGTCTGTAGACCCATATATTCTGAGGCACACATTTTTAGGTTGGTGTACTGGGGGACATCCTTGGAATATCATGCGACACGTTACTCTTTAGAGCATCCAGGGGGATCCAATTGATCTTCCCCATCTAGCTTAAGTTTGGTGAATCCTCTGTTGAGAGAGTATCTCCTATGCTTTTTGATCTATAGAACATATAGTGTATTGTGCTGTTGTATAATAGCTGGTGATAAGAAAGGGCACTATGATTGCACATGTGTATCTCCTTCCTTCCTTTTTCTCCCGTGGAAAGAGGGCCAAAGGAGAATGCTGAGATTCGCAGCCTTCAGAGTGAAATGGGCTGACTTCTGTAGCACATAGGTAATAGGGTGTTGGGCAGAATTACCTAGAAGGAAACGTTGGTCATCCTCTCCTTGCCTCTGTTGGAAGAGGATGCATTTTCTTCAAGGCCGAGCCTTCCTTCTTAGCTGTTCATACCAGTTCCTCACCTCCTCCCACCTCTCACCCCCACAGTCTCTAAAGTCATTTCCATTCTCTCTTACAACTTCTCTCTCTTTGTATTGACTTCTCTTTTATCTATAAACAAGGTCTAGGCTTTCTCAACATGAAATAAGCTTCTTTCAATTTTGTCTCTTAAACATATTGCAAGAGATCTCTGGCTCTGGTATTTGGTAGAACCTGCTCTTCCTCCATGAAAAGGTGGTAATAATTGTATCCATCACACAGATGTGGATATTACGGTAGCTAAGGCACATAAAGCACTTAGTGTGGCCTTTGACATCTAGGGAAGGCTACACTAATGATGGCTGTTGCTTGATAGGGTTCATTTAGCGGCTCTTGTTCCTAATGTTGCTTCTCCCAAGGGTGTATTACACTAGCTGCCTCCTGCTTTGCACCCCAGTTCCTACATCTCTCTCAACCTGTTCGCTGATCATGGACAAAATCGTCATTCTCCGTACTTTCTTGTCAGGATTAAACCCATCTTAGCTCTTCTTTGAATGGTCCTGCTTTTGTAATAATGCCGATTTTTTACTGAAGAGAGAAACTTTCTCCATTCTCTACTTCAGGTATCATATCACTATCCGCATTGGTAACTCTTTGTTCCTTATTCCCTGAACTCTCTGCACCATATGTTTAGTTATTTCCAGAGGTACTTGGCTCGTTCATCTTCTCTGTTCTCTGCTCCCCAGGGAACTCATGGCTTTTACCATAAGTATTCTCAGAATTCTCTGCATGTCTAAGCAGCATGGAATTCTGTCACCACTTCTCAAAACCTTTGTCATCTTTCAAGGCTTTTCCTAAGTCTCACGTCCTCCTTAAAGGTTTCCCAAATATCCATAGGCAGAGGGGTTTCTCTTTCCAATGAGTCCCATAGTCTGGTCTTGTGCCATACTTGGTATCTATTTATAAACATAGGGTTTTTTTTCCCCCCCTTTGGTGTTGGTCTTTGGGACACAGTTTTATTTATTTTTATAAGAATAATATATGCCAACCAAAGTATTTTTTTAAGTTTATTTATTTATTTTGAGCATGTGAGAGAGAATGAATGAGCCGGGGAGGGGCAGAGAGAGAGAGGGAATGAGAGACAATCCCAAGCAGGCTCTGTGCTGTCAGCTCAGAGCCCGACTTGGGGCTCAGTCCCACGAACTGTGAGATCATGATCTGAGCCAAAATCAAGAGTCAGATGCTTCACCAACTGAACCACCCAGGCAACCTCCCCACCCCCTTTTAAAATTTATTTATGAACCAAAGTATTTTTGAATGAATGAAGCTCTTATTCTTAGAGGTATTGATATTTCAAAGGAAGAATGGATAAACTGTTAGAATATATGCTACCTATGGGTTCTGAAGGGCTGATGATCCCCCATTTATCATCCTTCAGTGACATCTCTGGGATGGAGAATTTGGTAGGCTCTAAAGTCATCCCTAAGGCTAGAAATGAATACAGTCAAAGTTATCTTTCAAAAGTCCCTACATTGCTCATAAAGTATCGTACGTGAAGAGTTGATCTCTAATTGCTTTTTTTCTCTAGGTTGAAATGTTTTTTCAGCTGAGCAACAGATTAAATAGGGGATGTTGAAATACTACAGTGCAATTGGAATAAGATGCACACACTAAGACAGCATGTGGGACCTAAGACCAATAAGGAAACCGTAGATCCTGTCTCTGGCTCATGCTTGTGCCCACATGTGATCACTTTGGGGCAATGGTTTTCTATGTGTGGTTCATGGACTCCTGGGGGTCTTTGAGACCCTTTCAAAGGATCCTCAAAATCAAATAATGGTACTAAGACATTTGCCTCTTTTGCTCATTCTCTTATGAGTGTCCAGAGGAGGTTTCCTAAGGTTATATGATCAATTCACAGTACCTAAAGAGGCAGTTGGGGCACCTGGGTGGCTCAGTTGGTTAAGTGTCTGACTTCAGCTCAGGTCATGATCTTGCGGTTCAAGGGTTCAAGCCCCGTGTGGGGCTCTGGGCTGACAGCTCGGAGCCCGGAGCCTGCTTTGGATTCGGTGTCTCCCTCTCTCTCTGCCCCTCCCCCCACTCACACTCTGTCTCTGTCTCTCACAAAAATAAATAAACATTAAAAAAAATTTAAAAAGGCAATTAAAACACTACTTCCTTTTCCGATTACATGTCAGTGTGAGGCCAATTTTCTTTGTATACTTCAACCCAAACCACTTACTGCAACAGACTGAATGTAGAGGCAGATGTGAGAATCTAGTTGTCTTGTCAGACATTAAAGAGATTTGTAAAAAAATAAGACAACGCTCTTCTCTTTAAAATCTTTATGAATCTTAAATTTTTTTTCATAAAAAGTATGTTAACATGTGATAGGTTTACTACTGGTATTTAAAATGAACTAAATAAATGTCTTAAAAAGTCCCAGTTCTGATTTCCTAAGTTCATAAATATTGGTAGATACGCTCATATAAATGAGAGCTTTTTGTTAATATCTATGACTATGAAAGGGTCCTAAGGCCCAAAGTTCTGAGAACTGTCACTCTTGAACTTTGTATACTCCTGGACGTAGAATGGCATTGAAGTCGCTCACACTTAAGTTTTTTGTTGTTGTTGTTTCTTCTCGTCTTTCTTCTTTTCTCTCTCTCTTATTCTTTCACTGAAGATTTTAATTTTTTCCAAATTAGACGTGTGGTATTTGTCTCCTGATATTCAAGAAGTAAAATCCTGTTGCAGTGTTCTTTCTGCTGTGCTGCACATATATAAACCTCTCTATGGATGACCTCAATAAAATTGCCTTCAACCTGGAATTCCAAATAAAAGCATTATTGTTCCAGAGGATGGTAGGTTTCTTAAAAGTTGATTATTTAAGAGGATAGCTTCACTAATAATGACACTTGTGGCAAAAAAAAAAAAGAAAAAAGAAAAAAAAAGAAAAAAAGTATAGTTTCACCCCAAGAAAAGGATTTTTAGACTATGTAGTTCACTCAGATGTAGTTTTGGTAAAGTTGTGGATAATTTAACAGGATATTTGGAGCATAAATAAAGACCATCTATGTACACAGATAACAAATTCATGGATATTTTCTACTTGGAAATTGGAGAAGACTGATTTTATTTATTGATTTATTTAAAAACATTTTCTTAAATGCTTATATACTTTTTGAGAGAGACAGAGAGACAGAGAGAGAGACAGAGACAGAGCACAAGCAGGGGAAGGGCAGAGAGAGAGAGGGAGACACAGAATCTGAAGCAGGCTCCAGGCTCTGAGCTGTCAATACAGAGCCCGACGTGGGGCTCAAACTCACGAACCATGAGATCATGATCTGAGCTGAAGTCAGACACTTAACCGACTGTGCCATCCAGGGTCCCCACGACTGATTTTGTTTAATTTGAAAATCTTAACAGATTAGAGTAGTTTTATAACAAATAGGCCCAGCATTCAGTTAAATTCTGTATTTTACTATCCAGGGACAGTTGTAAAGAATACTCATAGAGGAACTTCCCATTTCTTTCCCCCTTTTCTTATCAAAATGATTTAACATGATCTGAGATTACAAACTTTTTTTTTTTTTTTTAGCATGTTTTATTCCCCAAGGGACTGCATAAAGCTGAAGCCTGGGTGACAGCAGAGAAAAGGATGTCTCCTCACTGCTATTTGAAATTGTGTTTTAGGACATAATGAGGACTTTCACCAATTTGGGAAGGAGAGGGTTGGGGTAAGACATCATTTTAGTTTGAACATTTATGATACACTCTACTTGGCTGTTGAGGTGACTGTTGAGTTCTTCCAATGCCCCATTAGGCTCTGTGGAGAAATCATAAATGTTGTACTCATGTACTTAAGAGTTTATATAATGTAGACATTCATTCTGAAGTTCTAAATGCCTTTGCCCTACAAGGCAGGAAATGAAAATGTTGGCAAAATTTCTCACCTAAACAGGAGAACTGGCATTCTAGGGAATTGTGAGTTATTCAGTTGACATTCCATTTTTAACGATGTTACCCAAAAAAATCATTACCAACAAAAGTAGCACTCACTTTCTCCTACCCCAGAAGAAAAAACATGCAAGATTATCTTTTACGAAGTATGCCTAAATGCTGCCTGCTGGACAGATTATTTACTTGGAAACCAGTGAGATCAACTTGTGGCAGTGTAGACAAACCAGCTCCTTGGGTTTTGGTTCTTTTAGGTTTGCACACCCTTTGCCTAAGATTGTTAATCTTCAATCAAGTGAGTCCTGTGAAGCATCCCTGTAGAACGAGGACAGAACCCTGTGGAAGGCCCTGAGCTGACTCTTCCGAGTGAATGGGTTTGCTTTGCAGTGAAGCAGTTTCTCTGGGCCAACAGATTGTGCGCTGTGGAAGTCCACCTGCCTGTCCCTCGTCTTGAAGAGGCCCTTGCTCCAGAGGAGAAGCCATGTAGAAGAAATATCAAATGTCCATCTTGAGTCTGAAAATAGTATTTCTCTGGTCCATTCTGGTGCCTCCTGTGTGTCGTCGATTCCAAGATAAATAAGCTAACACTCTATCTTAAAGTAGATTACAATAATGTTAAGAGAAAAACAACTTGAGTAAGAGCAATTAATTAAGCATTGTTCATGCTGTGATATGTATAAGATAGTGTGGGCAAAAATTGATTGATGAACAGATAAAGAAGACGTGGTGTGTGTGTGTGTGTGTGTGTGTGTGTGTGTGTGTGTGTGTGTGTAATGAAATATTACTCTGGGATCAAAAAGAGTGAAATCTTTCCATTTGCAACAACATGGATGGAACTAGAGTGTATTATGCTAGGGGAAATAAGCCGGAGAAAGACAAATATCATGATTTCACTCATATGTGGAATTTAAGAAACTAGACAGATGAACACAGGGAAAGGGAAGGAAAAATAAGATAAAAACAGAGGGAGGCAAACCATAAGAGATGCTTAAATACAGAGAACAAACTGAGGGTTGCTGGAGGTGAAGTGGGTGTGGGGATAGACTAAATGGGTCATGGGCATTAAGGAGGGCACTTGGGATGAGCACTGGGTGTTCTATGTAAGTGATGAATCACTAAATTCAACTCCTGAAACCAATACTACAGTATATGTTAACTAACTTGAATTAGAAAAACAAAAAGATAGTGTGGGAAGCATAAAAATGGGAACCTGTAGTTTCACCTGGGAAAACATTTGTTAGACATTAGATTTTTTGAAAGTACAACCGAGTTTTTAAAAAGAAATGACCTGTAATCTGTGTACCCCTTCACTCCCAATCGCACAGCCCTCTGGATTTTAAAGAACAATCATTTGCAGAATTTTTTTTTTTTTTTAATTAAGGAATGTGTCTAAAACTATGCCTTCTCAGGGGTGCCTGGCTGGCTCAGTCGGTGGAGCATACAACTTTTGATCTCAAAATTGTGAGTCTAAGCCCCATGTTGGATGCAGAGATCACTTTAAAAATACAATCTTTAAAATGATGCCCTCTCAGAGATTCCCCTGAGAGAGGATCTGTTTATTCTCTCGGAGCCTGAAAAGCCCCAGTGTAGAAATAGTTTTCATTGAGGACAGGGATGAATTCATATAGCTTATTGACTGATAAGCTTATTATTAGTTTGTATAGCTTCTGTTGGGAGATTTGTTTTTAGACCTTTATTTGCTATTGGCCGCCCTCCCCTCAGGCCTGGGATTGTATGTACAATCTGATTATGTTTTAGAGTGAGGCAAACACAGAACCCGAGACCAACAGTTTCCCTTTTTTGTCCTCTGCCTTTCCCTCCTCCGGATAGTAATGTCAGTCAACAAACGCCCCCCCCCCCCCCCCTCAGTATCTATCTGTCTGCCTGTCTGTCTGTCTATCTATCATCTCAGCAAAACACCCAGCTCTGTAGGCTGCCATCATAGCTGCAGAAATGGCATAGTCTCCACCCCCAACTACTGCCCACGACAGTTTGCTGCTCCAAGTGGCAGAAGCCACCACGTTGGACATTTGTCCTCAATGGATCTGGGCTATTGAATTAGAACCAACAAACATTTGGTTTCTAACCACTCTCTGTTGATCTGAATGTGAGAGCCTCTTCTGTATGTGCTGCAGAGTGTATTAAAAAGGCTATCGTTACAAGATAAAGTAAAGTTTGAAACTGGGAATTGCTTGAAACTCTTGCAAATTTGGCCTGATTTTCTTTTCCCATAGTTTTGAGATTAGACGTGAGAATTGCAGGAACAAAGTTTCCATGTTCTTGGTATGGCACAGGTCTCCTGTTTATACCTTTGAAGGGAAAATTATGTTCATGGATTCCTGAAGTTCTAGTTTATGCGTGTTCGTTGTGTTGTTCATTCCAGTAATCACTGGGTTGGGCCCCGGGGGTAACAGAAATGACTGTCAGTGGGGCCCATGAGAGCAAGAGTCTAGTGGGGAAGGTGGACCCAGAGAAGTCATTTCTTTTAAGTATGAGATGTCCCAGGAGGAGGATTTGGAGGTCAGGAAGTATTTTCCTATGGAAGAAAAAAAAAAAATCAAAGTTAAGTTCCCTGGCTACCAACCAAAAGCTAATTTTTTTTTTTTTATATATATCAATAATAATAGCTAAGCTTTAATCGACCCTTAATAAGTCCCAGGGAAAATTCTAAAGCTTTAATTTATTCCTTTCAACAGTGCTATGAGGTATTATTATTATCTCCATTTTCAATATATGACCAAACAGGCATGAAGAAATTAATTTGCTCAGATAGGCCTACCAGTCAGATACCTAATCTAGTCTCTTAAAAAGAATGAATGACAACATAGCCTGCTTAATTTGTATATCTAGTTTCCTATATCAATGACCCTTTTTGGAGCGCTTTTTAATAGTTAACTGGTGAACGTGCAGTTTAACGATACCAGCTTATTATGTTTCCTCCTTTTTATTCCAAGTTACATCAGAGCAAAAAGCTTGTCTTACCTGTCATAGAGTTGACAGCATGCAGCCTGGAGGCCTATCCGATATATTGGTTGAATCAATTTGGAATGAAGAGCTCTTTGAGAACATACTGACTTCCCTATAGCACTCTTCTCAGTACTTTGCAAAAAGTTAGGTACTTAATAAATGCTTGCAGAATGAATAAATGAAGTTGTTAGTTTTTGTAGTGGAAATAGGGCTTACCAATTCCAAAAGGTTGTGTCATTTCTTGTTATAGTAAGTAGATTTTGAGATTACTTTGTTGAGTTCACTCCATGGTCTGTGACTCTGAATTTTTCCAAGTTTCTATGTTTTTAGTGCTCTACCAATTTAGCGGATGGCTTTTAAAAAGCTGCTGACTATGCAAAAGGGATAAGAAGGTAGAATGATTTTGGGGGCACCTGGGTGGCTCAGTCACTCGAGTGTCTGACTCTTGATTTTGGCTCAGGTTATGAATCCAGGGTTGTTCTGCACTGAGTGTGCCGCCTGCTTAAGATTATGTCTCTCCTTCTGTCCCTCTCCCTTGCCCTCATGCTCTCTCTGTCTAAAAAATAAAAAAAAGAGGGTAGAATGATTTTAAGATGACCTGGGCTTGATCTGGGAAGTTTTCCTTGTTTATAGATATGTTTAAAATGTGCAGGAACCAGTCAGTCAATGCCCACCCCCCTCCTTTTTGCTTAACAAGATCTGGATTCTGCTTATATACAGTTCCATTCAGTAGTCAGCAGTTATGTTTAGGGTTGGCGCATATTGAACAAAATCCAGGAGTTTAATATTGAAGTATACAGGGGAGTCCATAAATGCCTCATTTGTAATTGTGGGGGAAGGAAAACTTTTCCCCTGCTCTCTTAGGTTTGATGGCCGGCTCTGTAATAAACGGACAGAAGAAAAGATAGGCACATTTATTAATTTTTGATAGGTGCATGGGGACATAACAGGAAAACAAAAGTAAATGCCCCAAAAAGGGTGATATTTGAGAATTGATATTCTGTCCCAATAGGGGAAGGGTTGGGGGTGTAGGCAATTTAGGAGAGAGTTAATGATTTGTAGAAAAGATGAATGGGCCCTTAGAAGAATAGATGGGAGATATGATAGTTTGTGACCAGGTTTGTCTGGGTGTGATGTTGACTTCTACTCCCTTGTCTTGAGATAAGAGTCA
Organism: Herpailurus yagouaroundi; assembly: GCF_014898765.1. Taxonomy (NCBI): domain Eukaryota; kingdom Metazoa; phylum Chordata; class Mammalia; order Carnivora; family Felidae; genus Herpailurus; species Herpailurus yagouaroundi. Next base: position 6,344,828 of record NW_024412430.1, read on the forward strand.
ATCCTTCTTGGTTGATGAAACTCCCAGGGCTTTATGACAATTGAGTTCCTGTGGAAGATCCATCTTTAGGCAGTTGGGAGAGTTCAGCGAAAGCCTCTCACCATACTTGCCGTTTTCCAAGTGCCTACAGCTCAAAAGAACCTATACACCAAGGCAGCATGTTTTAGGGTGGCATGTCCTGAGCATCTGGGACGTGAGGATAAAGTCCCAGAGAATGAGGTTGCACAGCTGGATTCGTCACCTGTTGTCTGGTGCTGTGCATTTCCTGCAACTGTAGGATGAGAACAGATGTCAGAGTGAGGTGGGGGCGGCAGTAACATGGAGTTTGAAAAGCCCCCTTGCGGGTTCCCGTCCACTGCCCTTTTGTCACTGCGGTAATGCATGTGTTTATATTTTTATGTAATGTACTTATATGTTGATATGAGCTAAAATATTTTCATATTAGAAGGCCAAGCTCATCAATTGGCTGGGGTCTATCGTGGCTCCAGTGTCCTCTGCTTCTGGATTGATAACATGGCCCGTGGGAGAGCATGGCTGTGAGTTGAGTTTTGTAGAATGGGAGAGATTTTATTACGAGTACCTATGTCCCATGAGGATTTAAGGACTGTTGTAGGCTGTGCGACATGAAGCGGCACAGTCAGGGGTAAGCCATGCTTATAGAATGTGAATCAAATTGTCTACCTAAATAGAGAAGTAAACTGAGGCAAGCCCTAATGACCAGAAATTGAGTTGATTCAGGAAGAGCAAGACAATTGCAGTTCAGGAAGCACGCTGTAGCAAGCTATACCTGAGTCCATGGAAGGCTTGGGGTGGTCTATATTTATGGGTAAGGAGTGCAAACAGGAAGAAGTCCAGCCAGACTCCAAGTCATTAAGTTCATTGGCTTGAGGATGAGGAGAGATTCTTGGCAGATGTTCATTGGTCAGGAGGTAAGTCTCAGTCTTCTGTATGTGAGGCATTTACTGGGAGTCAGTGTCTCAGTTTTTAAGCTCTGTTCTTCTGAGGTCATGTGCATGAGATTCCTCAATTCATCTCCTGCAGTCCCATTTGAGATTCAAGCCCTTCCACAGAATCCTGCTGAGATTCCAGCTTCCTGTGAAATCTTCACCAAAGTGGGACTTTATGAGTGAGAATTTTGAAGTTGGAGAACTTGAAATTCACTCTATAGAACTATGGTACAAGATTTAAAAGTGACTTGTAACAGGATTAAAATGATGCTTCAGTTATTCCTTCCTTCCTAGAGTTTTGTGCATTTATGGACATTTTGCTGAAAATGAGATTATGGATCTATTTGTGATTATTTTTGTGTTCGCATTTGGTTTATTTGTGTCTGTGTTGTCTGTGATAGAAGCCAGTAAATGCTTAGTCTGTTTGGGGTTGGTCTTGACATTTTGATTCGTCTCCATGATATTTAAATATGTCTCGCCTCCCAGAACTACTGTAGTTCCACCTGCTTTCTTACATAATTATAATATGAAAAATAACGACGCTTTCTCTTCAGTCCCAGAAATCCTGGATTGAAGGAGTGTTCAACAAGAGAGAATGTAGCAAAATCATACCTAGCTCAAAAGACCCTCACAGGTACAATTTTTAATTCTATTTTCCATTTTATTTTTTTATTAAAAAAAATTTTTTTTTCCAACGTTTATTTATTTTTGGGAGAGAGAGAGACAGAGCATGAACGGGGGAGGGTCAGAGAGAGAGGGAGACACAGGATCGGACACAGGCTCCAGGCTCCGAGCCATCAGCCCAGAGCCTGATGCGGGGCTCAAACTCACGGACCGCAAGATCGTGACCTGGCTGAAGTCAGACGCTTAACCGACTGCGCCACCCAGGCGCCCCTCTATTTTCCATTTTAAAGCAACACTACTTTGAGGACTGTTTGTGGAAACGTAGAGATACGATTTGTCTAGAGGATTCAATAATATATATCTGTAAAGTGAGCGTTTCTTTATTTTTAATCAATGTTTCTTTTTATATATTTATTTATTTCAAGGTTTATTTATTTTTGAGAGAGAGAGAGAGAGAGAGAGAGAGAGAGACAGAACACACGTGGGGGAGGGGCGGAGAGAGAGAGGGAGGCGCAGAATCTGAAACAGGTTCCAGGCTCTGAGCCATCGGCACAGAGCCCGACGTGGGGCTCAAACCCATGAACTGTGAGATCATGACCTGAGCTGAAGTCAGATGCTTAACTGATTGAGCTACCCAGGCGCCCCTGTTTCATTGTCTTTATAAAAATAATACATGATTATTGCAGACAATCTGCCGAACTCAGGGACCTTGTTGATTTCATTCCTTACTCCAAACCCAGTTGCTTCTGACCGTGCCTGCTGCTTGGTACGCTCCTGACAAACATCTGTTTAATGACCGAGGGAAGTATAAAGAAGAAAAGGCTTATCATAATGACATCACCCTGATGGAGCCACTGTTACTATCGTGGCGGTTGTCATTTCTTTGATGCTTCTATTTCTCTTAGTGAAATAATGGCAATTAGGGGAACCCCTGCAACAAATATTATGGTGCTAGAGATCATCATGCTAAGCAAAATAAGTCAGGGAAAGGCAGAGACCATATGATTTAACTCATTTGTGGAATTTAAGAAACAAAACAAATGAGCAAAGGGGAAGACGAAAAAGGAGAGGGAGACAAACGGAGAAATAGACTCTTTACTGCAGAGAATAATCTGAAGTTTACTGGAAGGAGGTGGGTGAAATGGTGAAGGTGATTAAGGGCGCACTTAGGATGAACACGGAGTACTGTAGAGCATTGTTGAATCACTCTATTGTACACCTGAAACTAATAGAATACTGGATGTTAACTATACTGAAATTAAAATTCAAAACCTAAGGGGGTGCCTGGGTGGCTCAGTTGGTTAAGTGACTGCCTTTGGCTCAGGTCATGATCTCACGGTTCGTGGGTTCAAGCCCCACATCAGGCTCTCTGCTGTCTGCATGGAACCTGCGTGGGATACTCTGTCCCCCTTTGTCTCTGCCCCTTCCCCACTTGTTAGTTTTCTGTCTCTCTCTCTCTCAAAATAAATAAAAATTAAAAAAAAATAATTTAAAAACAAATTAAAAAAAAGAAATGAGGAAAATATCTGGTGCTGTGTCCATTCTACCTGGTTTGGATGAACAATTTACAGCTTCTGAATACTGAATATTGAAAATATTGTGAATGTTCCTTTTCCCCATCTCAAGCATTTATGGAAAATCGTTACAGTTCGGGATATTTCAAGACGCCGTGTTCAGATTATGCAGAGTTCCCTGTTTTCCCCATATACTTTTTGTTTGAGCGGGTAGTGGATGTCAGAATGGAATGACTTGAGTTTGCTGAGTTCTTGAGAACCCTTTGGAAGCTCTACTTTTAGAACAAAGTTCAAAACAGCGGCCAGTGAAAGATAGGAGAATAAAGGGCTATGGAAAATTCCCCAGGGTAATTGGGTTCATGAAATTAAGATTGGATGGTATTGCCCTTGGGGAGTAGAAATTAAAAGGAAAAAGAAAATAGAAGAGCCATATTTTAATTGGGAGGGGCACTCTATTTTTAGATCTTTTTTAGCATTTGGCCTTATGTTCATTTAAAGTTTAGAAACAACAGTTGTATGCTTATGAAGGGTAGCATGAAATTCTTGATCTTTGGGGACCACTAAAACAGTGATCCTTGCCTTTGTTAAATATTTACTAGCCCCACCCTCATTGAATTACCTGTGGTCTGTAAGCCTTGTGATTGGTAGTTCTCATTTTACCTGCTTATAAAATGTTTTACAGAAGCCAAGGTAACCTTGTTTTTTCCCTTCAGCTTTTATGACATCTTGTGATGTGACGATGGTCACAATGGAAGGCAGACTGAGCTCCGGCAACTCCTTCTGCTTCTGCAAATAGAAAATCATTTTCATAATCATCGTGTTAATGAAATGTGATAAACTACAGGCCATTAGCCCATAGACTCAAGGAGAATAGCAATGATCATAGTTCCATATTATAGAATGGTCCAAGATCTACCACAAGCAGTCTCTATTTTGTGTAATTATGAAAAAAAATTAATGGATGATTATGGTTCTTCGTTTGCCAGCCTTTTTCTTAGATCCTAGTAAGAATCTCAAAATTGTATCTTTCATGAGGTTTTCTTCCTGACTGTGCACAAGAAAAAGGTGATAGTTCATGATTTTAAATTTAGATGAAAATTTATCTTTTGTTTGTTATTTTTGTAATTCCTAATAAGAAACTGATCTGATAGACTTGATGACAATGTCTTTTTCCTTCTTATTTTTCATTTGCTGGCAAAGTGAAGCTTCTGAGAAGAGACAGTCCCAAAAGGCTAGGACAGGAAGAAGTGACAGGGCCTAAATATTTGTTTCTGAATAATTTAGAATGATCCTGATCCTATGAGTACTATATTTTCTTCCATTGTTTTAACTAATATTCTCTTCTAACTGAAGCTTCTTTATACCTAAAATATGATCAGTGGTGATCACCATGATCCCCCAACATCAGAAGGTTCTTTTTTGAATTATAAAAAGAAAGATTAATAAGGGTAATACTTATAATCACACCAACCGTCTTTTGATTTGACAGTGTTTTATGGTTTTAAAGTTGTATATAAATTTATATACAATTATATTACTAAATCATATAATATACAGCATATAAGTAATATATAATTATTGTATATAATTTATAAATATATGTTTACATATTTATACTATGTAAATACATTTTCTTAATTCTCAGAATTCTCAAGAATTCTCTTATCTTCATAGAGTAATAATAATAATAATGGCTACCATTATTATATATACTGCAATGCCACCAGTCTAAGACACATTACATATATTATCTCAGGTCATCCTCTTAATAACCTTATGGGGCAGATGTTATTTTCAGATGTGAAAACTGGGGCTTGGAGGAATCATTGAATCAATGAGATTTAAATCCAGGTATTTAGGTTTCAATTTCAGTGTTCTGTTCATTAGGTCATGGTTGCTGCAGTCTAATTATATTTGGCAAATGACAAATGGGAATATTTGGGAAATGATACATGAGTACTAGCACGTGCTGATTTTGCTAGACCTTGGAAAATAATACATATTTGCGGTATGTGCATTAAGTGTGCTTTCAAAATGTATCACTAGACTAACAGAGGTTGTGTTGTTGTTTTTTTTTAATTTAGATGCACCGCAGGATGCCAGGTCTGCCAGAATTTAATCAGGTAAGACTTAGAGAAATAAGATTTCTTTTAATATTTAGGCACTCTGTGTAAAACTTATTGGGGTAGTTTTCTCACGTCTTGAATGGACTCAATGAAAGGACTTTATTGGTGGATCCTGTTTACCTCTCCAAGGGAAGTTTTAAAAACAAATGTGGGATGTTTTTGAAGGAGAGTGAGTTGTTGAATGTAATAGATTACTTGAATTACTGAGACATGTAAATGGCAAGGGCGTTTGGCAAGAGCTTCTAGCAGTTGAAATACTTGTAAAGCATTACCTTTTCATTTGACTATGTTATATTTTACTTGGATAATGAAGATGCTTTGTGCACCGTGTTTGATCTATGACTTTCAAGTGATGTGTGCTCAGACCAAGCTCTGATTCTGACACCGGTTTTGATGTGTATGTTTTTTTTCCAACAGCACCAGGAAATTAAATTCTGGAGATAGTGTCACATCCTGTAGGTGAACAGCTCAGTCCTACAAGACTGCTCTTCTTCCCCGCACTTTGGGTGCCAACCCCAAGTCCAAGTTGTCACCTGTGGTTCTGAGTGGTAGGCTATAGATGAGAGATTCCCAAGGATATCTCCACGGGGTCATTTAATTTGCTAGCAAGGCTCCCAGACTCAGAGAAACATTGGCTTATGTTTACCAGTTTATTATAAAGGATATTAGGAAGGATAAACAGCTAGATGGAAGAGGTGCATAGGGCCAGGTATGTGGGAAGGGGCACGGAGCTTCAATGTTCTTTCTGAGCAAGTCAGTCTTCTAGCACCTGCATACGATCACCAACCTGAAGTTCTCTGAATTCCATCCTTTTCGGTTTTTATAGAGGCTTTATTACATAAGCATGATTGGTTGAATCATTGGCCATTGGTGGTTTATCTTTATCTTTCTTTATCTTTGTCTTTCTTATCAGCATCCTTATCTTTCTTATCACATAGGGAATTTCAAGGGTTTTAGGGGCTCTGTGCCATAAATGGGGACAAAGACCAAATATATATTTATTATAAATCACAATATTACCCGAGTTTATGGGCAAAATGAACTCTTTAGCAGAATACAAATGTTAACAGTGATTTGCATTTTAAACTATCTATTAATAACAGGTTTTACCCTTCTCTTTGTAAGTGGAGGAAAATGTAATTTCCTGAATTTTGAGCATAGTTCACATTACGGATTGACCCAGAGTTAAACTTATTTTTGTAAAAGAAAAAAATCCAGAAGCCCAAGTTTAGCAAATTATGGGGAAAGGAAAACACGGTCCACGGCTGTAGGAGGGGAGGAAGTATAAGCTTGCTGGGTGTGTTGGTCTGTTCAAGCTGCCCTAACAGCGTACTACACATTGGGTGGTTTAAACAATAAAAATTTATTATTTCAGAGCCATGCAAGTCCAAGATCAAGGTGCCATTAGAGCTGATTTCTGATGAGGTGTCTCTTCTTGCTCTGCAGGCAGCTACCTTCCCACTGTGTCTTCACATGGCCTTTCCTCTGTGCGCTGACAGAGAAGAGAGCTCTTGTGTCTCTTTCTTTTCTTACAAAGACACCATCCCTATCAGATTAGAGGCCCACTCTTATGACCTCACTTATTATTTACTTATTTTTTTGCTGCTGAATTATTTATTTATTTGTTTGTTTGTTTATTTATTTATTTATTCTTTATATAATTTATTGTCAAGTTAGCTAACATACAGTGTACACAGTGTGCTCTTGGTTTGGGGGTAGATTCCCATGTTCATCGCATACATACAACACCCAGTGCTCATTCCAACAAGTGCCCTCCTCAATGCCCATCACCCATTTCCCCCTCTCTACTCCCCTCCCCTCCATCAACTCTCAGTTTGTTCTATTCAACAGTCTCTTATGGTTTGCCTCCCTCTCTGTTTGAAACTTTTTTTCCCCCTTCTCTTCCCCATGGTCTTCTGTTAAGCTTCTCAAGTTTCACATATGAGTGAAAACATAGGATATCTGTCTTTCTCTGACTTATTTCACTTAGCATAATACCCTCCAGTTCCATCCATGTCGCTGCAAATGGCAGGATTTCATTCTTTCTCACTGCCAAGTAGTATTTCATTGTATATATAAACCTCATCTTCTTTATCCATTCATCAGTTGATGGATATTTGGGCTCTTTCCATAATTTCACTATTGTTGACAGTGGTGCTATAAACATTGAGGTGCATGTGCCCTTTCGAAACAGCACTCCTGTATCCTTTGGATAAATATCTAGTAATGCTATTGCTGGGTCATAGGGTAACTCTATTTTTAATTTTTTGAGGAACCTCCGCACTGTTTTCCAAAGCAGCTGCACCAGTTTGTATTCCCACCAACAGTGCAAGAGGGTTCCCGTTTCTTCACATCCATGCCAGCATCTGTTGTTTCCTGAGTTGTTAATGTTAGCCATTCTGACAGTTGTGGGGTGGTATCTCATTGTGGTTTTGATTTGTATTTCCCTGATGATGAGTGATGTTGAACATCTTTTCATGTGTCTGTTGGCCATCTGGATGTCTTCTTTGGAAAAGTGTCTATTCATGTTTTCTGCCCTTTTCTTCACTGGATTATTCGTTTTTCAAGTGTTGAGTTTGGTAGGTTTTTTATAGATTTTGCATACTGGCCCTTTATTCGATATGTCATTTGCAGATATCTTCTTCCATTCTGTCAGTTGCCTTTCTGTTTTGTTGATTCTTTTCCTTTACAGTGTAGAAGTTTTTTTTTTTATCTTGATGAGGTCCCAGTACTTCATTTTTGCTTTTATTTCCCTTGCCTTTAGAGACATGTCGAGCAGGAAAGTGCTGTGGCTGAGGTCAAAGAGATCGTTGCCTGTTTTCACCTCTAGGTTTTGACAGTTTTCTGTCTCACATTTATCTTATGACGTCATTTAAACTAGTACTGCCTTATAGGTCCTATCTCCAAATACAGTCACATTGGGGATTAGGGCTTCAACCTATGAATTTTGGGGGATACAGTTCAGTTCATAACACTGATGAAGAGTTTCCATTTGGCTAACCTCTTTTATCTTTCCTCAAATTATTTTTACTTTTTAGTAATTACTTCAAATTTGCTGACATTGAAAGGAAAACCCAAGAATATATTGAAAAGAAGTGGAAGGCTTCATTTACTCCTTCTGTTTCCTACTTTATTCTCCAGAACCTCTCCCTGGCAATATTTTCCCAACCTCACAATCTTTAGAGATAACTAATGTGGATGATACTGGGAAAACATCTATTTCACACTATCCAGAAATTAAAAATGGTTGAAACTTGTAATTTTTGCACCTAACTAGGACCTAGTTTGATTTTTTTCATAAAGAGAATGAAATGTCTCAATGTCAGTTACTGAGCAGTCTATCCTAGCCATTGCTGGTATCTTCTCTGTTACATAACAGATTCCCATATGTCTATGGCTGTGTTTCTAAGCTATTTTATCTTATTTTATTTTATTTTATTTTATTTTATTTTATTTTATTTTATTTTATTTTATTTTATTTTGTGTCATTGACCTACTTCTCCTGTTCCTGATAAATGCCACTCTGCTTCATTATTATAGTTTTGTAATATATCTTGATATCTGATAGGGCAAGTCCGCTATGCTTTATTCTTTTTTTTTTTTAAGTCATTTTACTCTTTTAAACAATTTACATATCCATATGAATGTTAGAATTGCTTTGTCAAATTCCCTGAAAAATTCTTTTAGTATTTTGATGGGTATTTTATAGAATGTATAAAAGCAATTTGGGAAGGAATTGGCATTTAGCACCTTTACAAAGGTGATTCTCAAGGTAAGTCTTTAGTTAGTGATATGTAATTTAGGACTTCTGAAAGTTTTAACTAAAAGGATGATTATGGAAGCTTTTTTTTTAAATTTGGGGGTAATTGGTTTCTTCTATGAGAACATCTTGCCATAATTTAATGACCTGGTAAAAACTAGAATGAAACTACATTGACCCAATCAAATGGGTTAGACTAGAAAAATACTTAGAGCAAAGTGGGTTCAAACTGAAGAATAGTCCTATGAAAAGTTAGTGATTTATCTTTCCAGGTGTGAATGATGGTTTGCCTTCACTCATGTCCGGTTTGAAAAAGCCACAGTGAAATGAATCATTCAGCTTATGAATAAAATCCTTTTTCATTTTGAAGACTAACCCTTGTTCTAAAAGATGACCAGGTGATACATTTCTCTTTGATAGATTCTTATTATGTATATTTTATACATTTGAGATTATTTCTCCACCCTTTGAGTCAAGAGCCCCTCCATGCAGAACTCCAAAATGGTCCTCTGACTTCTTGTTCTCACTTCTCCTTATCATCCTGTTTTCTTGCTTAGCAGAGACCTATAACTTGTACACATTTTTATGTTGCTTTTCACACACACACATGAAAATCCAGAATCACTTATAAAGTTGAGTAACCTCTTCGTATACAATGGGTATATGATCTGACACATTTGATGCAAATAACTTTCTTGGTCGGCAGACATATGATTTTTCATTGCCTCAGGTTTTCAAGTTCTGTGTGCTCAAATTGTAAATTTTCCTTCTGGTGTTTTCTAATTCAGGAAACAGAAGAAGGTTATCATCCTTTTGCCAATATGATTATTATTATATTTTGTTAGTTTTTATGTAGTTCTAGTTTCAAAAAGATTTAACCTTTTAATTTGCTTAGTTTATTTTGTTACATTGAAGAAATTATGGCTATGTATCTGAAATAGTTTTCACACCTTCTAATTATTGGCAAGAACATTTATTGACTTTTCCTTATATTACAAATATTAATTTATTATTTATATTTATAGTCAAGGCTCATTCATGGCTCTTTATTTGTGGCAGCTCTATGTTTACATGTTTCTCTGAAGTTGAATCTTTTTTTGCATTGATTAATATTCCTTTCAATATGCATATTATGTTTTACATGAAGACATCTTCTGACTCTCCTTAAGTATTGCATATTAGAGATTTTTAGTTTTTTTTTCTTTTTTTTTTT
>NW_024412430.1:6355111-6381239 GCF_014898765.1 Herpailurus yagouaroundi
TTTTTTTTTTTTTTTTTTTTTTTTTTTGAGAGAGAGCGTACACGTACGCAAATGGGGGAAGGGCAGAAGGAGAGAAAGAGAGAGTCTTAAGCAAGCTCCACGCCCAGAAAGGAGCCCGGCATGGGACTCGATCTCACAACCCTGAGATCATGACCTGAGCCAAGATTAAGTCAGATACTTAACCGACTGAGCCACCCTGGCACCCCTCATTTCTTTCTTTTTTTTAATTTTTAGGATAGCGTTGTTTTTTTTTTTTTTAATTTACATCCAAGTTAGTTAGCGTATAGTGCAGTAATGATTTCAGGAGTAGAGTCCAGTGATTCATCCCTTACATGTGACACCCAGTGCTCATCCCAACAAGTGTCTTCCTTAATTCCCCTTGCCAATTTAGCTATCCCCTCCACTCTCATTTTTTTCTTAACAGCTTTGTTGAGGTATAATTAACATAAACTACACATATTTGAAGTGTACAATATGATTTTTTTTTACCATCCTAACAATTTCAGTAGTGTTAAGTATATTTATGTTGTACAACAGATCTTCAGAACTTTTTCATCTTGTAAAACTGAAACTCTGTGTCCACTAAACAATAATTCCCCATTGGCCACTCCTCCCAGCCCCTGGCAGCCACCATTCATTCTATTTTCTGTCACTGTGGATTTGACTACTCTGCGTACCTCATATAAGTGGAGTCATACAGCAGTTGTATTATGACTGGCTTATTTCACTTAGCATAATATCCTCAAAGTTTAACCATATTGAAGCATATCCAGGATTCTTCCCTTTTTATGGCTAGATAATATTCCATTGTATGTATATGCCACATTGGTTTGGCTATTCATCTGTCAGTGGGCACTTGGCGATTATGAATAATGATTTGGAATACTTAAATGAACATGGGTGTGCACAAGATTTTTGGTGTTTTTTTTTTTTAAAACATTCCCCAAATGATTTTAATGTGCAGCCAAGGGAGAGAACCACTGAGGGTATTTCTAAACTCAGAAGACAATCTAATGATATAAATATAATATAAAATATTAATGTGGAATTTCAAAAATTGTTCATTTGTATCATCTATATATTACCTAGAAAAATGTAGAAACATTACATCTATTTTCTATTTTGATATTGTGTAGTTTTCTATTCTGAAACTGGTTTTTATCCCATATTTAAGGTGTTACTGTGGGCGATTAATTGGAGACCATCATGGGATAGATTATTCCTGGACTATCTCAGCTGCCAATGGTAATGAAAATGAGCAATGGTCTGTTGAAAAGCACACAACGAAAAGCCCTACAGATACGTTTGGCACTATTAATTTTCAAGACGGAGAGCATACCCACCACTCCAAGGTTTGCTAATAACACATTATTTTGCTAGCTTTGTTGTTGTTGTTGTTGTTGTTGTTTAAGAGAGAGAGAGTGCAATAGGGGAGAGAGGGGCAGAGGGAGAGAGGTAGAGAATCTTAAGCAGGCTGCACAGTTAGCCTGAAGCCTGACATAGGGCTCGATCCCATGACCCTGGGATCATGACCTGAGCCAAAATCAAAGTCAGAAGCTCAACTGACTCAGCCACCAGGCACCCCGTTTTGCTAGTTTTTAACAGAAAGTAACCACCAAATGTTTCTCCCAATTGTATCTCCAAGTGTAGATGATCAGATGACCAGGTTTTATTGCAAAAGTGTTCCATGGTATTGACCTCTTCCCAAAAATGACCTGACTCTTCTCTTTCCTTTACGTCTGAGGGCATTCTACCTTTCCAGGGTGTGGTATGGCCAGGTCTTTATTTGACCTCTTTCAGCGTGGTTATGCCTTCCGCATAGGAGAATGGCTTATTGCTCTTGAGAAAGGACTGCCCTGTTTTTAAGGAATGGAGAAAAGTCACTGCCAAAGAGCAGCCTTTAGCTGAAGCATGACCGTAGCAATTACCAGTAACTTGGGGCTGTTCATGCCTGCCAAGTCCTCATGAGAGGAAGTGGGGGAATTTTTCTCTGTACCCCCTGAATGATAGTCCTTGGGCTTTCCAGGCCAGTTTTCCTCCTGTTCTAATATGGACTTTGCATGTAATTTGCATAGTTCTGACAGGTCAGGCATCTCTCAGGTGTTTTTCCTTGTGCTTGTTAATCACCTGTTTTATTAGAGGCAGATTTCCCTTGGGAACCTGCAGAGGATTCCACCTCAGGAAAGCTTAGAATCAACTGTATCCTGGAGTGTGACCTTCAGCTGAATGAATCTGAAACAACAGTTCTTAATGATGCAGTCATAATCAAGCTTCATAATAGAGTTTTACAGTAATCTACTTTTCCGGTTATTAATCCTCTTGTGTTTAGTGTTGTATGTTGAAGTTTTCTTTAGTTGGTAGGAAAACTGCACTCATCCTCCTCTACAATCCTTTCTGGAAGCTGACTCTTCGAGAACCCCGTATATAAATGTCCCCTTAAGTTTAATCTACCTCCTTTTGCTTTTATGTTCATTCATAATCAAATCACCTTGATTTGCTCATTTTTTTCCATCCATTTGGGAGATATTCATTGGTGCTCCCACTTTGCTAAGCCCCAGGGAGCATCTGTTCCATGGGAGGGGGGTGGTGCAGGGATGCTCTGGATGGGAATACAGGGTTCTTCTAGAGAATGAAAAGGGTAACTCTTGTTTTTCTGGGTGTGTGTGTGTGTGTGTGTGTGTGTGTGTGTGTGTGTGTGTAAAGGAAGCCATCTGGAAGTAGGGACAGCTAAGCTGATATCAGAAAGGTGAGTGAGGTGTTTGGTGTCTGGTGAGGCAGAGGGGTAAGACCGCTCTGGGCTGGTGGGAAGGCCAAGGGAGAGTATGGTACATTTAGGAGAACTGCAAATATGGTTCAACAGATCTCCTGATCACTAACAGATTTTAGGCTTAGCGTTAGACTTCATTACATCCTAAGTACCTGGAATGCATTTTATGTGATCTCTCAGAAGAGAAGAATCTACCTTTCATATTTAATACCAGAGCTGCACTTCGTGTTTACAGCGAGAGGCAGGAAAGCAGTGAGAGCTGGTTATTCTTCTCCCTCCGCTGCATTCCCCTTCCCAGTTTATCCCGCCCACCTCATTCCACAGAGGATTTGAGAAGAATCTATGCCAGTAAGAATCTGCCCAGTTAGTTATAAAGGAGGAGGTGGGGGGAAAGTAAGTCATTAACCTTTGGCATCATCTTCGGTTGGCCTTTGGAAGAAAAGACTCCAGTGCTGATAATTTAGTTAATCAAAGTTGTTTATCTGAAATCTCTAGGAGAAATATCTGCTAGGACTAAAAGGACTTCTAGATGAAAGAGAGAGGCACCCAGGAGAGTTGAGGTAGAGAGAAGGTGAACCACATTAGAGCCGCCTCCTCTACCTTTATTCATGTTTCAGAGCAACACAAACCATTTCACAAAGGTCAACTTGTATTTTTTCCTACCATGTGAATATGTAAGAAGCCATGGCAACTCATTTCCCTCACCTGTAAATTGAATCCTGATTATCCTTAGGTTCTATTACATTCTGTGATGGCTGTACCAACTCGGTGTTCAGAAATTCTAACATTTTAATAAAGAGATTATGTTTTAAGAATTTCAAAGATGAATGGACAGTTGTTTTAAGTCACTATCACATCCTGGAAGATAATGTGAGAATTCTATTTCATATGGAGGAAGGTCTCCACCTGTGGTTCTTTTTGGTGTAGTTTTCTAATTCATGGTTTCTTAGTGCCCTCGTTCCTATAAATCTGACTTATTCTTGCTGTTGGCCGGCTTATGCTTGAGGATGGCAAACTCCTCTTAATGTGATTTTCACAGTCTGTGTGTGGCTGTTTCTGCCGGAAAAAGAGAACCGGTTATACACTATGATCTTAGGCAAAGCACAAAATGATTCTGGTCCTACCTGCTGATTCAGATTCTCTCTTCTTTTGGTTACATTGACTAGTCAAAGATGTGATTCTTTTGTGAAAAGTATTTATTTTGGAAAAAGACATTTTCAGAGAGATAATTATATATAAAGGAAATGTTTAGAATATAAAATTTACAATAAATTAAATGTACATGCTCCCAGACCATAATTTAATTTAAATGATGCAAATTTATGAAATCGTCAAGTAAATCAAAGGCCATACCATGTATGAAAAACCCCATTTCACCTCTGTGTAAATGCTTTTTTTTAAAATGGGTTTCCTGGAGTAGTGGTTTTTGCCAGTTTGAAGTATTTCTGCCTCATCCCAGATCTTCTAGAGGACATTGGTGGGTCAACCCTGAAAACCAGAGGAAGCCTTCCTACCGTGACTTGTAATTCCCAGAAGGAACTTAAAGCGGGGTGTGGGATCCTTTCAAAGTAAATGTTTACATTGTACAAAGATGAACTTTTACAGAAATCCCAGACACTTCCTTTTAAGTTTGGGCCATTCCAGTCGCCCTGCTGTGTGCTTATTGTTGCCCGGCATGTCGTTTTCACTGTTTTATGTACATGTGTCTATGCATATCTTCCAGTATATTAGAACATCTTATGATACAAAGGCAGATCATCTATTACATTTAATGTTGAAAGAGTGGAAGATGGAACTGCCCAAACTGGTGATCTCTGTCCACGGGGGCATCCAGAACTTCAGGATGCCGTCTAAGCTTAAAGAGATCTTCAGCCAAGGTTTGGTCAAAGCTGCGGAGACAACAGGAGCATGGATAATAACTGAAGGCATTAATACCGGTAAAGTGCACTGTTTCTCTTTCTTTTCATCTTCTTCTTCTTTCCTTTTTTTTTTTTTTTTTTAATACCTCTTTCTAACTGAATCAGGCAGCAAGGCACCTAATCTGTGCTCTGCAGTGCTCCCCGCGGATATGGTAGTGCGAGTCAAACAAAAAGCATGGTGACCGGAAAACAAAAACAAAAACAAAAACAAAAACAAAAACAAAAACAAAAACAAAAACAAAAAAAAACCCAGAAGAATCATAGACCTTTCCTAGTATGTGTTTTCACCATTGTTAACATCTGCTATTTTACCACAACTTTGGGTAAACTTCAACAAAAAAGTCTTTTCATGAACTTGAGGCTATGGTGAGGTTTGAAAGGACACGGAATCCATGCAAGTATGTAGTGTGTGGCCATGGGCAAGAGCTAAACTCCCCATGGTCAAGTTTGACAACAAAAATACAGCTGCACAAATTTGAAGATCGAATTGTCTTTCTTAAGCAACTCACGAATTGGGCAGCATCCCGTTTCACAAGTAAAGAGTTGCTCAGGGACTATGTATGAAGTGGAAGGTTTTTATAGGAAGGAGGGTGGGGCAAGGAAGTTATTAACAAAAGTAAAGAAAGGACTGTGGCGGGCTAGGTCCCCTTCCCTCAGGGGGGCAAGGGAGGGGGTCCTTTCATGCAGATTACCTCATCTTCCTTTGGTGGGGAAGGGGAGGGGGAGAGTCCTTGTGACAGATTACCTCACTGGTGCTGATCAGAAACTTTCTTACTGAGTGGTTAAGACTACATTTCGGGGGTGGGAGAGGTTGGCACTACAGTTAGGTACTAAGCCCCAGTGTGATACCTTGGCCTAAGTGATTCCATTTTGGGCCTGTGGTTTCCCTTTTTAACAACATGTGCTTTATTTTACTTACTGCTTTTTTGGTTTGTTTTTTAAAAACATTTCAGGTTAGGGCCAGTTAAGGAACACAAATACGATAATGTGAAGACTATTGAATTCGTTCAGATGAACAAAAGAACTGAGAAACGAGACACGCTTGGAGCTTTCTTACGCAATAATCAGGGTCGGCCCCAATTCAACCACAGCTCCTTAAGGCCTGACTGCTCAGGGAAGGATCCATGAACGAGCAGCATCAGGACCACCGGGGAGCTTGTTGGGAACGCAGATCTCAGATACCTCCCCAGACCCGCAGGACTGCCACTCTCCATTTTGACAATATCCTCAGATGATTCTTATGTACATTCAAATTTGAGAAGGTTTCCTTCCAGCTTCTGCCTATTCTTGAGCTGCTTCTACTGTAGTTGAACATTATCTGGCGTGAATTTTTGACATTTAATTGAATTTTGGCATTCAATTGAAGGCCACAAGCTACAAGAATCTCCTTGCATATATACTATGCTATATATAAATTATATAATATATATATATTTGGGAGTACAGGGAAGAGGAAGACGCATTCCAGTTCCAGCTGAGGGCACCTGAGAAGGCATAGACAAGGATATAGCACTTGGTATTGACCTTGAGGGAAGAGTAGGAAGGAGCATGCTAGGCAGAGGTGGCCGTTCAGGGCCAGGCACACAGCTGGAGTTTAAGGCACATGCAGAAAGAGGTGATAAGGCTACAGGCTGGGTATGCCTTGCGGCAGAGGACAGGGACAACCAGGGAGACTGGAGCCATACTAGATGCCATGCTGATGGGCTGAGAGCAGAAGGCTCTCAAAGGAATTTGAACAGGAGAATGAATAGGAAATAATATAGTCGGGTCTGGCTTTTACAGAGAGTCTCAATAGACAATCTGTACTAGAACCACCTGTGGGATGTGGAAATACAACCAGCAGCACCACAATGCTGATAACCCATGCCAAACCTATGGGATCCAAAACCCTACTGCAGAGTTGACTGCACAGTTGATGGTGATATACATCCAGGACCTGGATTCTAGAAAATGACTCTGGGAGAAGTAAAAGAGGTTGGAGGGGAAGATGCCAGAGAGAGAGAGAGAGGGAGAAATGATTAGGTACTGTGCATCAGATGTGTGCATATGTAGAGTGTTTGTTTGTTTCTGTGCTAATGACACAGATAGGGTCAAAACTATATATATAGGAAGAGTAAGTGGCACAGCGTTGTAATTAAAAGGCAGATTAAGTCAATGTCAAAGGCTACATACCACGTGATTCTCACTTTAAGATATTCTGCAAAAGGCAAAACTGGAGACAGTATAAAGATCGGTGGTTGCAAGGGGTTATGGCGGGGGGAGTGAATAAGTGGAATGCAGACAATTTTTAGGGCAGTGATGCTGTTCTGTCTGATACTATAATGATGGAAATATATCATTGTGTATTTGTTCAAACTATGGAATCGACAGCACCAATCCCTGATGTAAACTGTGGTCTTTGAGTGATAATCACGTGTCAGTATAGGTTCATCAGTGGTACAAATGTACCACTCTGATGGGCAATGTTGATAGTGGTCAGGGGTTGTGGGTGTGTAGGGGTGGGGGGGTACATGGGAAATCTGTACCACTGGCTCAATTTTGCTGTGAACCTAAAACTGCTTTAAAAAACAAAGTCTGTTTAAAAAAGAAAAGTCCGATATTTTGGGTGGGAATCCTAGCTCTACAAATTACCAGCTCTATAACCCTGGGCAAATTATTTAACTTCTTTATGATTCAATTCTTGCCTATAAAATAGACTGAAGTTTCTACTTAAAGTGTGAATACATGGAAAACACTTTAAAAGTACCTGGTGCATTGTAAGAGTTCAGTAAGTGTTGGCTTTTATAGTTATTGTTATTATTAATTCCAGAAGGGCAAGTATGAATGCATTCATGCTGGCATACTTATGTATATAAGCTATTAAATTAATTTGCTTCAGTGAAGCAAGGGACACATCTGCAGGATGTTTTGCTGGGACAGTTGAGAAGGTTACAGAAAAAAAAAAAACCATTTAGAACATTCATGATGGTCTCATAAGACTTTCTGGTCAATCAAAAATAGGGGAAGAACTGAGGTTTTGTAAGCAAAACTTACCCAAAGGGAGAGGAGAATTATTCAGGTAAAGAGGTCAGTGATAGGAGAAAGAGGTGTTAAGAGAGAGTAGAGGAAGCCAAGATATCAGAAATTAATTCCACTGCGTCACAACTTTCCCTGCGAATGTCCTTTTGTATATTCCCTACGAATATCTGCCATTTGTCCCTTTCTTGCAGTCACAGTGTTTTGCGTGATTTGTGCATAAAAGTTTGACTTTTAAACTGATTGTGCATAGGTGTGTCCAAACATGTTGGGGATGCCCTGAAAGCCCATTCCTTCCGGTCCTTGAGAAAAATCTGGACAGTTGGAATCCCTCCTTGGGGTGTCATTGAGAACCAGAGAGATCTTATTGGAAAAGATGTGAGTAGACAACCCATTCACAACAGAAGGGGATGAACGTGTATCCAATTGCCAACTTAGCACCACCTGGATATCTAAACGCCATCTCAAATGTAATATACCTCAAACCAACTTTGGTCTTCCTACTTGCCCTATCTTAGAAAGTAATGATCCCATCCTTACACTTGTTCAAGCCAAAAGCCTTAGACTAATCCTAGAATGATCTCTGTCTCACAACTCAACCTAATCCATCAGTAAATTACCTCAGCTTCACTTTTTCTTTTTCTTTCTTTCTTTCTTTCTTTCTTTCTTTCTTTTCTTTTCTTTTCTTTTCTTTTCTTTCTTTCTCTCTCTTTCTTTTTTCTCCCTTTCTTTCTTTCTTTCTCTTTCTTTCTTTCTCTCTCTCTCTCTCTCTCTCTCTTTCTTTCTTTCTTTCTACAGAAAGAGAGAGAGAGAGTGCCTGCACATGTGAGCAGGGAAGGGGCAGAGGGAAAGGTAGAGAGAATCTTAGGCAGGCTCTGTGCTCAGTGCAGAGCCAGAAACGGGGCTTGATCTCAGAACCCTGGGATCATGACCTGAGCTCAAATCAAGTCAGACACTCAACTGAATGCGCCACCCAGGCACCCACGCCCCTTTTTTAGCTTTACTTAAATATAGAAATATATCCAGAATCTGACCTCTTCTGTTACCTCCACTGTTACCGAGCAGCCCCCTTTCCTGTCTCCTGGATGACTGTAGTAATAGCTTTCCCTTCTCTCATCCTTGTCTCTCACTGCAATCTAATCTCAACACAGTAACCAGGATGATGCTTCCAAAATACAACTCAGATCGTGCCACTTCTCTGTGAAAAACACTTCAGTGGCTCCTATCTGGTTCAGAGTAATAGCCGAGTGTCTTGCACAGGCGTGCATGTGATAACATTCATGACGTGAACCTGCTCTTTCCTTATCTTGTACTACTCTCTGCTTTATCCTATGTATTGGTTCTTTGATCCCATCTGTTTTTCTAAAGGGAAGGAACTTGTCTAAGTCTGTTTATGAGTAGTGTGTATTTCTGATAAAAGTCTCAGGTATTACAAAAGATATGAAAAGGAAAGATAACCGCTATTAACATTTTGGGGTGTATCATTCCAGAATTTTTACTACGTATGTGTACATATGCATAATAAGAAACAGTTTGTATGAAAAAAAGTAGTAACAGAAACCCACTGATATGAATCTGGTATTTATCTTAATTATTTAACATAATTACTTCTCTATGTAAATTAATATAAACATGTATATGGTTTATCTTAACTTTCATTTTGGGAAATGTCAAACATATTAAGGAGTAGAGTTGTGAAAATAATGAACTCCTATGTCCCTATCTCCCAGCTTCAACAGTTATGAGCCCAGAGCCAATTTTGTTTCATCTATTCCTTATCTACTCCCCACTCCAATATTTTAAGGCAAATTCCAGGTATTAAATAACATCATTGGTAAATATTTTACCAGTATTTCTAATTAACCAATTAATTTACCAATAATTTGGTATTTCTAAGTACCAAAAAGTAGGCATTCTAAAATATATGGACAATTAAAAATATATATAACCACATTACCATTTTCATACCTAAAAAAATTAATAGTTAATTTCTGAATATCAACAACTAGCTAGTCCACGTTCAACATTCTGATTGTGTCATATTTTTTAGTTGTTTGATTTCATCATCCAGAAAAGTTCCCTACAATGTGATGGGTTGATATGTCTCCTGAGTCACTTATTTTCAGTCGTTTTTAATCTATGGATTTTCCCTCCATCTCTTTTTTTTTGGGGGGGGGGTGCAATTTGTTTGTTAAAGAAACTGGGTCACAGGACGCCTGGGTGGCTCAGTCGGGTAAGCATCCGACTCTTGGCTTCATCTTAGGTTATGATCTCACAGTTCGTGAAATCAGGCCCTGAGTTGGGCCCTGTGCTGAAAGTGTGGAGCCTGCTTGGGATTCTCTCTCTCTCTCTCTCTCTCTCTCTCTCTCTCTCTCTCTGTCTCTGCCTCTGCCCCTCCCATGCATGCTCTGTTTCTCAAAATAAATAAATAAACTTAAAAATAAAAAAAGAAACTAGGTCATTTGTCCTAAAGAGTTCCCCATAGTTTGGATTTTGCAAATTTAGCCTGTTATAGTAGGGTTTAGCCTATTTCTCTGTCTTGTCTCTTCAACTTGGTAGTTTGTTCCAAAGGTATGATTAGATACAAGTTCTTTTTGTGCAAGTTTATGCCATAAGAGATGTGTCTGTCCTTCCCCCTCATAACATATGATTGTTTTTCTTTTTATAATGTCATTGACTAGATTCATGACCTCAACAGAGTTGCAAATACTGATATGAAATTATTGTGTTCTTTATTTATTAGCTTAAACACTCTATAAAGAAAACATTTTCTCATCAGCCATTTGGTTTACTTTGTGGTACTGTTGTATGGGAAAGGACACAATGTTTGATTCTCTCTTTATTTTCCAGCTTTCAAAGCAATGAATTGGTTATCTACCATTCTTCAAGGTGAACAATGAGATTTTTTTTTTGAAACATATCAAATATGTTTCAAGTCATTATTCCATCTAGTTATTACTCTTAATTGTGCTCAACTCATCCCGTTTTGGCCAGTGGAAACTTTTCAAGTTATCTCTTGAGTCCTTTTAACACAATTCTAGTTGTTTTTCCTCGCTTCCTTGTGTTTTACTCTGAAAAAAACCAAAAAACAAAAAACAAAAAACTGTTCCAGGCTAATTGTGTATACTGTTTTGCTCCTAGAGAAATGGCTGGTTGCTTTTAGTGGGAAATTATAGTAAAAGACCGCATTCTAGGGGTAAAAGGTGCATTCTGATTTTTCATGCCTAATAATGCTCTAGTGTACTGTACTTTAATAGTACTATAATTTAACCATTCTTCTATTATCCATTTTGTTTTGCTTTTATAAAAAATGATATTAATGTTATGATAAGATACTTTAGATGTATTAAATCTATTAGTTATTTTCTTCTTGATTTCTGTCATCTGTATCACTGTTAGGAATTATAAAGATAACTTTTAAAGACTAATGTTGGTAAAATGTGTATTGTTTTTTAGGTAACTTTTAAAGACTAATGTTGGTAAAATTTATAGTGTTTTTTACCTCATTGTTTCTTTTAAGCCTCACAGCAACCCTCTGGTGTAAGAATTATCATTCTCCCTTAGACGTGAGGCAAGTAAGCCTGAGAAAGGAGGCAGGAGTTACCCAGAGTTAAAGTTAGGAAGTAGAAGAGTCTGGGCCCTCTTACTCCAAATAGTGTGCTTTTCGTCTCTAAAAACAAATGAGAATTGGAGTGGCTTAAGGAAGAATCCACAAATACTTATGAAGATCGGGATGTTTTATATTGAGTGGATGGATCTCCATTTGGTTGGTTGGCTGTCACTCTTCATTTCAATACTAGAAAAAAAAAAAAGCAGTGTCAAAAAATTATTTTGGAATAGATCTATTGAAAGGCATATTTTCTGGATAGCAGTGTAGTCTGTATATTACTGTATGTCCTTGAACTCTTTTATTACAATCTGAGACAAGGTAAGTACAGAAATTAAAAATAAATATTTAGAACCATTTTTAGCAATGTGGTAGTGCTGTGACACCCAAGTATATGGCCGGTGGACTTGTCTTTCTGAGCACAGTGCATGCAAGGGTTGTTGAACTTGTGTCCTTGTGTTGTGAGTCTCATGTAGTATGAGCCGCATACTGGTTACACATAGTAGGACCACATAGCGATCCATAAAAAATGGGAGATTAAAAAAAAAGAGTTGGTTCTTCACTGCGGATAGCCTGAGATACACCTCTCTAGGTAGCAAGTGGCACTTATTAGCCGTGGCAGGAACTGCATGGTGCATGGGCAGCCCTTTGGAGCAGTTGAGCCCAGGGAAGGACCTCGGACTCTAACCCTCTCTTGTCTTCCAGGCGGTGTGCCTGTACCAGACTCTGGGCAACCCCCTCAGCAAGCTCACCACACTCAACAGCATGCACTCCCACTTCATCTTGTCCGATGATGGGACTGTGGGCAAGTATGGAAATGAGATGAATCTCAGGAGGAACCTGGAAAAGTACCTCTCTCTACAGAAAATACATAGCCGTGAGTACCACAGAGGCTCAGCCACCAGGGCCTGGCTGGGGCGCTGCTATGGAGAAAGGCACTCCTTTGTCATCCATATGGAGTGGAGAGGTCCAAGCTGGTCTCTGCCTAAATTAACACGAGTGAACCCACAGCCAGAAGAAAGCAGGATGTGAGGTGTTGCGGACTTGTGGATGGCAGGAGAGGGGAAGAAGTCTTGGAGACAGCATAGTCAGGAGAGGACTGGAACAGTGGAGACTTTAGCAGAGCCTCCAGCATACTGTAGGGTTGGGTAGGTGGAGGATGGTTGGGTAGTGGGAGTATTGTTACCAGAATGGGAATGACTAAAGAGCAGTAACTAGACTGGACTGAGAAGAGTGGGGGTATGAATTTGATCATCAGGGAGGATGGCATTTCATATGTGGTGACGTCCCCTAGACAGGGAAGGGTTAAAAGCAAACAGAGCTTTTAGAAATAGAGACCTTTGCATACTTTGGCTATTGTTGATAGTGCTGCTATAAACATTGCGGTGCATGTGCCCCTTCGAATCAGCATTTTTGTATCCTTTGGATAAATACTGAGTAGATCCCAAATGTCCATTGACTGATGAATGGATAAAGAAGATGTGGTATATATATATATGTATACACACACACACACACACACACACACACACACAATGGGATATTACTCAGTGATCAAAAGCATGGAATCTTGCCATTTGCAACAACAACGTGGATGGAACTAGAGTGTATTATGCTAAGTGAAGTAAGTCGGTCAGAGAAAGATAAATAAATACCATATGATTTCACTCATATGTGGAATTTAAGAAACTAAACAGATGAATATAGGGAAAGGGAAGGAAAAATAAGATACAAACAGAGAGGGAGGCAAACCATAAGAGATTCTTAAATACACAGAACAAACTGAGGGTTGCTGGTAGGGTGTTAGATGGGGGGATGGGCTAAATGGGTGATGGGCATTAAGGAGGGCACTTGTTGGGATGAGCACTGGGTGATATATGGAAGTTATGAAGCACTGAGTTCTACTCCTGAAACTATAATTATACGATATGTTAACTAACTTGGATTTAAATAAAATTTTTAAAAATGGGTGTAACAAGTAAACAACAATGATAGGGACCTTTGAAGGTATCAGTGTTGTGTCATGCTTCCAGGGATGCCTTGAGATGGCCATTTTGGTTGTGTTTAAAAACAAAATTCAACTGAGTAAATGTAAAGATCTTATTGGCCTTACTCAGTGATTCATCGGTTGGACAGCATCCCATCTAGCAGGTAGAAAGGAATTCCAAGGAGCTGGACAGAATGGAAGACTTTTATAGGCAAAAGTTAGTGTGGCAAGAGAGTTATTCTAACCAGGATGGATTGTTCTGGGCAAGGTCACTTTCCTTTGGGGGAAGGTGGGGTGGGCGTGGGGGTCCTACCATGCCAATTACCTCCCTAGTGCCAACTATGTAATTCCAGAATGACTGGTTAAAGGTTACATTCCTGGGAGAGGCTGCAACTGCAATTAGGTATTAAATCTTCATTTGTTGATTTGGAGCTTAGCACAAGGGACTCCATTTTGGGCCTGTTGTCTCTTTTTTAATAGTATCTATAGGAAGGAGAAGAAAGGAAAGGGTCAGAATCAGCAAACATCCTTGGGTGGAGAGGTTGAAAGGTAGGTGCTGCCTGGAGAAATGGAGACTTTTCATCCAAGGCAGCAGAAAGTGGGCCTCTGTCTCTTTCCATGAGTTGAATCTTTCACAAAATACTCTCACCCTTGAGGAAGAAGACCAGAGAGCAAAGGCCATTGGGAGGCTCAAGTCCTCTTCAACCTTCGACTTTTGGCTGGAAACGCTAAATGTCATTCCAAAGTTCTGTCATCTACTGTCTGTGACCTTGGCTGATGGAGTTTACATCTGTTAAACTGTTTTCTTTTCTTTTTTTTTAGTTAATTTATTTTGAGAGAGAGAGAAAGAGAGAGCGAGCATGAGTAGGGGAGGGGCAGAGAGAGGGAGAGCGAGAATACCAAGCAGGCTCCGTGCTGTCTTGCGGAACCTGATGCAGGGCTTAATCTCACAACCCTGAGATCATGACCGGAGCTGAAATCATGAGTTGTATACTTAGCCATTTGAGCCACCCAGGTGCCCCTAAACTGTTTTCTTAATATAAAAGGGAAGGAACTGTCTACCTCCACCTTTTGTTGTGAGAATTGAGATAATGTATGTTTGATGTGCCTAGAATAGTTTTGGCTGTATAGTATGCCCTTAATAAATGTCTGTTTCTTCCTTTCCTTTTATTCCTCTTTGATACAGGTAATCTCCTTGTTGGGGTGGGGTTCTGTGTGGGAGGGACGCTGGGAACTGTTGCCAGTCACTTTGTGCTTAGTGTGAATGAAACTTGGAGGCTCATTTAAGTCAGGAAGTGGGGAGAGAGGGTCAGGTCCTCTGCAGAGTAGATGTGGGTTGGGGGAAAGAAGACCCATAGAGGAGACGACAGGTCAGAGACTGGCCCTGAAGAAGAGTTCCTGCAGGGAGGGTTCCTTTTGGGGTCACAAATATCAATTCCCTGAAATGTCCTGTTTACTCTCTTGATCTATGCTCACCATAGAAATTGCTCAGGGGGTTCCTACAGCATCATAATGTGTGCCCCAGGAGAGCAAAGTCTTGTCTTTCTTATTCTGATCCATTTGTGGATGAATGCATACAACCTGAAGCTTACATATGGGGTCAAGGAAGATTTCTGTTTTCAAAGGTCTTGAAACTTAGGATTTATTTGGAGAGTTTCACTGCGTATAGAGAAAGAATGTGGAGTCCATTTCAGTGGATTGGTAACATTTATTATTCTAAGGGAAACCAATATGAAGGAGCAAAAACAGTAAGCCACCTAAACACACACACACATACACACACGCACACGCACACGCGCACACACACACACACTCACAGGAAAGGAAGGAAGGAGAGAAGGAAGGAAGAAGAGAGAAGGGGAAGAAAAAGGATTAATGAAGGAAGGAAGGGAGGGAGGGAGGAAGACAAAAAAATCAAAGTGTCCAACAGACCCAAAATTCTTATGTATCAAAGCTGATTTTCATACCCATCATGTTCACTACTTCCTACCATATTTGTATTGCTTAAAAAGAGATTTATTTGGATGGAATAATACTTACATATTTTGCTGATTTCTTTTATTTCTTTTCAGCTGGACTTCTTAGAGTCCCCAGCAAACCCTTGATCCTGGCCAAGAGTACTTACAAAAAATCCAAAAAAGAAAAAACAAAAAACCAAAAAAACCTGATATCATAAAGTTGCTCTAGGAATTCCTGGATTCAGCCATTTGAAACGTGGCCAGTGTCAGTTCCTAAGCCTCCGAGGATAGAAAGCATAGGATCAGATGCCTTTGTGTCTCTTCATAGTCCAACTCTCAATGGAATAGCATGCTTTCCTGGAATGTCCATTCCAGGAGCTTTTAATTTGGAGGCATGATAATTGTATTCTTGCCTAACTCTGGGATCCAAGAATAGAGGCAGCTCTCTAGTGAGATTTCTCAGCAAGAACATGACAATTTTTTTCTTTTTTTAACAAGTTAAATTAGCATCAGTGAGATCCTTTTGGTAGGAAGCAATCATAAATATTTTTATTTTTGTGGGAAATAGTTATTGCTTCAAGAAAGATATACCCAGTAGAAATTGAATTCCCTCTTTCCCCTTGTTGATTTTTTTCCTGATGATAAAAGTACTATATATTCTCATATTCAGATAAAGCAAAGAGAGCACATGAGAAAAGGAAGGGTTTTCCATATTCTCACAATAAAAACCTCACCATTGTCAACTTTATCATATATATACTTTTAGAAATATTCTACACACACACCCAGAACAACATTTTTTAAACAAACACTAGATTCATATAATATACATGCTTTTCAACTTGGATGCATTTCTACATCAATAAGGATAGCTTAGGGGCACCTGGGTGGCTCAGTTGGTTAAGCATCTGACTTCGGCTCAGGTCATGATCTCACTATCTGTGAGTTCGAGCCCCACATTGGGCTCTGTGCAGACAGCTCAGAACCTGGACCCTGCTTCAGGTTCTGTGTCACCCTCTTTCTCTGCCCCTCCCCTGCTCGTGCTCTGTCTCTCTGTCTCTCTCAAAAATAAACATTAAAAGAAATTAGAATAGCTTAGCACATCTTTAATGGCTGCATCGTGTTTCATTACATAGGATATAAGAGATGCTCTCACAAAAGTTTTTTCCATAGATTTCAATAATTAATGATTAATGGTTCTTTATTTTTTTAATTTTACTCATGTTTATTTATTTTGGAGAGAGAGAGAGAGAGAGAGAGAATGAGTGGGGGAGAGGCAGAGAGAGAAGGAGACACAGACTCTGAAGCAGGCTCCAGGCTCTGAGCTGTCAGCACAGAACCCGGCGTGGGGCTCAAACTCATGAACTGTGAGATCATGACCTGAGCCAAAGTCAGACGCTCAACGGAGTGAACCACCCAGGCGCCCCCATGATTAATGGTTCTTTTTCAACATTTCCCCAAATCCTCCCCTCCCTTCTTCATTAATAATAGTTTGATGTGTACCCTTCCAGAGTTTCTGGTCATATATATATATGTAGAGATATATGGGTATATACTTATACACATATATATCATACAAGTATATATATAATGCAAACATATATAGAATATATATTCATGTATGTGGCTTTAAAACTATAAAAAGGATTGTACTATATACATCATTCTGTAACTGTTTTTCACTTAATATCTTCTCAGAAAGAATGATTCCACCGTCTTTGTTTCTTTCTTTCTTTTTTTTTTTTTGGTCTTCCTTCCTTTAATAAAAAATAAAATAATATATCCTAGTGATAAGAAATTTTAACAGTGGAATACATTTAAAAAATAGAATATGTTGAAGTATAAAAGTCTTTGAGAGTTACCCATCCCATCTTGTACTTAGAAATAATCATCCTTAGAAGTTGATTGACCTGGCAAATTTTGATCATTTTTGGAGGTGAGTGATAGATACATTGGGATCCATTATATTTCTGTTTTTTTTTTTTCAAGATATGTTTGAAGTTTACACAATGAGAAGTTGAAATTTCTTGAAGACTACTTAAAAAAATTATTTTTTAAATTAGGGGCGCCTGGGTGGCTCAGTTGGTTAAGCGTCTGACTTCAGTTCAGGTCATGATCTCATGGTTTGTGAGTTCGAGCCCTACATCAGGCTTGTTGCCGACAGTGAGGAACCTGATTGGGATTCTCTCTCTCTGCCCCTCCCTTGCTCTCTATGTCTCTTAAAATAAAAAAAAAACTTAAAAAGTTTTTTGTTTTTTGTTTTTTGTTTTGTAATTAGTGAAAACCTTTAGGTACCTTTTTTTTTTTTTTAATTTTTTTTTTCAACGTTTTATTTATTTTTGGGACAGAGAGAGACAGAGCATGAATGGGGGAGGGGCAGAGAGAGAGGGAGACACAGAATCAGAAACAGGCTCCAGGCTCTGAGCCATCAGCCCAGAGCCTGACGTTTAGGTACCTTTTTAACGGGGGAAAGCTTGAAGATGCTCACACCACATTTAAGTGACTTTATTGACAGTCCAAGCTTCTGGCTTGGTCTTGAACTAAGCAAGCCTGGGTGAGTCCAGGAAGAAAGAGGGGTGAGTGTAAGTAAAAGGTTTATGTGGTAATTGAAAGACTGGTGTCGGGGAAAGCAAAATGGATGCCTGGCCAAGATAGGAGTTCTTTGTAACAGTTTGGTGTTGCCTGTCATCTGAAATAGGTTCAAGACAAGGCGTGCCCGTGGTGGGGCTGGTGGTAGAAGGAGGTCCCAATGTCATCCTCGCGGTGTGGGAGACTGTGAAAGACAAAGACCCGGTGGTGGTGTGTGAAGGCACAGGCAGGGCGGCCGACCTCCTGGCCTTCACCCACAAACATTTAGCAGACGAAGGGTGAGTTGCTGACTCCTCAGTTTTTAAGCCACGGTGACTGTTTATTCCTCCATTTTAGTTCTTTAAGCTCTGCTTTTATGTGGGCCAGATATCCTTGGGGGCAGAGGCTGAGACTGGAATTAACTTTCCAGTGATTTTTCTGTGTATTAATTAATGCCAAAATGCTCTCCCCTGATGCAAGTTGCTCTTTTTATAGCTGAAGAATGGTCCTGCCTCTATCAGGGGCTCTTGAACCCTGTCTGAGCTTCAAGGGAAAAAGCATCCGGGCGTGGGTGGGGGTGGGGGGTGTTGTTGAGAGAGGAGACACTCCTGCAGTTGGCCTTGATAGCTGAGAAAACCCTGTGGTGACTGAGGAGACCAGTGCTGGCCCCCCGATCACCTTCAGATTCGTTTGCCATTAGTAAAAATAGCAGGAATTGGGGGAAATCAGCATCCTGGCATTTATATAACATATGTTATATTTATTTGAGGCTTTAACTCTTTAGCCTTTTCAAATAAAAAGGTAGTTTTTCTCTAGGCATGCCTATATCCGGTGTGATTTTTCCAATTTCAAAAGCATAATATTTCTTCTGTGTAAGTAAATATAATGCCTATGAGCTAAATGTTGGCCCCACCAGTTTACACAGTAAATGTGTATTCACTGCTTATGGTATAAATGCTCTGACGACCCTTTCCTTACACTCCCTCTCTCCCCTCAGCCCCTAGCCTCTACTTCTACGCTTTGACCCTGTTCTTATTCTTTCCCGTGTGTCTCTTTCCTAAATGTGTGCTTCTTAAACCTTCTGGAGTGTCAGATTCTTTGCGATATGATGCCTGCAGTTTCTGGCGATGCACAGTCCCCTGGAAATCTGTCAGCTCGAGAACCTTGTCCTGGAGTGCCTTCTTTCCAGGATCATGGTGGATCTGTTCACGCTCACTTTCAAATTCAGCCTCTCCAGGTGCCCTGCTTCCTTTTGCTTCCTCCTCATTTGCTCTCAGAGCAGAAGCATCTACAGAAACCTTTTCAGTCGGATGGGACAGACAAGGGTTCCTGCACTGAAGTGTTTGGCTCGTTCTCTTCTCTGTGTTGCGCCAAGGCATTACCATTTCTCTCTCTTCCCAGGACCCTACGTCCTCAGGTGAAGGAGGAGATCATCTGCATGATTCAGAGCACTTTCAACTTTAGTCTTAAGCAGTCCAAGCACCTTTTTCAAATTCTCATGGAGTGTATGGTGCACAGGGATTCTGTGAGTATGATGAGTTGGTAACTTTACCAACTTTACAACTCGTAATTTGCATCATTTGTAATATTTGTTTCCAAAACTTTTATTTTTTTTATTGTTTATTTATTTTTGAGAGAGCGTGCATGTGTGTATGTGAGTGAGCAGGTTGGGGAGGGGCAGAGAGAGAGAGGCAGAAAGAATTTGAAGCAGGTTCCATGCTGTCAGCGCACAGCCTGACTCGGGGCTCGAACCCACAAACCGTGAGATCATGACCTGAGCTGAAGTCGGATGTTCATCTCATTGAGCCACCCAGGCACCCCTCCGCAACATTTAAAACTAAGGGTTTTTTTTTTCTTTTTTTAAGATTTTATTTTAATATTTACTTTTTAAGTAATCTCTACACTTAGTGTGGGGCTCAAACTCATGGCCCCAAGATCAAGAGTCACATGCTTTTCCAACTGAGCCAGCAAAGTGCCCCCAAAATAAGGAGTTTTTAATTTTACTTTGATTGTATATAGATCTGGAGAACTTCACCCTTATTTGAGTCAACTTGGCTTTTTATTCCCTGCCCTCCCCACCTCCCTACAATGCTTCACATTTCAGACTGCACTTAGGAGAAAAACCAACATGTCAGTATTACGGAAGAGTGAGCACATTTAGTGATGATCACACATAAATATTTTCAGAGGGTAAAAGCATAGCTCCATGTGTTCTCTCCTGGCTTAGGTGACTGCATCATAACATCCTAGTAAATCATGTAGGAGATCTTTGGGGATGTACTGAACAATGGGAAATGTGGGAATTTACTCTGGGCCAGAAAATGGAGACCACAAACTATGGACTGTAAACATAATATAGACTCGTGAAAAGATTTTCGTGTTTTAGGGTACTTTGATCAAGATTTTTATCAATGACTTAGATGATATAAAGCCAACAGGTATAGTAAACATGCAAATATGTCATGATTCACAGTGATCTTTCCACAATTCAAAAGCTAGGCCAAATCACACAAGATTTTAGTAATATTTAAGCACCTGGCCTCAGACAAAGAAATTGAACAAATTCAGGCTGGACAAAGCATGGATAAACATATGTGAAAAACACTTTTAAAGGTGTCAGTTGACCTAATAACCACAAACATAACAACCATGAGTGAGTGCAATATGGCAGTGACTGTTTATTCCAATTTCAGAGATGCCAAAGCTAAAACCTAGAGAATTTATGTGATTTGCACAGAGTCAGCAGTTATAGAATGATAGAACTGAAATGGGGCTCAGAGTTGAAATTTTGTGCGTGGCCTACTACATTTGATATCTCCCACAGTACTCAGTAAGGAAAGGACACCTTAAAGAGATCACCCTTCTATTTGTGTCTTCCTGTCATCAAAGAGAGTAACAAACAGTGTAACGATCAAAGAGGAGGCAAGAGTAGTCAGCGATGGGTTTGCACATCTTAGGAATTAGGTCCTCGACTCCTGCATAATTGAGAGTTGATTTTATTCATGCACATAAAGGGGCTGTTAGTTGGAGGGAATTGTGGAAGCATCTGAATTGTGGAAGCATTGTTATTCTATCTTTACAGGACCTTAGAGATTATTTAGTGGGTTCCTCTCACCTTGTAGATGAGAAACCTGAGGTTCAGTGGCCTGTAGATATTTCCCTCAAACTCACTAGTTGGTGGCGTTTCTGGGCTTGCCAGACTTAGCTCTTTTTTTCCAAATAGTTCCCTTTACTATATAAAGTATATTTGCATTTAGAAAGCTTGAGATACATTCCTTAACAGCAAGCAGCCTTTTATAATCATAAATAAAATCCTTATTTGTCTTAAAAAAATCAGTCTCATGTCCGGATGCATTGGACATTGACATTGTGAAGACTGGCTGTGCCCATCCGTTGTAGTTACTCACTGGGTGCATTGTAATTGCCACACTAATTTTATGAAAAATCCTTGAGGATTCACTTCTCATGAAAAAAGCAAAAATTTTAGTTTCTCAGGCTACGTGAACAGAAGGATGTCATATGGTATTGCTTCAAAAGGAATGGGGTTTTTTTTGTTTTTTTTTGTTTTTTTGTTTTTTTTTTTTTTTTTTCGCATTAGGAATTGACACCGAGGGGCTCCTGGGTGGCTCGGTTGGTTAAGTGTCTGACTTTGGCTCAGGTCATGATCTCACAGTTCATGGGTTTGAGCCCCACATTGGGCTCTGTGTTGATGGCTCAGAGCCTGGACCTGCTTCAGATTCTGTCTCTCCCTCTGTCTCTGCCCCTCCCCTGCTTGCACTCTGTCTTTCTCTCTCTCTCAAAAATAAATAAACATTAAAAAAAATTTTTTTAAAAGGAATTGACACTGAGTTTCTTTTCATTATAGTGTATCCATAGTAAATTTAGTGTAGTCATGTTTTTTCATGTGTTTCCTGTAGGATACATGGAATTTTTACATTTTTTTTTCCCTTGAGCTTCCACAATTCTCTATTACCCTATTTAAAAAGTTTTCTATGAGTAAAAAGGGAAAGTAACAAATCAAGGAGATTAACCCTATGTGGTTTTTTACATTAATGTTTTGCTCAAGTCATTAGCTCTAGAATGCATTTTGTGGGTACTTTTTGAAACCATTTCTTTATGAGTTCCCAAAATGTGTGGCTTTCTGTGTTTCAACTGCTATAGATGACCATATTTGATGCTGATTCTGAGGAGTCACCAGACCTTGATTTAGTAATCCTAACAGCTCTGCTAAAAGGTGAGTGTCTGATGAGGGTTACATGTCTTCCTCATTTCCTCTTCTCACGTTCCGTGGAACTCAGTATTTTTTATGTGGATATTTTAAATAGGATCTATGCTTGTTCCCTTCTTTACCCTAGGCACAAATTTAGCAGCATCAGAACAATTAAATCTGGCAATGGCTTGGGACAGAATGGACATTGCCAAGAAACATATCCTAACTTATGGACAACATTGGAAGGTATAGTGAGAATGAAGTTATTTGGGAAAAATATTTGGCTTGTAAGGGAGGGCCAAAAAAAAAAAAAAAATGGAGGAGAGATAGATTGGTTTGGGAGGGGTGTGGAGGTAGCATTGCAATAGCTGGGTCCCCAGGATACCGGAGACATTTTTCTCATCAACTTTGTCTCCCTAAAAACGTGTCTTTCCCCCTCAGGCTCTGCAGCCTGATTGAAACTGGCAAACCAAGTTGGGAGAAAGAAAGAATGGAAGCATATTTTATTTATTTTTTCTACGGCCAGATTTTTATATTGTGATTTCAAACTTGAAGTTTTCCTTATTTTTGAAATAAAATGTACTCACCATAGAAATAAGTGAAAACAGCGAAAAAGTGAAGGAAGAAAGATTATCCATCGTGCTAATGATAATCACCATTAACATTTCGTTTTTAAGAATTGCAGTTGTGACCATACCATTGGTATATTATTTTTCAGTCAAACTAATACATGCACATTATTTAAAAAAAATTTTTTTTTTTTTTGAGAGAGAGAGGGAGGAGGGAGAGCACGTGAGGGAGAATGTGCACACGTGTGCATGAGCAGGGGAGGGTCAGAAAGAGAAGGAGAGAGAGAGGGAACCCCAAGCAGGCCCTACACTGTCCGCACAAAGCCCAATGCGGGGCTCGATCCTGCCAACAGTGAGATCATGACCTGAGCCAAAATCAAGAGTCAGACGCGTAACTACCTGAGCCACCCAGGTGCCCCATCTTTAAAACAGCTAATGGTACTAAAAGGCACTAAAACAATAACAACAACAAACAACAACAACAACAAGAAACACAGTAGTTCTTTGGCCTGCTGACCAGGAGACCCAAGTATTTTTGACGTTTTTTGATTGTACTGATATTTCAAAATCTCCATATTTCTAAATAACAAATCATATTGCTCTTTTCTGATTCATCTATTTTAGAGACCTCTCAACATTTCTCTCTGTGGTGCTGTCCTCACTGCTACAATCTGGACTGGTTGCCTGCTGTTCCCGGTTCTGGGCTATCGTGCTGGAATCTACCTTCATCATAGTGGAGATTCCCTTTGCCTCTCTCCTGTAGTGGAGCACCTGTTCTCTGTATCCCATGCCTTCCTCTTGTTGGGCTTGCTGCTTTATTTTAATGGGGGTGCATCCTTCAGTAGCTTTCTGAGAAAGGGCACATGGGAAAGAAACATTTTGAGAACTCACATGTTTGGAGATATTTTAATTAAAGACCAGAACTCATTCTGAATGCTTAGCTTCCAGCATTCAACATTGCTATTGAGAATAAAAATCTTTCTGTTTTCTGCTCCTTTGTCACCATTTCTTTTCCTCTCTGGGAGTTCAAAAAAATATCTTTCTAGTGTTTTCCGATTTCACAATGATGCGTGCTGCTGTGAGTCTGGATATCCATAATGCTGGGCAGATGCTTTCAACTTAGCAATCACATGTTTCCATGCTGGGGAATTTGCTTCCTGTTTTTTCTGGGTTCTCTTTCTGGAAGTCATAGCATTTAAATGTTGGCCCTATGGACTGCTCCTCTAATCTTTTATCTTCTATATCTTTCCTTTGCTAGATTTCCTCAATTTTCCTTTTCATGCCTTATGTGGAGCTTTTTGTTTCTGGTAGCATACTATTAATTTCTAGGAGCAAATTTGTTTTTTGCCTTTTTTTTTTTTTTTTTAAAGCATCCTGAATGTAGTATCTTATTTCGCTGAGGATATTGATAGGTTTTTTTTGTTTTTGTTTTTGTTTTTCTTTTGTTTTTGTTTGAGGTTTTCTTCTTCCTGCATTGTCTGATTCTTACTGATTGATGTTTTGTGGTGTGTTTTTTCTGGGCTTTTTATTTAAGAGTGGAGGAGAGAAAGCTCTTTAGAAATTCTGAGCATCTAGGTGAAGCTTAGCTGTAGTTTTGAGCTTCACGGTGGAGTGATCTGGATGCCGTTTGTTGGGGGACCTGAGATGACAGCATATTCCTGCCTTTTCTCTTAGTTCCTTTACCAGAAAAGAATCCTCTAGACCCCTGCCTGGATAAGGTAAAAGCCTTGTTGCTAGTGTTAATGGAAGTCAGACAGGGGAAGAGGATTGGGAAGGTCTCAACATTAGTAATTTACTATTTGTACATCGATGTCATCCTGAAGCTGCCAGGATTTTGTGGCAGAGATCTGTTTGGTTCTTGGCTTTTCCCAGTTTCGATTTCTGGGGACTTTTACCTTGGGGGATTCTGGGGACTACTAAGTCAAGTACCACTTGACCATCTCCTTTCCGACTTCCAAAATGTTACTCTCTGGACCTCTGTGTTCTTGTGGATTAATTTCTTTAAGAAAAATTATTTTGCTATAATTTTAGTAAAGTTTTAGGCCAGAATAAAATTAAATGAGTGTTTTTAATTTGCCATTTGTATTCAGATACCAGTGTAGTTTAAATGAAAACATGCCAAGTGAACACAACAACAAAAAAATAACCTTGATTTTTGTTTTATTAGAATTGCATTAAACCTACACATTAATTTGGGATGTTTACAATTATCAGTCTTCTGGAACCAGAACAGATTTATTTAAGGTGTCTTTTGTGCCTTCAAGTTCACTTTTTATTATTTCTTCACTCAGGTCCTGAACATTTCTACTACAATTGTATTTTATGATTGTTGTGTCTCTATTGAGATCAAATATATGTGTAATTCTTTAGTTATTTCTACTTTTTCAAGTTTCTGCTTTCTTAATTATCTCCATGTCTCTTATGTATTTCTACCTTCTGAAGCCTGGCACACTGGAGCAAGCAATGTTAGATGCTTTGGTGATGGATCGAGTGGATTTTGTGAAGCTCCTAATAGAATATGGAGTGAACCTCCATCGCTTTCTTACCATCCCCCGACTGGAAGAGCTCTATAATACAGTGAGTATTGGAACATCCCATCAACCACCTCCCTTAGGCTTTATTTATTAATTAGCTTAAGCTTTAGCTTAAGCTAAATGAATATTAAATGTTTGTCTCCTTGAATATTCATGTACGAAGATAAATTAGAGATTTCTCAACCAAAGGGCAAACATTCTTACCAAATCTATTTTATCCTATAGTCATTTCTGTGTTTTTTATTTTAATTAATTACACAGAATAGAAATATAAACTCATCTAAGAAAATACCACATTAAGACCATAATTAAAGCCAATAATGTGAATAAGGACAAATTGCTTTTATTGAGTTGTTGGAGGCATCTCAACCTAAGGCCACCGTTAAAAGTCTGTTCCTGCAACTTTCCTATGCAAACCCTTTATTGAACATAGACCAGCTTACTCACTGTAAAAACACCATTCACTCAAGCCAAGCACCCTTCTTGAAATGTCCTTTCTTGGCCTTTGAATCTCACCCTTTCTTCAAAGCCCTATTCAAGGCCTGCCTTTTTGAATATTCCAGTTCACAGTAAATCTGATCTTATGGTACATATTTTTTGCAACTCTTTTTGAACACACACAGTCTTGACAGTTTAGGTTATTTTCTGATGTAAGTCCCCACTCTCCTCAATTAGACTGTAAACACTATGAAGAAAGTACTTCTATTCTTCACTGACTCCCTCAAAACTTGCCTGAGTGTGGTAAGCATTCAATAAGTATTTGTTGATGGAATGTAGTTGTGTGATGGATGCGGTTTGTAATTGTGTAGTTTATATATGATAAAGGATAGCTATAAACTATTTAAAATTTATTTTTATCTCTTGAAAAAAATAAAGTTAATTACGTTTTTACTATCTACATATATATCTCTTTAAAATACATCTTGGGGGGCGCCTGGGTGGCACAGTCGGTTAAGCGTCCGACTTCAGCCAGGTCACGATCTCGCGGTCCGTG